>NW_024340360.1:107500-473393 GCF_003473485.1 Medicago truncatula | reverse complement strand
ATGCGGTAATGATTCTCTATTATGATAGATTCAACATTACCTCCACGTTTTGATTTTCTATGGAAGAATATATCATCCATGTTTGGAATGCTAATATCATGCTTATTGCAAAATAAAATTACCTCATCCAATAAAGGTTCCTATCCATCATCTCTTAGAGCTTGTAATCGCTCCTTTGTGATGTTAACCAGGTTCATAACATTGATGATATCTTGATCTTTCCTTTGCAATGCTTGTGACAATTCATTCGAAATACTTAAGACCTTTTTCATCAAATGCAATGTGAGTGCAAAATCAAAATTATTCATGAGCTTGATGGTGGATAGGTCGCAAAAGTGAAGATGGAATGGGATGTGTGGTGGCGTGGCGGAGCTTGGTGGTGGTTCGGCCGCCAGAGTGGATGAGAGTGGTGGTAGTGGAGGAAGAAGGGTTTTCTAAGTTAAGAGAGGATGGTTTAAAGAGAAGTTGAAATGTGTAAATGAGTGAAGTGAGAGTGGTTTGGGTCTTTGGCAGCTGGTGCAAAAAAAAAAAAATGAAGAGGTTCAACATGCAAAAAACATAGGGATATATGTGAAAAAAAGAAATTTTGAGGGTTGGCAAGTGCATCCCCTCGGCACTATGTGCCTCTGCCACTGACCGACACGTACCAAAGCTCTATACTCCAATACGTACCGAATTCTTCTCATGTCGCGTACCACGAATCTGAACGAGTACCATGTACCAACCCAAATTGCGTATTATGTAACTATGGTATGAACTATTGTCTCATCCTAAAGCTCCAACATCTCTTTGCAATAGTTTCCTCGCTTATATAAATATAAAACTATTCTTACCGAAGAAGTTGTTGGAAAGAATACACTCGTTGTGAAATGACCAAGGTCGAAGGTACCACATTCATGGTCAAAACTCAAAACAGAAAATATGTCATCAAAATTCAAAAGATGACCAAATAGAATTTGGTTCATAGTTGAATGCTAACGGACTTAATGTCCATCACAAACTACATTAAACAGAGAGAACCATAATATGGAAAATGTTATTATGATTGTCATTGTTAAATATGTAGAAAAAGACACGAACTTCAGATCTAGAGCAATAGAACTCCACAACAGAACAAAAAGTCCAAACTGCACCAAAGCCGGCTAAAACCAAGCAACCAAAACGAATACCTGCCAGATAACAGAAGACGAAAAAGTGAGACAACTGCCATCGTGAAGACAAAGGTCGTGTTGGAGAATAGTGAGAGCTATGAGGAAAAATGTGATTCTGAATGGAACTGGTATGCGCCCGTATCAACGACTTCTAGACTTTACGACAGTGAATCGTGGTTAGAAGTCTCTTCTCGATTTTTCTTTTTCTTTCACAGACAACGTCTTAATTTGTTAAAAAATCTCAAACTTAACATTGATTTGATGTTGTTGACAGGTTCCTTTCAAAAGTAGTAAAGTGTGAAAAGACAAAAGTTTTTAACTGGAAACATAAATTGCTAAATGTTTAAAGAAAATTTAAAGACATTGAAGGTATACTTAAATTCTAATAGCTTGAATCATTTTTCAATTTAAGAACAAGCTTCAGAACGTAAGTATCCGATCTCGTTTACATCATTTGAGGTAATATTATAGAGAAAATACATTAGGTAATTGTTCATTACGGGCAAAGCCACGTATCTGGAAGTAAATCTTACTAAATTAATCTATGATTTTGACATAATTATGAAATGTTGAGCTATACTTAAAATTCACCATTAGCAGAAATACAAGAAAATAAAGAAGAAATTGATTGTGTTCATATGGCTCTTGGAGGTTTTTCGAGCAACGCAGAGAGATATATTTCATCCTTTGACTTTGGAGAAATAACCCACTTGTGTTTCTTGTACCTTAGTTGAAGAAACATGTACATATAATCATCTAAATCCTTTCTTTTACAAAAGAACCTATCAATCCATAGTAACCCTCCTGGTCTTAAAATTCTATCCCAATCATACAATATGAAATCCAATAATAGCAGATCAATCCAACCATCCATAAACCCAGTTGTATGAATCAAATCCATAATGTTATCAAAGAATGGAAGCCTTTGATTTAATGTAACATATAAAGGAACCAAACCCCTTAGAGCTATCATCTCATTGAAAGGAGCACCAAGGTTCAAAGCTGTTGAAACAATTGTTACATTCTTTTCCCTCATCCTTGCAGCAAACGTGCCGGTGCCGATTCCGTAGTCTAGTCCAATCCTTATCTCTCCAGTCTTAATTGCCAAAACATCACTGATCAAAAAATCTGCAGAAAGTGAGCTATTAGTAACCCATTTCAGCTTTTCCTTTTCCATTTCAAAACATCCAGTACATTTTGAATAGCCCTTCTTTGGATTCTTGCTTGATAAGCACTCAAAATTTCTACATTGGTAATTCCCCCATCTAACATTTCTTTCATCTGGTAATCTCCAGAGTGACTCATTGATTGGGTAAGGTTTACTGTAAACTTTCGAAGCCCGTGTCAAACATCTTCTTCTAGGTAAAGGATCACACCCATTAAGCATAAGCTTTTGAGCTAAATTCCAATCATCATCACAGTATGAACCAATGTCATAGTCCATGTACTGTTCTAGCTCTTTCTTATGCAAAACACATGCATGCCCAATTGTGTTATAAACCTTGTCTGACCCATATAGATTAATCCTACTAACTCTATTCTCCTTTGGGGTTATATACTTTCTAATCTCCTCAGTGACAAAAAAATTAATCAAAGGATCCTCTTTTACTGTGGAGTTTCCTCTTTCTTCAAACTTTGGAAGTCTAATCTGTCTTAAAGCAACATTAGCACTATGAAGAGGCCTAACTATTTCATCCTCTAAATATTTCTTATCTAAGGTTATGCTCTTGTTTTTCTCCATTTCTTGTTCTTTTAACTCAAGCTTTCCCTGCAAAGATTCCAACATATCCAATACTTCTCCAACTCTATCAGATAATGCTTTGGCATCAAAACCATCATTTAGATCTCTTATAGTAAAGAAATGTTGGCATATTTCTTCATTGTGAAAGAAAAAACCAGCATAGTAGAATCTTGTTAGGCTTAATATACTTACTAAGATTACTAACCCTCCCAAAATGATTTGTAACCAACCCATTACTCTTGCAGGTTTGCATTTGCGAAGACATGACCTCCCCATTGTATCGCGATTTTTGATACTACGTCAAATTTGAAGGATGCAGATTAGATTGAAGTGGTCTTGTGGTTTCGAAAACAAAAAAAAACTAGGATCAGAAAATTGAAGGAAATGAAAAATAGGAGTACATCATACCGTAAAAGAAACACGAACGAATTCTCCTCTAGTGAAATAGAAAGGGCAAGACGATGCTCCTTGCTTCATTAGAGTAATTGCTGTTGAAGAAATGCTTCATTGAATACTGAATGAAAAAAGTATACACAAAATGAGATGTATTACAGAAAACTTATGTCAAAAAAGAGGATTGGAGAACACTCAAAGTGGTGAATAAACTATAGTTTATAGCACATGATCCGAAGAAATGTACGCAATAAAAATACTTCAAAAAAAGCTTCGATCCAGGTTTATTGGTGTAAAATATTGGATTGATAGAAATGCACATGAAAGAAGTTAAACTTCACAAATATGCCGGGCACGAAGCTATAAGAAAATTTTAAATAATATTCACGACTTTGACTTTAGAAAAATAGTTCTTTGTAATGAAAAATACTTCTCTGTCACAAACCTAAATAAAAATCATTTAGGCACATACATATTAATATATTTAATTTAATTATTTTCAAAAAATATATATTATTAAATTATCTTCTACTTTACTTTTTTCAAGTTATTTGAGAGTGCCCAACTAATTTATATTGGGTTGTGACTAGATGTGTTCAAATTCAAATCAATTTAAAATAAAAGAAGTTGATAACTACAAAATACCGAATACTTTTTTGATTTATTTAGATGTTATTTTGTAAAAACCGCTAGATCGGATTTCAAAACCAAACCATACCACAAATATAAATTTTAATACTTAACATGAAGATCCTACTTAGCATGTTAATAAAATTTTAAAGGTTGAAAACCATTTTTGAGATTTACAAAAAAAAAAAAAAAATTATTAAATACTCAAAGTGATCAACTAGCAAGCGGTTAAGGAACGTCTTAACAGCCAGTTGTAATCCCAGATACGCAGCCACCAACGCTTACAAAAGTTACTCCTACCGTGGCAGCCCCAGAGAAAAATATACAACATGTTGTTGTTGAAAAGGTTACAGAGATACTAGTAATTTCAAATAAGTCTAATACTTTATTCCATATGGCCTTGCACAATGTGAAAGATAAGATCGTGCGTGGCAATGTGAAAGATGAATAGGTTGAAGAAAATTGCTTTTCTCACATAAAGTTTTGCTTAAAAACACATGGAAAATACCATTTCACCCCCAACTGGAGTTAACGAGGGAAGGAAATCATTGCATTTCATTAGATAAAGTATGCCAAATACATGTAGGTATATCATCAATCATATGGGGGCTAGGATTAGATAGGGCTGCCTGAGCTAACCCGTGAGCTACCCTATTTGCTTGCCTCCGGCTGAACTCAACATGAGAATTCTGAAATCTATCAACTAGCAGCTGTTTACAAGCAGTGATAATACATCCAAACTCGCTACTATCTTCTAGACTAGAATTGACATAATCAACAACCTTTTGCAATCAAGAACAAAATCTACATTATCAAATTGTTGATTAGAGAGCCAATCCAAAGCCGTGTGTAGTCCAACAGCTTCCCCCACATCTATATCACAAATAGGGGCAAACCATTACGTTCTTGCAAGTACAAAAGCACCATCATCATCCCTAAGACACATGCCCAAACCAACCCTGTTAACAGAAGTAGAAAAGGATGCATCAATGTTGCATTTATACCTGCCAGGTGCCGGTTTCTTCCAAACATCTTCCTCTTGTCTCAAAGGCCGAACCTGTGGAGTTATGGTTTGGTTACTGCTGCTTGATCTAATTCTTTGGGCTGTTTGCCATTCTTCAAGTACATGAGTTGCACGTTGAAGCACCTGCGAATCTGTCTCAAGTTGTTGCTGCCAAAGTTTCATGTTTCTACATTTCCAAAGGCTCCACATAATTGTTGCCATCAGCTCACATTTCCCTGAAGATAGATTTTGTAAAAGGGTGAAAATGAGAGCACTAATGTTATAGTCTTGATGGATCACCCTGTCAATTGTGTCCCATAAATTCGCATTCCACCAAACTTGAACAGCTTTAGGACACTCAATAAGGATATGAATACTATCTTCATAATTATGATTACAATGAACACAATCAAGTGGGCAATAAACTCCTCTACTATTTAAGCGAGCACGTGTTGGAAAACAACCACGACACACACGCCAAAGAAATTTTTTGATTTTAGGAGGCACTTTTAATTTCCAAATAAGGTTCCACCGACCATTGACATTAACGAAAGTTTCTTCAAATGATATTTTCACATGACATCATCAAAGGAATCATCCTATGACATCATACAATGACATCACAACTACATCATCTCAAGTGGCCTCCAAGTTTTTGAAGAAAGGCAAACAGCTCATAGACACCTTGCAAAAACGTGTTGCTTCATGCCCAAGTTTTGGTTGGATCACTGAAAAACGTTCTTGAGAACGTTCTCTGAAGACAGCTTGCACACTTATTCCCCAAGCAACTTTTGGAGCGCATTTTTCAGTTTGAAATGGATTCAAACAGCTCTTTTGTGACATGTCCTCAAAGGCTATCCATGCTCTATAAATAGAAGAGGTCATTGAAGGTTAAGAGCAAGAGTTTTGAAATACAAAAGCAATTATCTCTCAAAAGCAATCAATCTCTCAATCATTCTCTCAATCAAAGCTCTTCAACAAACGCAATCAAACTCCATAAGCTCTCACTATATTTATTATATCATTATCTCTTTGAGTTTGTGTTTGTAAAAGTTTCATGTGTTGAGATATCAATATCAACACAAAACCAATCATCATACAAAGAGTGATCTTAGTTCTCAAGTCTATTGGGCTGAATAGTTTGAGATAGAAAATTCCAACCTTTCTTTTGCTAGTGCAAAGAATTGTAAGAAGCTTGCTGAGGTTGATAATACAGAGGTTACGAACTGATCTGGTGTGATCAAGGCTTTATAGTGTTGGTTAGAAGTTTCTACCAACTGAATACTATAGTGGATAATTTCACACGAAGTGTGGGGACTGGAAGTAGCCGGATTTGGTGAACCAGGATAACTCTCCTGTGTTTATTTTCTCTTCCTTACTCTTTGTTATTTATTTTTATAATCCAGAGTGCTCTGGTCCGAACAACTAATCTTTAAAATCATTTTGCTAATTAACTTAAATACTCTCCAGAATAATCTGGTCCAAATTAATCATAACCATATTAATCCAGAGTTCTCTGGTCCTTATTAAATTATTATTTTATCAAATATAGAACTGCTTCCAGAATATTCTGGTCCAAGATTAAACAAATAATTAATTACTTAAACTAAAGTTAGAATCAAATTAAAACTTAATTTTTTCTCATTCTGCTTATACAATCATTCTTCAGATTATATATTATTTGTTTAAACTAATATCTTAACCAAGAACATTCTTGAGTATATATACTTGATTTAAAGTTTCAGGAATAATTTTAAAAAGGGTCACAATTCAAACCCCCCCTTTCTTGCAACGATTATTGCTACTTCAATTGGCATCAGAGCTCGGTCTCTAAAAGAAGTAAAAGCATTTAACACGTGCTAGAGGAAAAGATTCAAGAAGAAGCAATGTCTTATATCCCAGAAGGTCTTTCTTGCACAAAACCACCATTGTTCAATGGAAAGAATTATTACTTCTGGAAAGGAAAGATGGAATTATTCCTAAAGTCTCAAGATGTAGATATGTGGAAGGTTATCACTGAAGGTAACTTTGTACCACAAACCACTAATGCAGCCACAACAGTAGTGACTATTAAACCTGAGGCATCATGGACTGACGCAGATAAAAAGATGGTACTCTTAAACTCTAAAGCTCAACTCTTTTTACAATGTTCACTAACCATGGAAGAAAGTGAAAGAATTTATGAATGTACTACGGCAAAAGAAATCTGGGATACGTTAAAAATTCATCATGAAGGAACTAGCCATGTTAAAGAAACAAGGATAGATATTGGCGTACGAAAATTCGAAATTTTCGAAATGAGTGAAGAAGAAAATATTGATGAAATGTATTCACGATTCACTTCTATAGTGAATGAGTTAAGGTCATTGGGAAAAATATATTCCCCTCATGACAGAATCAGACAAATATTAAGATGTCTCCCAAACACATGGAGACCTATGGTTACAGCAATCACTCAAGCCAAAGACTTAAATGTCTTAGCTTTAGAAGATCTTATTGGAACACTAAGAGCTCATGAAATCTTACTTCAAGAAGACAAACCAACTAAAAAAGGAAAAATGATTTCCCTTAAAGCATCTGAAAACAGTCCAGATGATTCATCCGTACAAATTGAGGAAAAAGAAACCGAAGAAGAACAAATGATTCAAGAAGAAGCAGAAGATGAATTAGCACTCATCACAAAGAAAGTTCAAAGAATGATAAGAAGAAGAGATCAAATAAGAAGATATTTCCCAACCAGAAGAGATAACTCAAAGAAGGAAGTTTGATAAAAGTCAAGTAACATGCTATGGTTGCAACAACAAAGGACACTACAAAAATGAATGTCCACAAAACAAGAAGAATAAAAAAAACTCCTTACAAGAAGACTGCACTAATGACATGGGATAATCTTGAAGAGACACAAGCAGAAGAAGCAGAAGAAGCAAACGTATGTCTGATGGCTAACTCAGAAAATGAAGAGGTAATTCTTTTAAACAAACCACCCTTAAATACTGAATTAGAAAACACAATTAATAGTTTACTATTTGATTCAAATTTCTTAACTAATAAATGTTATTCTTTACAAAAAGAAATTAATGACTTAAAAGAAGAAAAAGAAAAACTTTAAACTTTAAACAATGATCAAAAGTAAACTATTCAAAGATTACAAGACTCATATTTTCAAGCAACTGAAAAATTAAAGGAATTTGATAGAACTCAAAATCCTAATACAAATGAAAATGTTGTTTTAAAAAATGAAGTAAGACATTTGAGAAATGATCTCACCCACTTTATAAAATCAACAGAAACATTTCAAAAAATCATGGGATCTCAAAAAGGAATGATTGATCATAATGGTATAGGCTTTGATACTTCAAAAAATCAAAAAATCTATGAAAACTTTTTTATACCAGAAAAGGATAAATTGAAATGCTCCTTCTGTGATAAAGATGGACACATTGAGTCTTTTTGCTTTCATAAAAAAAGGCTGGAAAAAGCTAGACCAGAATACTCTTACATAACAAAATCAGAACATTCTCTTCAAAACAAAGAACGACCTTTTTGCTCATATTGTAAAAGAAGCGGTCACTTAGAAATTAACTGTTTTCTCAAGATTAAAAATCTTGAGCTTCTAAAAACTAACAATAAAGGACCCACAAAATCATGGGGACCTAAGATGCCACCAACTCAAAATGCAGGTATTCTATCAAAACTCAAAGAGAAAGCCATGGTTTTTGGACAGTGGCTGTTCTAGACATATGACCGGTGACATACAATGTTTCATCTCCTTCATAAAAAAGGAGGGAGGATTGGTAACATTTGGAAACAATGACAAAGGTCAAATTAAAGGTAAAGGTACTATCGGTAAGAATAACTCTGCTAAAATAGAAAATGTTCAATATGTTGAAGGTTTAAAACATAATCTACTAAGCATCACTCAATTATGTGACAGTGGCTTTGAAGTTATTTTAAACCTAACATATGTGAAGTCAAAGAAGTGACCACATGAAATATTCTCTTCACTGGCTCTCGAATGAAAAATCTTTACGTTTTATTTCTAGATGACATTCCAGCTGAATCTTGCTTTATGTCCATTGATAAAGATAAATTGATTTGGCATAAAAGAGCTGGACATGTCAGTATGAAAACAATTTCAAAAATCTCACAACTAGACTTGGTAAGAGGTCTTCCAAAAATTAATTTTGAGAAAGATAAAATATGTGAAGCATGTGCTAGAGGAAAACAAGTCAAAAGCAGTTTTAAATCAAATAATATTGTTTCTACAAAAAGACCTCTTGAGCTTCTTCACATAGACTTATTTAGACCTGTTAGAACTGCAAGTCTTGCTGGAAAACAATATGGTTTTGTTATAGTCGATGACTATTCCACATATACATGGGTTTTGTTTTTAAAACATAAAGACGAAGCGTTTGAAGCATTTGTAAAATTTTGCAACCTTGTTCAAAATGAAAAAGAATCAAATATCATCTCTGTGAGAAGTGATCATGTAGGAGAATTTGAGAACTTATCATTTAAAACTTTTTTTGATAACAAAGGAATTTCACATAACTTTTCATGTGCAAGAACTCCTCAACAAAATGGAGTTGTTGAAAGAAAAAATCGAACTCTACAAGAAATGGCAAGAACAATGATTAATGAATCAAACGTTGAAAAATATTTTTGGGCTGAAGCCATCAACATATCTTGCTATATCATAAATAGAGTTTCAATTAGAAAAATTCTCAACAAAACCCCATATGAACTCTGGAAAAACAGAAAACCAAACATTTCTTATTTTCACATCTTTGGCTGTTTTTGCTACATTTTAAATGATAAAGAAAACTTAGGAAAATTTGACTCAAAATCAGACAAAGGAATTTTCTTAGGATATGCAACAAATTCTAAAGGATATAGAATTTATAATCTAAGAAATCAAACTATGGAAATAAGCATGCATGTTATATTTGATGAGTTTGATGATTTAGTTACTAACAAAGAAGATGATGAGGAAATCCCAAACAATCAAGAAATTATAAGCAATACAGATCAAGCATCCTCTTCTCAAACTCCTTCAAAGAGTTGGAAAATAGTTGGTAACTGTAACAGCCCGATTTTTAGCTAGTTTTATTTTAATTACTTTTAATTGTGTTTGTGTGTGATTAATTGTGATTGTGTGTATTTAATTGTCGTCGGGTGCATTTAAATGGATTACCGTATTAGAAGGGTATTTTAGTCATTTGACGGGTAAGGGTAAAATGGTAATTTTGGTGAGAATTATTTTAATAATTAGTGAGAACCCTTATTTTACTAAGTTACTAGGGTAGTGATTAGATTTTACCGTTAGTGACATTTTACCGTTATTAATTAAAATATCGTTTGAAGTGTAGTAATATTTTTTTGTTTGAATAGAAATGGGTTAAGCCCACTAGAAACTAAGTTAAGCCCATTAGTGGAGATAACACTAGGGTTGTGTTAGAAGAACCAATTCATTCATTTCACAAACATTTCTAGAGAGAGGTAGAGAGAGAAAGAGGTGGAGAGAAGAGCAAAAGGGTTTTGGAGAGAAGAACTTGAAGAATCCAATTGGGTAAGCTTAGGAGCTAAATTGAAGCAAGAGTTTGGGTTAATCTTCTTCTAAGGTAAGGGGGTTAGTTATTATCATAATTAATTTCAAATTTTACATCTTTTCATGTTGTATGAAAATGGGTTGATGAACAATTCATGTCAAATTCGTGCTCTTGTAATGTTGCTGTTTCTTATACTTGAATTGATGATTATGGTATGTTTGTGGATGAAATTACATGGTTCAATGTATGTATAAATGTCAAGTTGTGAAATTTTGCTTAATTAATGATTTGTGATAAGTTGTGTTGAATTGAGGAGAGAAACAAGTTTCAATGGATGTTGTTGTTGACAA
Source organism: Medicago truncatula (assembly GCF_003473485.1). Taxonomy (NCBI): domain Eukaryota; kingdom Viridiplantae; phylum Streptophyta; class Magnoliopsida; order Fabales; family Fabaceae; genus Medicago; species Medicago truncatula. The sequence goes on along the minus strand of NW_024340360.1, from coordinate 462,576 downwards.
AACATGTTGTTGTGAGTGAATTATAACTTCGGTATACTTAATTATGGATTAATGATGAAAAAATAAAATGTTGTTGTTGTTTTGAGAAAATGGGTCAAATGGTGATTTTGTTTAAAATAATGTTTAATTCAAGTTTGTATATGGAATTGAGTATCTTTTCATGTCTAAAAACATTTGGGTAAACCTTTGGGATCAATTTGGAGATTGGGAAGTCAAAAATTGGGATTTTGGGGTGAAAATGGGTTTTTCACGAAAACAGATTTTTCTGAAACCTGTCATGACTCGCAAGGCGAGTGGGAGGCGAGCCGGTGGCGAGTAGCTACTGGAATTGCTCGCCACAGCGAGTAACACTTACTCGCGAGGCGAGTAGCCCAGTGTCAGCTTCCCCTGTTTCGCACTCTTGCTCCCTTCTCGTATATTTCTGTTTTGAATTGAACTCTAGTGTAAACATGAAAGTTTTAGATAAATATGTTATTATTCTAAAGGCTTTGGTTTGATATTCAAATAATTTTTAGAACTTGAGATATGATCAAATTAATATACATGAGTCATGTGGATTTTTGTGAAAACTTATCATAAACATTTTCTTTATAAACCGTGAGACTTTTCCAAACTTAGTAATGGGTTAATGAGGTACTTAGGGTGAATAATTGAATATGCATGTATATGTTTGAAGTATGATGACTATCGTGAGAACCGTATGCTAATTACTCGAATGTGAGAATTCTTGAATTGGTAAAATCATACGTGATAAATGATGTTTGTTGATTAATGAAAATCATGTGATTGATGTTGAATGACATTGTTGATTATTGCTAAATATGTTGATGTGTGATGATGAATACTATGATTTATTTGTGTGGGCATGTTTTCTTGATAATGCAATGTTGTGGAGATAATCAATATAATTGGGTGTTGTCCTATATATTGAGTTGAGATTGTGAATTGTTGTCGCATTATCGAGTCCTTATACATGTCCATGCATCATAGTCGTTGTTGCTGTAAAAGGGATGACTCTTTTACTTCGAGATTATTGTAAGGCAGGTGTGAGCCCTTACATTCGATGTGCAAGTGGCATCGAAAGGTGACGACCTTGTTGAGATTTGGTACCGCATGCATTTATGTGTCCATAAGTGCATATCATAGCATGAGTCCTATGTGAATTATGTAATTGGTGATGAATTGAGATGAATGAATGTTGATAATGATTGTCTATGATTGATGTTGTGAATGAATATTTATGATTGGATAATTATTCATGTGATTGATATATGTGGATACGAACTATCAAGTTGTGGTATAAGTATTTATGCATGACTAATATTATTCAAGTACATGATATTATTTGATTTGATTATTATCTGGATTATGATAATGTAATGCTTACCCCCAGTGGTTTTAACCGCCTACTTGCCTGTATGGGTGAGTAGACGTTGTGCAGGAGTAGTCTCGGTGAGTCTTTGCGTGGGATATCGGGAGCTTCCTCCGATATCGGTGTTGTGTCGGCTCTGATCTAGGCTTGTCGTGTCGGTCTAGATTAGGTTGTTATATTTTCCTTTGAATTATTATTTTGTTGATGACTACCCGTATGTTTGGGTTTTGAGATTTATCTTTGAGACATGATTTATTTGCTCATGGCATGTATATATTTGATCACTCTGATTTGTATTCCGCTGTAACTGTTGAGACTTACATACATGTCTATCGGTTTTTGAATTTTGAATAAGACGTAATCTCTATTTCTTGAATAAATGTATTATTCGCATGTTTAATTGCTTTAATAGAAATAAGAGCGTTACAGTAACCATCCTATAGAACAAATTATCGATAACACATTTGATGGAATTAGGACAAGACTATCCTTCAGGGATAATGACAACAATATGGCAATGATCTCACATATTGAACCAAAAAATATACAAGAGGCTATATGTGAAGAATCATGGGTAAAAGCCATGGAAGAAGAACTCTCTCAATTTGAGAAAAATGAGGTATGGAATCTTGTTTCTAAACCACAAGGACACTCTATAATTGGAACAAGATGGGTTTTTAGAAATAAACTAGATGAAGAAGGAAAAGTTATCAGAAATAAAACCAGATTAGTTGCACAAGGCTACAATCAACAAGAAGGTATTGACTATGATGAAACATTTGCTCCGGTGGCCAGGTTAGAAGCAATACGTATTCTTCTTGCATATGCATCTCATAAAAACATTAAACTCTTTCAAATGGATGTTAAAAGTGCATTTTTAAATGGATCTTTAAATGAAGAAATATATGTGCATCAACCACCTAGTTTTGAAAACACTAATAAACCTAACCATGTGTTCAAATTAACAAAAGCATTATATGGTTTAAAGCAAGCTCCACGTGCATGGTATGAAAGGTTAAGTACATTCCTTATCAAAAATATTTTCTCCAGAGGAAAAATTGATACGACACTTTTTAGAAAAGATGATAAATCAAATTTTCTCATTGTCCAAATCTATGTTGATGACATTATTTTTGGATCCACAAATGAAAAAATGTGTGAAGATTTCTCTGGACTCATGCAAAGTGAATTTGAAATGAGTATGATGGGAGAATTAAGATTTTTTCTTGGTCTACAAATAAAACAAGAAACTAAAGGGATATTTATTTGTCAAGAAAAATATATTAAAGATCTTCTCAAAAAATATAAAATGAATGAAGCAAAAATTATGGTAACTCCTTTGCATCCATCTTCTAGTCTTGATAAAGACGAAGAAGGAAAAAGTGTTTTTGAAAAGGAATACAGAGGTATGATTGGATCTCTGATATACTTAACTGCCAGTAGACCAGATATTGTTTTTGCAGTAGGTTTATGTGCACGTTTTCAAACTTCTCCAAAAGAATATCTTTTAACTGCAGTTAAAAGAATTTTCAGATATCTAGTCGGTACTACTGATCTTGGCCTTTGGTATAGCAAAGGACCGTGTTTTGATTTGACAGCTTACTGTGATGCTGACTATGCTGGAGATAAACTAGAAAGAAAAAGCACAACTGGAACTTGTCAGTTTCTTGGAAATGCACTAATTAGCTGGGCATGTAGAAAGCAAAATACTATTGCTCTATCAACCACTGAAGCAGAATATGTGTCAGCAGCAAATTGTTGCTCCCAGGTATTATGGATTAAAAATCAACTAGAAGATTTTTCAATAAGGTACACAAATATTCCCATATTTTGTGATAATACAAGTGCGATGAATTTATCAAAAAATCCCATTCAACATTCAAGATCAAAACACATTGAAATAAAACATCATTTTATTAGGGATCATGTCAATAAAAAGAATGTTGAATTAATCTTTGTTAACACTGAAAATCAACTTGCTGATATTTTTACAAAACCATTGGTAGAAGATAGGTTTAACTTTATTAAAGAAAAATTACATATTATTCAAAATCCAAAAGATTAAGTTAAATAACATTCTCAAGAACATTTTCCACTTTATCTCTAAAAATTTCTCCTCACGTTTTTTTTTAGTATCTCTTTCTATTTTTTGAAATTCAAAATATCTCTACTCTTGTGTTAATGTAATACAGCCCATTAAGATGCCACTTCTATCACATCTAATAAAATACAATCATAATTTTTATGGAAACTACCATTATGTCTCTAAAACCACCATTAGTCAAATCATAAAACTTTTCCCTCTAGTTATTTCCTTCTCTCTCTCGTACGATCTCTCTCTCCTTCCCTCAGACTCTACACTTTCTTCCCCTTTCCCTAAAAACACCTTTTTTTTTGTATAAAACCACCCTTTCATCTTCCATTCACCAAAACCTATCAAAATGGCTAGAACTAAAGGCTTAGCAAAGAAAGGAAATGTCTAGTCATCTTCCTCATCCAAAACTCCACCAGACCTCAATCACACACCACCATCATCACCTCACTTCTCTGATCAATCGACCAAACTCTCTCTTTCACCTTCACTCTCTCAAATTCCATTTGAAGACACTCTTGACATTCAACCTCTAAACACGATTGATGATCCGGTTCAAGAAGAAGAAGAAATGACTCATGTCAAACCAAAATCTAAACCCGAACCTAAACCTAAGAAAACTATGTCATCTCAATCTGTGAACATAAGAAGATCACAAAGGTTGATTGCTGGGATTGGGTTAAGAAAAACTCAAAGTGGTGAAGGAGACAAAACAGTTCATGAGATTCCTGACTCAGATGAAGAAGAAGAAGCTGTTCCTGAAGTTGTTCAACCCAAACCAGTCGCTACTTCAAAAAATTCCAAAACATCAAAACCTAAATCCTCTTCTAATTAATCGGAAAAACCACCTCCCAAAACAAAAATTTCCAAATCAAACTCAAACAGTTCCAAAGAACCATCTCTTCCTAAAAAATCTCCACCAAAACCGCCACTGACTCGCAAGGAAAAAGGGAAAGCTCCTCTTACATCTGAAGAAAAGAATCCCTCTCTGCAAAAAATTCCTCTCCTTGATCCTGAACAAGAACAGGATTTTTATGAGAAATGGGCACCTCGACCCATAGCAATAGGGAGCTATGTGGACTTTGAAGACCTGGACAAAGAAGAAATTCTTCTCAGAGCTTTCACTGACAAAATGGGATGGACACACTTTCTTCAAATTCGAGAGAAAACATACAAGAAGGTGGTTCAGGTTTTCTATTCCCAGGCCAAAGCTTACTCTGAGAAAAGTCTCATCATTTCAACCATCAAAGGTAAACAAATTTCTCTCACTCCTGAAGTCATTGCTCAACACCTAAACCTTCCCTCTGATGGACTATGTGTTTATGGAGAAAATTGGGATTTAGACTTAGAGGTTAACCTAGGTGATGTTTTTAAATACATCTTTAAACCAAACACTGATTTTGTCTCTGCTAACCTACACTATATTCCCAAAATGTTAAACCTGTTGAGTCAGCACCGCCTTATTCCTAGGAAGGGTAACCATGGGAAAATCGCCAAAAATGACCTTTTACTCATCTATTGTATGTTCTATGAAATTAGATTGAATCTGCCTCATGTGATTCTCCATCACATGATCTCTGCCATAAAAGACAAAAACCCTCGACATGGTCTGCCCTATGGCATGATTCTCACTAGGCTCTTTAGAGAACTAAATGTTGATTTGGATGGTGAAGAATCTGAGTGGAAAATCTCCAAGTTTTGTGCCAAAAATGTCAGCCATATGAAGTCTGAGGCTGAGCATCCTCTGACTCCCTCTAAAAGGAAAAGAGATCAAGATGAGGATAACATCTCTGATTCTGAACCTGATTCTCCTCCAAATCCTCCTCAAGATCCTCCTCAAAACCCTCCACAAAATCCTCCTCAAAACACTCTAAACCCTCCTCAAGAACGTACTGCAGAACGTTCTCAGCAACGATCCCCTGTTTTAGAGGAACACCAAGACCTCCTAGAAGAATTTGGAAATCAAACTGCTACTTTTAATGATATCCAAGCTACTCAAGTTCTCCAAAGTTTTAAATCAAAACTTCCTCCACCCACAAAAGTGTCCAACACTAGTCAGCTTTTTACCTCTCCACCTCAAACTGATTTCTCTCCATTATTTAGATCCAGTTCAATCACCAAGTTCTTTAATTCTCTGCCTCAGTTTGATGGCTCAAACCCATTAGAGTCTTTCACTACTCTGCAATCTAATTGCCCTACCTTGCCTTCAAATCCTTCGAAGGCTGCTCCATCTGGTTCAACTCACCACAATCCCACTGATGAAAGACCTCCTAAGCGGTCTAAAATTGAAAAAGACTTGAGCAAAATCAAGAAATATCTGCGTAGGCTTGTTGAAGGACAGCAAGCTTGTCTAAGTCATCATGTGTATAACAAGATGGAAAATCAAACTCAAAGAAATTGAATTTCAAACACCTTGAGCACTCGTTACAACGTTCCTCCACCTGCTGAACTACCTTTTTCTCCACCATAGTACTTCATTCCTGCTCCTCTTGAGGACTCCTCATCTGATGACTCCTCTCCTACTCCTAAGTGATGGCTGGCACGTGCTGCTTTTTGATGAAACAAAGGGGGAGATAGAAAAGGGGGAAAAGAAAGAATTGAAAACTATATATGCTGCATATTTATCTTTATATATATTTCTGCTGCATCTTTATATTTTGTTGTTGTACGCATGCCTATAGTGCTGCAAACTATTATGCTGTTGATTGCATGCTTGCTATGTTGCAAATATTGTCCAGTACCATGCTTTTATATTTTTGATGCAATATTTATATTATGTCTATTATGATGAACCTGTACCATGTGTGGACTTTTGGAAATATATGAAAAATGACATATTGGTTCATAAAAAGTATATGCATTCTTAATTTTTTATATGATTATTAAATGCTGAAATTGAGGGGGAGAAATTGATAAAATTATTAAAGACATTCTATCAAATTTACTAGTTTTTAATTCCTTTCAAGATTAAATTTTTAAATGGTTGTTATCATCAAAAAGGGGGAGATTGTTGAAAGAAAAATCCTCTTTTGATGTTTTAAAGATAACAAACAAATTTTATCTTGTTATCTACTAATGAATTTTGTGAGCATGTTTCACAAGAATGATCCTGAGAACGTTCTTTCCCTCACAAAACGATCATGAAGTGTTTCCATCAAAATATCAAAAGCAAGAAATAGACAAATGGGAACTTTTGTACACATTCAATATCTGCATCAATGGAAATTGATTCTCTTTGTCTCACTAAAAATGGAAATAAAAGATCTTTAGGATAAAGACTCTTTTAAAGCTCTTAAAGGCAAAAAATAAATTAGTGCAATCATAGACAAATATGTGCACATGAGCCACAAGACTACAAAGGAATAAAATCTTATTAGGGCCCATGAGATTTTCGACCCATTAAGGAATAAATGGAAAAAGATTCATTAAGGAAAGTTTCTTCAAATGATATTTTCACATGACATCATCAAAGGAATCATCCTATGACATCATACAATGACATCACAACTACATCATCTCAAGTGGCCTCCAAGTTTTTGAAGAAAGGCAAACAGCTCATAGACACCTTGCAAAAACGTGTTGCTTCATGCCCAAGTTTTGGTTGGATCACTGAAAAACGTTCTTGAGAACGTTCTCTAAAGACAGCTTGCACACTTATTCCCCAAGCAACTCTTGGAGCGCATTTTTCAGTTTGAAATGGATTCAAACAGCTCTTTTGTGACCTGTCCTCAAAGGCTATCCGTGCTCTATAAATAGAAGAGGTCATTGAAGGTTAAAAGCAAGAGTTTTGAAATACAAAAGCAATTATCTCTCAAAAGCAATCAATCTCTCAATCATTCTCTCAATCAAAGCTCTTCAACAAACGCAATCAAACTCCATAAGCTCTCACTATATTTATTGTATCATTATCTCTTTGAGTTTGTGTTTGTAAAAGTTTCATGTGTTGAGATATCAATATCAACACAAAACCAATCATCATACAGAGAGTGATCTTAGTTCTCACGTCTATTGGGCTGAATAGTTTGAGATAGAAAATTCCAACCTTTCTTTTGCTAGTGCAAAGAATTGTAAGAAGCCTGCTGAGGTTGATAATACAGAGGTTACGAACTGATCTGGTGTGATCAAGACTTTATAGTGTTGGTTAGAAGTTTCTACCAACTGAATACTATAGTGGATAATTTCACACGAAATAGTGTTGGTTAGAAGTTTCTACCAACTGAATACTATAGTGGATAATTTCAAACGAAGTGTGGGGACTGGAAGTAGCCGGATTTGGTGAACCGATAACTCTCCTGTGTTTATTTTCTCTTCCTTACTCTTTGTTATTTATTTTTATAATCCAGAGTGCTCTGGTCCGAACAACTAATCTTTAAAATCATTTTGCTAATTAACTTAAATACTCTCCAGAATAATCTGGTCCAAATTAATCATAACCATATTAATCCAGAGTTCTCTGGTCCTTATTAAATTAAAATTTTATCAAATATAGAACTGCTTCCAGAATATTCTGGTCCAAGATTGAACAAATAATTAATTACTTAAACTAAAGTTAGAATCAAATTAAAACTTAATTTTTTCTCATTCTGCTTATATAATCATTCTTCAGATTATATATTATTTGTTTAAACTAATATCTTAACCAAGAAATTTCTTGAGTATATATACTTGATTTAAAGTTTCAGTAATAATTTTAAAAAGGGTCACAATTCAAACCTCCCTTTCTTGCGACAATTATTGCTACTTCATACAAGTGGCTGCAATGGCGTATTGAGAACGAGCTCTGTAGTTTGCGCATCAAACAAACTGTGAATAAGAGGCGCCTTCCACATTTTAACATCTTGCTCGATAAAGTCACATAATTTCACCTGCATCAAAGGCTCAAAAGTAGGATTAGTTGTGGATAAAGACAAACCATCCTTGAGCCAAGGGGCTCCCAAGAAAGGTTTGTTGACCCCTGAACCGATCCGCCATCGTGCACCCTGTTTCACCATAATTTTTGCACTAAAAATGCTTCGCCAAACATAGCTTGGGTTATGCCCAATTTTGGACCCAATAAAATCAGAATTAGGAAAGTATCTAGCCTTAAATAATCGACAAACAAGGCTGCTAGACTCTGTTTGGAACCTCCATCCCTGTTTCCCTAACATAGCCACATTAAAAGAGGTCAAATCCTTAATGGCCATGCCTCCAAAAATTTTATGAATAGACAATCTTTCCCAGGACATCCAATGTAATCCACGACGCATATTACCGCCATGGCCTCACCAGAAAGCATTAATCAATTTTTCTATTGCATCAACAAGCTTATTTGGAAGTAAAAAACTGCTCATAATATAAGATGAGATTGATTGTAGTACCGATTTGATCATTACCTCTCGACCAGCTTTGGACAAACACTTACTACTCCAATTGTTAATTTTGTACCAAATACGGTCCTTGATAAAATCAAAAGTCACCTCTTTACTTCTGCCCACCATAGACGGAAGGCCAAGATATTTGCCCGTGCCCATCACCGCTCTGACACCTAATATATTAGTAATAGTTTCCTTCAAAGGCAATGGAACAACACTACTGAAGAAAACCTCGGACTTTGGAAGACTAATGGCCTGCCCCGAAGCAAGTTCATAAGTATGGAGAATATTCTTCATCACTTGTGCCTCATTATCATCAGCCCTGAAAAACAAAAAGCAATCATCTGCAAACAATAGGTGAGAAATAGTAGGTGCATTAGTACAAATAGACACGCCATGGAGGTCTCCACTTCGTTCTGCTTTCCGAATAAGAGCGGATAAGCCTTCAACACACAAAATAAATAAATAAGGCGACAACGGGTCACCCTGTCTCAAACCTCTACCTGGTATAATCGGACCTACCAACTCATTGTTAACGATGACAGAGTAATCAACAGTTTCAACACACATCATAATCCATTGTACCCATTTACTGTCAAAACCCATTTTAAGCATCACTTCCTTGAGATAAAGCCAATCAATTCTATCATACGCCTTACTAATATCTAATTTAAGTGCAACATTTTTATCTCTAACTCTCTTACCAACTTTCATATGATGGACCACCTCAATAGCAATCATGGCGTTACCAAGAATAGAGGGGTCTGGTACAAAAGCTGACTGACTCTCGGAGATACATTTATGCAAGATTTTTTTGAGTCAGTTAGCAAGTACTTTTGCCACTAATTTGTACAACACATTACATAAAGCAATCGGCCTCCAATCCTTCATGGTTCTTTCCTCATTACCTTTAGGGATTAATGCAATGTTTGTTGAGTTTAGTGACGGTGGAAAATGATTATGATTGAGCCACGCACAACATTCCTGAAAAATGTCAGAATTACATACAGACCAAAATTATTGAAAAAATCCCGGATTAAAACCATCCGGACCAGGACACTTATCTGGATGCATAGAAAACATAGCGTCCTTAAATTCTTCAGCCTGAAAGGGAGCGGTTATCATAATATTATCATCATCAGACACAACTTTTTCTATTATATTAACAACCGGTGCACGAGTACTATTGCTCTCTAAAAATAAAGTCTCAAAATATTCTTTTGCCACCTGACTCATGCCTTGTTCATCAGCAATTCGTACCCCTTCATCATTATCCAAAAAATTAATGCGGTTTACCTTCTTTCTTGACATGGCTGAAGCATGAAGAAATTTGGTATTCAAGTCACCATCACGATACAAGTGTGTCTTTGCTCGCTGTCGCCAATACTTATCCTCTTGAATCATCAAATGTGTCATGCGTTTGCGCAAGTTTGTCAACAAACTAGGATCAGCCGCAACCCCTCGACTCCGACAACGGTTCAAGTCACGACGACAATTTTCAATTTCTTGCTTTAGACCATTGTTATGCGCTTTGCTCCAAGAGTTGAGATCATTCGCACAAACTTCAAGCTTTTCCACCACCTGCGTACCTGTACTAGATAACCAGCTATCAGAGACAATATCACGAATTCCCGGTTCCACACACCATGCATTTTCAAATTTAAATTTTTTTCTAGGAACCCAAACACGGCGAGTTTCCTCCTGTTTTAAAAGAAGAGGATAATGATCTGATGCCGGAGCCACTAAATTTTCAACCGTAACATTAGGAAACATCTGAAACCAATCAACATTAGCAAGACCTCTATCTAACTTGACCTCAATAGCTCTAGGCGTGCCTAAACTCTTAAACCAAGTATACAGATAGCCTTTCATATAGACTTCAGTTAGACTCGCATCAGACACTCCTTGCCTAAACCCATTAATTAACCACCTAGGCCGCAAAGCGCCACCCCTTTTATCACGGACATCAAGTATATCATTAAAATCTCCTATGATACACCAAGGAAGAGAGGTATTATTCGGAAGATTTCTCAAAAAATCCCACGAAGCACGCCTTCTTCTACCCTCGGGAAATCCATAATAACCTGTAAATTGCCATTTCCCTTTGTTTAAATCATTAACTTCTACATTGACGTGGTTATCAGAATAATTAAGAACCATAAATGAAAAAGAAGCTCGCCAAAATAGTGCTAATCCACCACTTCGACCATTACTACTAACAGAAAAACAATTATCAAAACCAAGCAAGTAACGAAAAGCATCTGTTTTATTAGAGTGTACCAACGTCTCACTTAAGAAGAGGGTGTCCGGCTTATAATAGCGAACTAAATACTTTAATTTTGGAACTACGCTCAGGTTCGCTAAACCTCGGCAGTTCCATGCTATGATACTCATTGCTCTTGGCGGGCCTGGTGTTCAGGTCCCGCCGTTATTACATCATTTTCATATAAAGGGTTATCACTAACAGACATCTCAACTCTAGAATTTTCGTTCACCACATTTTCTACTTCCTGGCTATCATCTATAACAACATTAAACATAATTGTATCAACACTAGAATCAGCAGCAGGTTGTTTTACACTTCGTTTCCGCTTTCGCAAGTCTGGACTCTCATCTTCATCACCATTAGGTACAACCTTCAAGGCAAGGACAGTAGGCTGAACCACACTAGCATGACTCAGCATCAATTTCTTCCCACCAGCCTTTGAAGGACCTGCGCAAATAGCAAGGGGATTAACGAACAAGTGAGCAGCAGACATATCACTCCTTATTGAATCCAGTTCTTTGTCTATAGCTGTAATTCTTCCTCCCAAAGTTGTAACGCTCCTATTTCTATTAAAGCAATTAAACATGCGAATAATACATTTATTCAAGAAATAGAGATTACGTCTTATTCAAAATTCAAAAAATGATAGACATGTATGTAAACCTCAACAGTCGCAGCGGAATATAAACCAGAGTAAATTCAAATATACATGTTATGAATAAATAAATTACATCAACATAGATGCATCTCAAAAATCCCAACAAACGGGTAATCTCCAAACATAACAAAATCCAAAATAAACTAATCTAGACCGACACAACGAAGCCTAGATCAGAGCCGACTAATTCTAAACATCGATACCGGAGAAAGCTCCAGATATCCACTAAGCACAAGAACTCACCAAGCAACTAAACCTGCACAACGTCTACCCATCCATACAGATAGGCAGGCGGTCCATAACAGATCCACTGGGGGTAAGTATTACATTATCATAATCCAAATAACAGTTAACATGAATATTTCAATTAAAACATCATGCACTTGATCAATAATAATTACACATTAGTACTTACATCACACCCCAATATCTCACATCAATCTTCATCAATCATATGAACAATTATCAATTTACAATTATTCATTCACAATCACCAATCACATTTATCATGAATAATCATTAATCACATTTCATGAACAATCACCAATTACTTGTATCATGAATAATCACTAATCACATTTCATGAAAAATCACCAATTACATGTATCATGAATAATAATTAATTCACAGTTATTCATACACAATCACCAATCATATACATCATGAACAATCACCGATCATATACATCATGAACAATCACCGATCATAAGCCATGCACAATCATTAATCATATTTCATGAACAATTATCAATTCACAAATATTCATTCACAATCTCCAATCACATTTCCAAATAAGACTCATGTCATGATATGCACTTATTGACACATAAATGCATGTGGTACCAAATCTCAACAAGGTCGTCACCTTTCGATGCCACTTGCACATCGATTGTAAGGGCTCACACCTGCCTTACAATAATCTCGAAGTAAAAGAGTCATCCCTTTTACAGCAACAACGACTATGATGCATGGGCATGTATAAGGACTCGATAATGCGACAACAATTCAAAATCTCAACCTCAATATATAGGACAACACCCAATTATATTGATTATCTCCACATCATTGCATTATCAAGAAAACATGCCCATACACAAATAAATCATAGTATTCACCATCATCACATCAACATGATCATCAATAATCCACAATGTTATTCAACATCAACTGTCACATATAGTTCACCAATTCAAGCATTCTCATATTCCAAGTAATATGGAAAACAACATCTCATGATAAATATCATATCCAACATATAATCATTCATAATCAACTATCACATATAGTTTCACCATTCAAGCATTCCTTACATTCTAAGTAAGATAACATATAACATCTCATGATAAACATCATATTCAATACAATCATTCATTCATACAACTTCACTTAGTCATACAAGAATAATCTCAATAACTCACAAGACAATTTGCTAAAGAAACATTTCCGACAAAAATTCAAATCATGTGGCAAACGGCCAACATTGATAATTTTCAAACTTAGGTAACTTATTCAAATTTGAAATCCTACAATTCAATCTTAATCAATCATGTAGTCAAGGACTTAAGCCACTTACAAACTATTAGAAATTAGTTCAAAGGATAGCTTAAGTTCGTATGAGAAAAACCAAGACAAAACGACATTTAACTCAAAACCCGTTTTCACCGATTCAACTCCACCCAAAATATTTCTTGAACCATCAACACATTCACATTCCAAAATACATAAATGCATACTCAATTATTCACTCTAAGTTCTTCACTAAACCCAAATTCAAGTTTGGAAAAGTTCCACAGCTCAAAGAAAAAATTATGATAAGTTTTCACAAAAATTCACATGACCCATGTGTAGTAATTTGATCATAACTCAAGTTCTAAAAATCATTTGGACGTCAAACCAAAGCCATTAGAAAGCTAACATAATTATCTAAAACTTTCATGTTTACACCAAAGGCCAATTCGAAACAGAAATAGGTGAAAAAGACGCAAGAACGCGAAACAGGGGATGCTGGAACTGGCAATTTCGCTTCTTGAGAAGCTTCTGGCATGCTTCTGAAGTATGCTTCTGAAGTGTGCTTCTGAAGTATGCTTCTGGGCTGTTCGCTTACAGCTTTTCCAAAAAGTGCGTTTTTCACCATTTCGCGCGTAAAATGCAAACCATTAATCGGATTTTGATGCCGTTTTCACCTACACGATCTTGACACTTGACTCTAACATAATCTATAAAAATTTCATGTTTCAACCATCCCAAAAGTCATTTTCCAAAACCTCACATAATCACTTATTGGCGAAAACGCTTAAACATCGACATTTCACACGAAAAACCCGTTTTCTCCCAAACGACTCAACTAACATAACCACAACATGAAAACAGAAATTCTCATAGGTTCAATTCATCCAACAATAATAAAATTTCAGTCAACAACCATATATATATATCAAAAAGTTCATTTTGGTCCTTCACATGAACACTTAACTCAACTTCACCAATTTCACAAAACCACCAACAACAATTTATTTCTCATCATCAATCCACAATTAAGTATACCCAAATCATAATTCACTTACAATAGCATCAGTTAACAATAACCACATTAATGGAATATGAATCACATCTCTTTTCAATCAAAACATATCAAATTTCATCAATTAAGCATAATTTCATAACTTAACATTTATACATACTTTGAAACATGTAATTTCACCCATAAACATACCATAATCATCAATTCAAGCACAAGAAAATAGCATCACAGCAAGAGCACGAATTTAACAACAATTGTTCACCAACCCATTTTCATACAACATGAGAAAATGCAAAGATTGTACATGATTATGATAATAACTAACCCCCTTACCTTTGAAGTTGATTATCTCTAACCCTTGCTTCAATTCAGCTCCTAGGTCACCCAAGTTGATTCCCCAAGCTTTCCCTTCAACACTCTTGTTCTTCTCTTCACCTCTTTCTCTCTCTACCTCCCTCTCTCTCTAGGAAAATGTTTTGTGAAGTGAATGAAAGATATTTTCCTATGACAACCCTAATGTTATCTCCCTTAATGGGCTCAATTCCAAATTCTAATGGGCTTAACTCATTCTAACATAATTCCAAAATGTTTCTATACACTCAATGGTAATTACTAACAACGGTAAAATATAACGAACGGTCACTAACGGTAAAAACTAATCACTACACTAGTAACTTAGTAAAATAAGGGTTCTCACTAAATATTAAAATGATTCTCACCAAAATTACCATTTTACCCTTACCCGTCAAATGACTAAAATACCCTTATAATACGGTAATCCACGTAAATGCACCCGACGACAATTAAATACACACAAGCACAATTAATCACACACAAACACAATTAAAAGTAATTAAAATAAATCTAGCTAAAAATCGGGCTGTTACAAAAGTCACCATAGTCGAGGTAGCAGCAGTTGGGCTGTTTGAATTCATCTTAGCAGCAGGTTCAGCCGGTACAGCAGAGGTAGGCATTTTATGCGCACCACTGGATTCACCAACAACATTATCACGTAGCCATTTGTTGGTAGCTGCTGTTCCCATCTTACGAGGCTCAGACTTCAGATTCACGCTCCAACCTCTCTTACCATCATCATGCTCCTGATCATAAAGAACTTCACAACCACGATCAGTGTGACCGAGAATTCCGCAAGCGTAACAGAAATTACCAAGCCGTTCATATTTGAATAAAATTTGGATCCATTCACCACCTGTAGCTCGGACCTACCATTCTTGCCTTAGAGGTTGTGTAACATTAATATGTACCTTCAATGACATAAACATGCTGCGAACAAAATTCTTGCTATCGTATTCCACCAATTCTCTGAGATACCTTCCAATAGCTTCACCTACCTTTGGCTGTATAAATATGTAAGGCAGATTGTGGACTTGCACCCAAATGTTCATAAAATCCAGACAAACATTCTTAGGGATCATACCAGGGGAGATTCTTTCGATAACCAAGTTGAAGTTATCGTACGTCTAGGGTCAGTCCTTCATCACATTCTCAGCATCGATTTTGTGGTTGAATTGAAACAGGTATCTGTTCTCTGTTGTGGGAATGACATCAAATCCCTTCACCGGCCTCCAGGTTGTGCTCAGCCGTTGTTTGAAGTATGTTAGTCGTACCTCCTTATCAGAGAGCACACGACCAATCAAGCAGTGGTCTTGGATGATGGAGTTTTGGACAAAGACATCAAGATTTAGGGTCATACCCTCATCTTCCAGAGTTAAGCCATCAAGATTGATGTCCATGTTGGGTGAACCATTAATATTAACATTTAGATTTTCCATGGTATTTGTAAACCAGCTCACACAAACAACAATTGACAGAATTGATAAAATGTTTGCTTACATGAGTTGGAAGTGGTAAGTTTGCAGGTATCGCAGCAATGTATTACATAGCATCTGTTGAGCCTTGTGACATCCCATTAAATCCTCATCAATTATTAGCATATTCAATTATGTGAACTGTACCAGAGAGACACACCATACCCTTTTTAGAGAAATCCCACAAACTCCTACACTGATACGTATTACTTGTATCAGATGTAAAGAGTCACATATCTGCATATCTTTGTTGACTTTCTCCTTATTACAGGACTCAATAAAACTCCCATTAATACCTTCAGATAACAAAATCAATATACCCCATAGATAGTTCTTCCAATATGGCCAACCCATTATATCATAATCTTGCATCATTAGAGAGCATCTTACCTCATCACCATAGACTCGTTGACTTAGAAGGATACTCCACCTTTGCCTTTGCCATCTTTGAATTAAATATTGGATTGGTACAGAATCCCAATATTGAAGACTATGTTTGACTCCCTGAAACAACCAAACCTTCTCCATTATTTCCTTAAGTATATGAAATGCAAAAATCAACGTATCCCACATCAAGCTTCTCCAATTTGACTTTAACAAATTATTATAGTCTTCCACCATCATTGAAGGAATATTCTATCAGCAACAAATTAAATCAGAATCATCTCTACTCAAAGCTAGAAATCCAGAACTATCTCACAAAGACATATACAAAGTAAAAGCCCCAAATATTATATCAGAACATAGCAGTGATTAGAATCTTCTTATAGCAGTCCGAAAAACAATTGACAAACAAAACTCCACCAAAAGAAGCAATCCAATAGCAACCAATTAAAATAAGAGAGATCCAAATAATAGAAACAATTGTAAATGAAACATCACCAAAAGCTTGACCAGATTAAGGCTAATCAATCGAAAAAACCAACTCCCACTCAAGGACAGAAGCTAGATAGGGGCCTTAGGAGAGAAAATTAAAATCAGAATCAAACTATCAAGACAAATTAGATTGAACTTCCAATACCCTAGATAAGAGGAAAGAACCCTATCTTCTTGTCTGAAGATCCCAAGCAAGACCCCGTGGCCGTCTTGCTTCAATTTCCGTAAACCCAAGAGAGACCCCGTGGTCGTCCCTCTTACCTATTCTAATTTTAAGACACTGAAAGAGAAAGTCGAGATCTAGGGTGTGTGGTTCATCGAAAGTTCATCGGAGATCGTCGGAAGACGTTACGGAGTGGTTCTAGATACGTTTTCCTTTAACAGAGACTTGATGTTCAAGTTTATCCACTTCGATACCCTAGTAAGCGAACTGTTGTTAACTGCCGTTGTGCCAGTTGCACTTATGTGCAATTCCTAGCATAACATCAATTACGATTTTGAGGCTTATTCTAAACTCTACGGAACTTTACAAATCCTCAATATGCATTTTTATAAAGGTGTCTCCAAAAAACCAACCTAAAATTCAATTTCTAGGTAGATGTTTTGGTTTCTTGATTTTTTGACGCGTTAAAAATTCATATTCAATCCATCCCTTGTTGGGAAATTTTAATTTTTTTTTGGGAGATATTTTTTTTTATATTCTAAACATGTGTGTAAAAAGTCGTGAAAACGTTCAACCTCTAGGTCACTTTTCTAGACGCACACTTGGGAAAATATTGCGATTTGTGTGTTTCGGTTGAAGATCCTTTATTTTTACTTTTATAGAGGTGTCTGTTTACCGGTGTTAAATGCATTGCATTAAAAGTAAAGTGGTCTACAAATCAGTTTACATACATTCTGTATAACTCGTTTTCCTATACGTCAGTAGTTTGAGTGTTGAAGAATTTCTATAAATGATTTGCGACCCATTTTCCGACTTGGAAACTCTTATTTATACCTAAGAAAAATAACTGGCAAAACACTAATCCCATGATCAACACTTTCTCCATCTTGGACAACCGCTTGTCCCCACGTTTCCACTAAGGGACCCTCTATTGAGCTTGAAATCGTGTTTTCCCGCCTTGAATGCTTGATTTCGACGCGATTGCATTCTTAGCCTTGCTCTATCAAACTTATGACTATACGCACTAGGTTTGCCATCTTGTCGAATTCCTCAAATTGAAATGAGAAAGCCTTCGATTTGTGCAAGGTTAAAAGTCAACTAAATGTTGACCATATTAGATGAGCCTGTCTAAATTACAGGCTAACAAAATGCCCCCCAAAAATGCCATTTTCGACGACTCTTGTCAAAAAAGGAGAAGATTGGCATTTTTGAAAGTGCTTCACATGCTCTGGCATTGCTTTTCTCCTAATGGTTGACACCATTTCATTGTTTTAGTGGGCCACCACTTGCAGTTGAAAAGTTAGTGGGACACCTCGGTATATCAAACACCAACTATCAGCCATTGATCATATCCACCGAGATAAACACGTGGCAACATCTAAGCGGTTTCGCAGCTAAAAGGGTATTTATCTCTCATTGCACTTCCTTTCTTCCTTTTACAATTCGTCTCACTTGACCTTTGCCTTGGAAACAGTAATTTTTTAATCACTGTTTTCACTATCTCTAAATCTTCTACCGCCCTTTCGAGAAAAATTTTCAAATTAAAAAATGGCTTCTGCTAGCAGTCAAGCAACTGGATCCACCAAAGGCAAGGAAATTCCTTTTGCTGCTACTGTTGAAGCTCTTCCACTGAAGGACAATCAAATTTATGCTCCGGAACCCGACCTAGACACGGAGAAAGAAAAAATATGGCAATCTCAGGTATTGATTCTGTATTCTGTTTCTGGTACCCTTTACACTTTCCTAGGGCCTTACCCAGATCCCAAACTGAAAAATCCAGAACTTGAGGAAGCCTTTCCTGGTTACGAAAGTCGAAGGACCATAGTCTTTTCGGAGGACATTCCCAATATGTCCTACATGACACACGGGTGTTTAAATCTTCTCCCTCAACTCTCCATGCCCTACCTTCTTGAGTTTGCTAAAGAAAGTAGAATTGAAGAAATCCCCAGTTTGAAAAACCCTAGGCATCTACAATCTAGTCGAAATTTCCAGAACAAGATTAAATTACGATGAAAACCTCATATTGGTTGTGATGCACTTCTGGGAAAGTTCTACCAACACCGTGTAACTCAAGTGTGGCTTAACGTCCCCTACCTTGTTCGACGTAGTTGCCATCACTAGGTTGCCCCCAATTGGCGAGTCTTATGATCCTGATCAAGAGAACAAGACACACTTCAAGTTGGACATAGCCGCTTATGGCGCGTTCATAAACAAGTCTTCGACAAAAGTACTACTGAGGTTTCTGACGAAGAATATATTGCTTTTCTTGCCTTATGGCTCTACCACTATGTCTTTTGCACTTGTTCACTTGAAGTAGCTAAACAATATGTTACCATGGCCATTCAGCTACATGAAGGTCATTCATTTAGCCTGGGGAGGCTATTTTTAGGAACTTTGTGTAACACCCAATTTTCCCAACATGTAAAATAATACATAATAATCAGAGTATTCAAGTTAAACAGGATGTCACACTTCTTTAAAAGATAAATAGAGTAAAATTACTATTTATTTAAACATCTTTTATCAATAATTCAAATTACATCGCACCGGAAAAACATTTCATTATTCAACAAAATGACACTATGACCTCAACATAAACAACTTCTTAAAAATTCCATTTCAATAGAGGCAACATTCAAACAGAAGGGGTGAGATTCACATTCAATAATAATAAGCATATGATTCATCAACGGAATTTAACAACATAAACAACAACAATTAAACAATGTTCATGCTTCACATAATTTCTCAATAACAATTCATTAATTATTTCGACAACTTGACAACACGACGACAACACCGACAACTCGACATCAACGACAATGCAACAACAACAACATCAACTTGACTATGTGTAACGCCCTAATTCTATTAAAGTGATAAAACACGCGAATAATAAATATATTCAAGAATTAGACGCTACGTCATCATACAAAATTTCAAAACAATGTGCATGCATAAAATCTCAACAGTCGCAGCGGATATATGAACCATATAATTCAAGCATACACGTGCTATAATATCAAAATGCATCAACATGAATAAATCTCCAATATACAAAAATAATCCAACGAATAATCTAGACTCCTAAACAGATGCCTAGATCAGAGCCATCCTAGACTCTAAAACACCGATACCGGAGGTAGCTCCCGCTATCCACCAAGCATCAATCACTCACCGAAACAACTACTCCTGCACAGCGTCTACCCATCCATACAGACAGGTAGGCGGTCAAAACCACTAGGGGTAAGTATTACATCATCATAATCCACATAACAGTTAAGCATGAATGCATTAATTTCAAGTACTTAACATAAACAATTAATTCATTATGTTCATTCTCATACATTTCAAAATAATACAATCAAATATTCATCAGGCACAATTGTCAACAATTCACATCATTCACAAACAACTTCAATGAATATTCATTCAAGGAAATTCAACAATTAATATCCACATGCAACAAATCAACTCATATTAATTATGCAATGCGCCTAACACCGATACCTACATGCATGTGGTACCAAGCACAACAACGTCTAGGCCGTTACCCCATGATGCTAACCGAACATCATTTGTAAGAGTACACCTCTTCTTACACACACCTATGTAAAAGTACACCTCCTTTTACATTTCACAAATGACAGTGATGCATGGACATAGCAAAGATTAGATAATGCAACTCTACAACTTACAACAACACAATGTAAAAGTAGACCTCCAATTACATTGCACAACTCCAACAACAATTGCATTATTAAGTATTCACATCCACACAACCAACATGTCATTATACAATTAAGAGTTATCATTAAATATCACCATTTCATCACACACATCAACTACTTCATATAGTTTCACCATTCAAATATTTCTCATATTCCAATTTAGAGAACATACAACATCTTATGATAATATCACCAACATCTCATCACATATCTTCATTTAGTCACATAAGGCTAGTCAAGAAAGATCTTAAGATAGTTGGCCAGAAAGAATTATCTTCCGATAAAATCCATGTCAAGTGACAAACGGTCAACATTGATAATTTCCAAGTCAAAATAATCTATTCAAGTTTCGAAACCCACAAGATAATCTTAATCAATCATGTAGTCATGAGCTTAAGCCACTTACAAACTATTGGACATTAGTTCAAAGAATAGCTTAAGTCCGTATAAGAAAACCCAAGTTCACACTTTTCGCATTCCCACCCGAAATTCAAGTTTGACATGATTAAGACAATTAACCAACATTACAAGCCTTGTCTAAGTCTATAGGAACTGTAGGCTCAACTTGTAACCTTGGTTAGCTCACAAGTTCGTTTTGACAAAATCCGACATTTCCCAAAAATCCCAAGTTTCATCCCAATTGAATAATTTCAAATTTGAATGAGCAAAACATGTTCCAATATGATTAGGGGATCAAACAGATGTTAAACAAGTTGAAAGAATCTTTTTACAAAGCTCGGATTGGCCCCCTAAGACCCGGAACGCAAAAATCAAAAGTGCTGGAAAAAGGCTATTCGCTTAAGCGACCACCTGGCTCACTTAAGCGAACGAGTTCTAGTAGCTACCAGGTTTGCTCGCTTCCTGGTCGCTTCTGGCTCGCTTAAGCGACCTGAACCCAGAATTTCGTATGAATGTTTGCTTAAGCGTTCGCTTAAGCGAGCAGTCACAGTTTCTCAGAAAAATGTTATGGGTTTCAACCCTTTTTTTACCCAAAACCCTCAATTTTGATCCATTAATGCCCAAATGCGTTTCCAGAGATTGTTTATATGTCAATATAGCTAAAAGGGTTAACAAAAACGCAATCAACATGAAAACCAATGACATTTGAACCAATTCAACTCATTTTACAAAGTCACCAACAATAACTCATTTTTCATCAACAAATCATGAATTATGAATACCCAAGCCATGAATCATCAACAACAACATCATATAGCAACAACAACATCAATTGAACATGGTTCTCATCATAATTCAACAACAACATATCACAAATTATCATTTAGAGTATAATATGACATATATCATTTTCATACACTTGGATCACTCAATTTCTCCAACAACCAACCAATTATCACCAATTTCTCACGTACAAATATAACATCATAATAGGAGCACGAATTCTAATAATCATGACCAATTAATCAATTACTCAATTAAGCACTTATTCATTCAACAAATGAAAATTGACACTAAAAATGATTATGATGAATTCTAACCCCCTTACCTTAGTTAGATCAATTCCCTAGTTCTAACTTCACTTTAGCTCCTAGCTCTCCCCCAATCCTTGAATCTTCAAGCTCCTCTACTCTCTAACCCTTGTTCCTCTTGCTCCCACTTTCTCTCTCTATTTCTCTCAAAATATCTCTTAATCAAAAATGAATGAAGTTTTTCTCACAAAATAACCCTTATGTAGTCTATTCTCTTAATGGGCTTAACCCTAAACCTTAGAGGACTTAATCCACTCTAACTCAATTCTAAAATGTTTCTACACTCGTAACGATAAATTACTAATAACGGTCACTAAACGGTAAAATACTAATTACTATCCTAGTAACTTAGCAAAATAATGGTTCTTACTAAATACTAAAAATAATCCTCATCAAAATTACTAATTTACCCTTAATCACCAAATGACCAAAATACCCTTCTAACACGAGAACTCATTAAAATGCACCCAATGACAAATAATCACACACAAGCACATAAAAATACATATAAACTAATTAAAAATAATTCTAACGAAAATCAGGCTGTTACATTATGCACTATGCATGTGGTACCAATCAGGGCATCAAGCCCCCAACGTATAGAGCATAGGCTCTCAACTTATAGAGCGTAGGCTCTCAACGTGGTATGAATGATCAAGCATTCAACAGGGCATCAAGCCCCCAACTTTATATGAATGAATATACATTCAACAGGGCATCAAGCCCCCAACTTTATATGAATGAATATACATTCAACAGGGCATCAAGCCCCCAACTTTAATGATTATGCATGGACTCAGCAACAAATGCAACAACAACCAACAACTTCAACGACATCGACAACAACTTACAACTTTAACGACATTGACCACAACTTATAACTTTAACGGCATTGACGACAACATCGGCAACGACACCCACAATGACAACTTGCATAAATAATTATGCGTTAACACGATTTTAATACAACAACTTGAATGGCATGAACAACATCATATAACATCGTATTCATCAACATATACATTCACATAATAATTCATCAATCATAAACAACATCATATAACATCATATTCATCAACATATACATTCGTATAATAATTCATCAATCATAAACAACATCATATAACATCATATTCATCAACGTATACATTCATATAATAATTCATAAATCAAAGATATTCACGTCAAACCAAGTTAGTTTCATCACAACATAGGTTAAATACTCTTAAACACCTTAATTGAACTCATAGTACACAAACTTTGAAGTTTGGAGACAATTCATAAGTTTTGGGTTGACTTAGAAATAGTTATGCGGAATTTTCATAAAATTTCACTAAGACCTCCTTGGAGTATTTTCATCATATCTCAAAAACCAAAAATCATTTTCAAGTCAAACCAAAGCCACTGGAAAGATAACACAATTATCTAAAACTTTCATGTTTACACCAAAGCCCAATTCAAAACAGAAACGTGTTAAAAAAAGACGCAAGAACGCGAAACAGGGCAGGCTGTCAGAGAGCAACTCGCCCCGGCGAGTACATTCACTCGCCGTGGCGAGTTATGACAGATAGCTCTCGGGAAAACTCCATTTTTCACCCCAAAATCCCAATTTTAACTTCCTTATGCCCAAATTTGATCCCAAAACTAGTCTAACCATTTCTATACATGTTAAGGCACTCAAAACCATATAAAACATGACCCAAAACATTATTTTACAAACATCACATTTTTCATATTGAACAACTCGCTATGGCAAGCATTCACTCGCAATGGCGAGCGATGAACTTGTTTACTCGCGAGGCGAGCAAGGATACTCGCTATGGCGAGCGACGACTGACAGTTCTGCGGGCAGAACACAGGTTTCATCAAAAACTCCCAAAATCATCAACCCTAACCCAAAATTTATAGAAAACTTTTCCTATGATTATTCTACAACCTGAACACCAATCATTACCTTAATTCATCAGATTATTTACTCTTTCTACAATCAATTTTAGTTTCAAACCTTAATTCTACAACATCAAAACCTATTAACAACTACAAGGTTAAACCCTTTTTTAGGATTACATACTTATGATTAAAGAAGGTTAGTCCCACCCTTACCTTAGATTAGATGATCGGTCTCTACGAGATTGCTCCTCTTCTCTTTCTCTGACTTCTCACTTTTCTCCATTTTCTCCCAAAAACGGCTTTCACGTATTCTAATTTTTCTAATTCTCACTCTCTCCCATTTATATAAATCCTTAACCTACTTATTTTCCCTTATTTCAAAATCTTCCCCCAAAGTCTCATAATTCTATTTTAATTATATTCCTCCACTAAATAATAAAATAAAAGCTACTAATAAATGCCCCACATAACACAAAAATAACACATATCACAATAATTAAATAAATTATTCTAAAAGACTCTATACTCAATAAAATAAATAAATAAATAAAATAGGGCGTTACACTTTGTATAATTCCATCGGGGTCGGGTGCGACACTATGAAGGGTTTGGCTGAGGGCAAAATCTTGAATCTTGCTCGTCCTTGGTGGTTCTTCCAATCGTGGCTCGTTGCTACTTTCGAAACAAAGCTAAATGTCCACATTCCACCGGTCCATGATAAAGTAGTCAACAATCGAAAGGTAGAAGGATTTCAACTCGCTCATCTTACTAAGAAGACTACTGGTCACTTAACTGTCGACGACTTCTTGGAGTTCTATGATGTCTTTTCTAGATGTGACACCTAATGAGTAAAACCGCAAGTGCACAGTTCTACCGAAGTAGTTAAAAGAGAGTATCGTTCCAACATGGAGTTGTTCAATTCAATTAACTTTTATTGATGATCAGAAAGAGGTTTCAGTTGAAAAGGTTTTATTTTTAACGATTTAAAAGAATAATAAAAGAGCGCCTTGAGATTATTGGTTCATCTTGGTGACAAATCCTTCATAAACCAAACCCTAAACCTAAACTTTATATTGGACCTACTTTCTAAAGATAAGTTTCTCTTAAACCTATCACATCTCCTTTCGCTTTCAGTGAGTGTGTTCCTGTAGCAACCACGCCTATTCTCATGGTTGATTGCTATTAGAATGCTTGAAGAACAAAACTTTATTTGTCTCAAGGTTTGCTACACTATTCTCATGTTTCGCAATCCTTGTCTAATTTCACTTGTTCCAATATAAAAACTTCTTCTTTCGATGCTTCGCTTTGATATTTGTGATGATGAATTAACAAATACTAACCCTCCGCTATCGCTTTATGAGTTTGGTATTTGTTTATTCATTATAAAAACGGTGAAATTAGATTAGAAAGTAGATTTATATAAAATTAGGGTTCGAGGCTTGGTTTGATTAGGAATATGTCATTAGACTCATCCAACAATCCCAAGACAAGAAAAGTCTACTCACTCATGTTCATCGTAGACATAGAAGAGAAGAAGAAGAACATAAATAAAATAACAAGAAAGTAAAAGAAGAACTTTTATTAAGAAAGACAATTGTCACTATTGAATTCCAAGAACAAAAGATGAATTGTTATGATTGCTAGCTACTCTATTTATAGTTTACATTGACTTAAGCCCTAAGAAATACATCACTAGAATGTTCCACAAGAAACCACAAGCTTTTAGGTCAGAAATAAACTGATAGGTAGCTTGTCCGGGAAGCAGAAAAGCAATAAAAGGAATCCTAGGAGGTGGCACGGCCGTGTGGCTGGTGGCACGGGCCGTGCCAAGCTTCTGACTTGGGGGATGTCATATTTTTGTACCGAATCTTTGTATTTTCAACCCGAATCACCTCCAAACCCCTTTCTTTTGCTCTAAGACTCAATCTTTAGAATATTTGTTCTTGAAATTAAATAACTTGCAATTGAAGTAAAATAGTTCTAAAAAGGAAATAAAATTAAATAAAACAGACTCAAATATTATATTAAAAACACTAATTATTGACTCATCAACACCTTTGAACCAACCATGGATCCTTTTGTTGGTCGTAAGCTAGGTCCTAAGTGGTTTCAAAGGGAATTTCCAACGAAGGAAATAAAACACCTGAAGGACAATGTCGAAGTATGGAAAGCTTATTTGATTCCCACTTTTCATCTTGTGAGAATAACTACTGGCAAAACTGATTACAAGTTGATTGGCTATCATCCTCATTTGGTAGCGCGTCAATTTGGATCAAGCCAATTCAGATCAGCGACCATTGCCACATTTTGTGAGACCATTTATGAAAACTTCGACAAAATGTCAAAAGCCCCGTACCACCAACACCTTAGCGCTTTTAATGGTCTAGCCCCAACTATCAAGCCTATTTCCTTCCAGATTTCTCATGAGTGTACTAAAAGTTTATCTTTGTGGTGGCCTTCATGTTATTCTGCTCACCTTGTCGATGAGACGGCGTTGCATGCCTAGCTGACCAATGCTTTTCCTTCTTTGTAGAGCAAGTCCAAGAAACCCAAAGGTATGCACATCAAATAGATACAGGCTTTCCATAAATTTTTTGAAGTTGTGTATAATCCGTTAAATGTTGAAAGAACTGTAAAGGAGGCTGTATTGGTCTTGAAACATAAAATGCTTGAAAAGCTTCCAAACATAAAGTGTTGGTCTATATGGATAGATGGTTACCAAGCTATCCATATAAAACAATGATACAAATCAATGAATCACAATCAATGAATCAACAAGAAGCATATACGTGGAATAAGAATTTATCTTAGAATTGAGAGATTCATGATACAAATCTTTTCACATAATCAATTATCCATAATACTTGAACAAAGTACAAAACAACACACAATTTCAAACCAGACCTATATGACAAGAGCAATGATATTTGTACATTCATTTAATGACAACTTTGGTGACAACTTTGTTTTCCTCTCTTTTGATTGGTCAAAAACAATGGAGAGAGAAAAAGGAAGAGAGCGAATAATAACATCATGTGAGTATGAGAGAGAAAGTTGTCAAAAAGTTGTAGCAAAATGGTTGTACAAATATCATTTCTCATATGACAATAAACCTAATTATCAATAGAAAATACAATACACATGAAATTGAACAATTGAGTGGGTATTGCAATTAATTGATCCAAGTAAAATTGTTTTAACCTAAATCAAATGGATTTAGATTAACCTTTAAGAAAACACTACTTAGATCAAAACTAGCAATTCACTAATCAACTATTTAATTAATCAAGTGCAATATTAAAAAGTAGAGAGAGAGAGAGAGAACACCGATGTTTATAGTAGTTCACCCTTGTTCGTCCTCGCTAAGGGCTACCTCTACTCTACTTGATGAAGTACACCTTCACCAAGGTCATCTAATATGTTTGAAAAGTTGATTACAATGTTTACAAGAGTTCCGTTAAATTAAATCCCTAAATTTTCAACTCCTATGTAAAACACTCCCCCAAACTACAAGTACCCCTTGAATTTGGTGCTCCTTGAATTACTCGTGCACTCCTTCGAACTCTTCACTCGAGTCTTCAATGCTACGTCCGACAAGCGAACCCCCTTCGACTTCAAGAATGGTTAGAAAGACCCACAAGTCCTTTGGAGGTGGAATGAGATTATTTACTTCCTTTGAAGCCTTGATTAAGCCCAATCAATCTTCTTGAGAGAACAAACTTACAATCCCTACTAGCACCCTAGAGAATCTATACACTAAAAGAACAAAGTGATTCTAAGAAAAAGTGTTTAATCTTGAAGAATATATGAACAATGAGTTTTTGAGACCTAGAGAGAACAGTTGCAAATGATTCAATACCTTTGGAAAAGAGGAGAGGAGTGTATATATAGTAACGGGTGAAAAGACTTAATTTTCGCACAAATTTAACAAATTGAATCGATTCACTAAATGCTTGAATCGATTCAGACAACAAAAAGACAGACCAGAGAAGTATGAAGGATGATACGATTCAAAACATATTTGAGTCGATTCAAGCGCACCCAGGACGGAGATTGATGCGATTCAAACTTCGTATGAATCGATTCAAGACAAGTTAGAGAG
Organism: Medicago truncatula; assembly: GCF_003473485.1. NCBI lineage: Eukaryota > Viridiplantae > Streptophyta > Magnoliopsida > Fabales > Fabaceae > Medicago > Medicago truncatula. The sequence continues at coordinate 434,235 of NW_024340360.1, read as the reverse complement.
TTTTGTGAGACGATTCAAATAGAAAAGAGACGACGCATACATGAATCGATTCAAATGGATGTGAATCGATTCACATGACGTCAGAGACTTTATTGAATTGATTCAGACTGTGATGAGTCAATTCAAACTGATCCAAAATGATTTTTTGATGCTTTTTCAAACTACACAAAGCAACAAGACCAAAACACATAGACTCCAGGGTGCTTTAACATGCTACAATCATCAAAGCGATAAACTAAGCTAAACTAAGCTAAGGAACATCATAAAAAACAAATAAACTCAACAGTGTAGTCTTCATAAAGTTTCCTTTTCGTGTGGGGGACATACAAATTAAATATAAAATGGCTCTAGCATTTCATTGCATAAAGTTCCCCACACTTCCGAGTGCAGACTTTACTTTGTCTTTTGAACCAGGTTATCCTTCTTGGTTTTACTTTGGCTATGATGCCATCCGAAATTCTTTAAAACCAAAAGAACAGCAGGTGACCTGGAATAAATTCGGTTTACACAATTACCCAAAAATGTTACACTACGGAATTCACCAAGTTCGCATCGAACGCTTGGATACTGATTATCTAACAGGTGATACACAAAAGAATGTTTGAGTTCAACATTTTCCTTCAAACATACTTATTGCTTTAATGTACGTATCCTTGATTTTACAGCTTCACCTCGTCTTAAGACTCAGAGCAGTGTATTGACAGAGGACATTGGCTCAGCTTCAAAAATTCAGACAAGACAAGTAAGTTTTGTAATTTTTTTACCTGTCGAAACGTAACTCGCTGAACTCTGAACAAATTTGCTCTTGCATTTTCAGAGTCGAAAAAGAGCTATTGAGGCCAAGTCTGAAGTTACCAGCAAAAAAGCTAAACAACCATCTAAGCCCAAGACCTAGAGGATCCCAAAATCCGACAAAGGCAAATCCGCAGCGGGTGCCTCTTCTAATTCCAACAAGAAAGCTCCGGACCTTGAAAGTGTCAAGGATGTTCCAGTTAAAGGACCGAAAAGTGTTAATTCTTGCCCTGACGTGTGACAAGGTAATAATTGTAAAATCTTTCCTTATTTCCATATTTGAAAAACTGAAGCTCTTTTTTTTTAATTAACTCGAATTTCATGCGACCAACAAGTGCAACTTGACAAACCGATTAGGTAGAACGTTCTGATAGAATCACCAATTAGATATTCTACTTAGAATAACTAAACGCGACTTGATTGATATATAATTTCAACAAATGAATAGGTGGTATTCAAAGAATCCTAACCGCTACTAACATTTATGAAACCAAAACAGGTAACTTGCTCTATTGCAAACAGATAAAAATTGCAATCTCTTAACCCTAAACTCTTTTATTATTTTATTGTTTAGAATAAGTAACGTGAATTGTTTGGACGAAACTAAAATCCATGTGGATACGATATTCTACTTATCACTTTATTACTTGGTAAACGTTTTGGTACACTTGCCTAATCCGACCATCACGTATCATGGAAACTTTCTGAATTGTGTTTAATCAATTCAAAATAGTTTGAATTATTTCAACCATCATCCTGAGTCTCCTGAATCGATTCAAAAATGGTCAGATACGTATCAATCTTCATAGTTCATCTGACTTGTCTTTTAGCTGTTTGAATCGATTCAAGCCTTTAATGAATCAATTCACTATGTTGTTTTTGGCCGAAATTTTGCACTTACCACCCTTTTCGATATAAACTCACTTTCACATACCACCCAAATTATTCAATCATTCGCATCTATTATCTATAGAGTCTCCAAAGCTCATTGTTCATAAGTTCTTGAGATTAAACACTTTTTTAAAGAATCATTGTGGATCTTTGAGTCATAGATTGCTAGAGTGATATAGGGATTGTAAATTGATTGCTTTCAAGGATATTGATTGAGTATCAAGGATCTAAAGTGAATTGAGTAATTTCATTCCACCTCCAAGGGTATTGGGTGTGAGATTTCATAACAAAATAATATTAATCAATGTAATTCGAATCATAAATTAACATTAACATCATATTCAATCTTAAACAACTTTGCATATTTGATAAACAATTATCACATATTCACGTATTCAATCATCATCAACAACATAGCATCATAGACACGACAATGCGACAATGCTCTTAGACTCCTTATATGCATGTGGTACCAATCGTCATCATAAGTATTAATATACTTTAAACGTGCGGAGGACAAAGCTCCTAATAAATCGTGCGGAGAACAAAGCTCCTAATAATCGTGGTGAGGACTAAGCTCAATGAATGCTAATGCATGGACTCTTATCAACAAATCACCGTAATCATCATATCAATATGCATCCAATAATTTGGAGCTAAACGTCATCTTATTCATCATATATATAGACATTATGCACTTAGTTAAATAACAGCAGCAGCATAGTCAAGTCACACAACAACAGGATGATATCATTATATCAATTGCAATTCAATAGCATCATAATATTTCATTCATATCTTACATAATGTATAATACATTAATTCATGCTCAATTAATATCAACATATCTTAAACGGCTTTACAGATTGCATTAAACGTCATCATTAGGTCTCATTACCATAAAGGGATTCACTCTTGATCAAAACGTGCGACACAGATCGCACAAACACTCAATGCACTCCAATCTGGAAGTGCTCGCGAGGCGAGAGTATCTACTCGCCATGGCGAGTTCAAGCACTCAAAGGCAATCAAGGTCTAACTAAAAAGTCGAAATTGCAAAATCTAACATGCTCTCTGCCTTAGCTCGCTATGGTGAGTAAGGTTGCTCGCTGTGGCGAGCTGTACCAAAAGGACTCGCGAGGCGAAGGGAAGGGCTCGTGTGGCGAGCGATGAAGTTCATCACTCGCGAGGCGAGATTCATAGCTCGCCATGGCGAGCGATGAATTTAGGCTCGGACTTGATGCATTTTCTACACGAAAATCATCATCTAACAAGGTTCTAAGCCTAATTTCAATTTCAGAATTCATCCTAAACATATTCTAAGGTTTTAGGATGGTTTCTACATCAATCTAACATCATTATACCGTTTGATCATCAATTCCTAGGTTTTTGACCTAATTCCAAAACTTTTCTAAATCAATCCTAACTTTGTCAATTAATCATCGGAATTACAACAACTAACATTATTGAATTATTAGTCTCACCCTTACCTTAATGTGTAGAAATCGCAGCCCTCCAAGGTCTCTCTTGCTCTTCTCTTGGTTTTCTCCCTTTTTCTCCAAAAACGTACGTACAACAATGTTTTTCTAAAACTAGGTCTATCTCTTTTATATCTCCTCTTAAATACTTATCTTATCTCACTTTCTCCCCCAAAACTATCTAAAATATCAAAACAGCCCTCAACTAAATATTTTTATTTTCTTATCAAATCTTATTTTATTTAACAATAAAATAAGTCTCATAATCTTATCAAATCATCAAAACACGTCAAATCTTTCAAATCAAATTAACTCCTAAATTCAACAAAACTCACATATATATTATAAAAATATAATATAATGGCATAAACTCGATTAAATAATTAATTAAACGAAAGTGGGCGTTACATTGGGGGTTCTTTCTAAAGTTCTTGTGTTCAAGGGGATCCAACTGTCGGACGGAGCATCAAAGATTTTGAGTGAAAAGCTTCATGGGTTGCACGGATGATTGAGGATTCGAAGACATCAAGAAGCATCGAGTTCAAAGGGTATTTGAAAATTGGGGGAGTGATTGCATATGAATTGAAGAACTAGGGTAGTTTCTGAAGGAAGGGTTGAATTGTGGTTTCTTTTTCTTTTCTCCTAAATTGAATTCACTGTTCAGAACCTGATATAGTTCAGCTTCTGAAGTGATGTTCAGATTCTAAATGCAGCGGATAAAAACAGAGAGAGAGAAGAAAGACACAAAGCAATTATACAGGTTCCTTCAACAAACCGGAAGTAGTCCTGTCCCCCTTGCACTTCCAAGGAGAGTTCACTAAAATCAATATCTGATCACAAATGCTCACTGCTCAAAATAGCAAGAGACTTCAAACTACGCAAGTACAACTGCAAGAGATTTCCTATGCTCAAGAACAATATCAAGAGACTTCATATGCTCAAGCACAACTACAAGAGACTTCTATTCAAACAGAATTACAAAGAAAATTGTTTGAGGTTGAACACTTGATATACAATCAATGGAGTTCACAATAAAAATCAGATACAGACTTTTAAGGCTCTAAAATTTCTAAGATATGAAAGTTGTTAAGAAATTCTAAGTGAACTTTGATGTGGAACAATTTCAGCAGAGGTTTGGCTCTTGTAAATTGTTGTGAGAGTCTTGCAATTCTTCAGGTCTTCACTCCTTTATGTAGAGGTGTGAAAGATATGTTGTTGATTGCCACCACATCAAAAAGAGTCGTTTGAAGCTTGATCAAATCACCAATGATCTATTGCTTGATTTGGTTATTATCCTATGAAGGAACAATTTTAAATTCATTCCATGTATAGAGGAATACCAACGTAGTCACAGCTGTTGTTCTTGTACTATTGCAGACACAAAAGAGAGTAGTGGAGATAGTGGTTGTACAATTGTACTATTATCCTTTTCCAACGCTCTTCAAGGAATAAGCATCCAATGACTTCAAATTCCTCTGAATTAGCCGTTGCTCCAGGCTTCTATTCCTTCTGCAATGATAGGCATGATTAAAACACTGCTCTTGACAAACTTTGAAGCTTCCAGTCTTTCAGCTTCAGATGATCTTCAACTTCTGATGATCTTCAGCTTCTGATGATCTTCAGAACCTCTTGTCTTCAGATGCTTCCTTGCAACTTAAGCTTCCTTTTTGTAGATTCCATTGCTCTTATTTGTTCTTTCAAAACCTATGCTTCATTTAAAGACATTCAAATTTTTGTCTATGGTCATGCACAGTTGAACAAATATTAGTATATCCAATTAACATTTTTTAATACCTTGTTATCACCAAAACTCAAAGGGTAATGTTAAACACATTTTTTCCAACAGTTTCAAGGAATTCTTGTAATTACACTGTAATCAAACATTCATATTCTAGTGGAAGTCCTTGGTGGAGTCATTTTCCATCAAGAAGAGTAGACGTAGGCCGAAGCAAGGACGAAAGGGCGAACTACTATAAATCTTAGTGTCTTCTCTATCCTTTTTAATTTCGATTAATTGTGTATTTCATTGCTTGATAAATTGCAAGCGTAGAAATTAACAGTGATTTAAGTTTATTCTATTAAACTTGAATTTGTTCTTTGAATTAGCTTTATCTCACTTTATATAGATCACACTTAGTTTCAATCTATTGTCTATTTATCAAACACTTACACAATTGTGTTCATTAGTATAATTGATTAATTGCTCTCATGTTTGGTTTGGGATTGAACTTGTTTTGTAACTTGTGTGAAATTTATTAATAATAGATTGTTAAGATTTGACTTAGAGTCTCTCAATTCCAAGTGAATCTTATTATTTGTGCATAGTCTTAATAATTTTTGTCATAGCCATTGAACCTTGCATAAATCCAATAAGTCGTAAATCGTTTTCTTCAAATCACTTTCTCTACAAACTCGATAAAATCTTAAATCTCTATTTACCCCTCTAGTGCATATTACCTTGCCATATAAACCAACAATTGGAGCCCTCATTCAATGAAGTAAATTAATAAAATAAGCTCAGTTGATAGTAACATTACATAATAATATATGTAAAATTTGGGATTCAAATCCGACCACCACCAAAATAATTAACGAAATATAAGACAAGAGGCTATATCACATAATTACAACGGTTTGGCTTTAATATATACAAAAAGTTGGTTGAAATTGAAGAATTTATTAAAAGTGGCCGACTAAATATTTTGATTAAAACTAATTAAAGATAAAATTTGTGAATAGTTCAAACCAAATAACATGTTATATAAAAGAAGCAAATAATAATTTTGTTCTTTAAATGTGTGAAACACTATCACTATAATCCTTAACCCTATCAAAATTGTGAACATGTCGTTAGCATCTTTCTTATTAATCATTTTATGAATTAAATTGGTTGAGGAAAAATATATATTTGAACACAAAATAAATTATCTAAAAACATAGTATTCTATAATCAAAATATTAATAAAAAAGATAATTATAATTAAGGGTTAAATATATTTTTAGTCTTTACATTTTGCTTTCCTTTGAAGAATAGTCCCTGCATTTCATTATTTTTAAAATCCTTGCATTTTATCTCCGTTATCAAAATTAGTCCATGCTATTATTTCTCTAACGGAATGCTGATGTGTTGGTTAGTGGATCTCAATTATTTTAGGGTTAAATATATTTTTTGGTCCCTATATTTTGCGTGACTTTGAAGAATAGTTATTACATTTTGGGATCCACTAACTGCCACATTAGAATTCCGTTAGAGAATTAACGGCAGAGACTAATTTTGATAACGGAGATAAAATGTGAGAATTTTAATAACATTGAACGAAATGTAGTGACTATTAATCTTCAAAATGGTGCAAAATATAAGGACTAAAAACATATTTAAACATGTGATTAATAGAAAAAGACATTTATCTAAATATTATCAAATGTCCCGTATGTTCATAAATGAAATCAAATACTCCTTTCGTTTTAAAATAAGTGTCGCTTTAATCTTCAAAAAAAAAAAAAAAGTGTCGCTTTAGTAAAAAAAATTTGTTTTATAATGAATGTGGCTTTACATTTTCAATGCAACTTTAATTTTTTTTCTTCTAACTTTATCCTCAATAAATACTCAAACTTTTTTCTCTCACACAATTTTCAATGTAACTTTAAGTTTGTCTTGTTGCTATAAAGTAAGGTTATTTTAGTAAAATTGCTATGACATTTAACTACTTTATTTCATTTCTTAATCGGTGTGTAATTGGCTAAAACGACACTTATTTTAAAACGGATGGAATATTGGTTAAACTAAAGAAAGAAGGAATGATGAGACAGAATACTGTTGCTGATGTTATATATTCAAGTGAGAGAGATCCGCAAGAAAGATGTGTCGGCGAGACACGTGGGTATGAGGCACAAGTAAAAGGGACACAGTTTAACAGACTAATATGACTTGGCTTGAAGAAATGATGGTATAGGGTGCTAAAAAGAGAATGGACAAATGAGTATGCGTGCCACACTCATGTTACTATGTCTATCAAGTGTTGCTTTCTCAACCTACTAATTCAATGGGAATTAGGGGACACAGGGAAAGTGGTTATTGGAGGGGTGTATTTATTGTCAAAAAGCATTGCAAAAATCAAGGGAAAAGAGAGAAAAAAAAAATAAAAATCCTTATCATCAAATGTTGTTGACAGTTCATAAAATGAAAGATTGATGTTTTTTCTTGATTTTATAACTTTTTTTGGTTAAGTGCACATAGTTAATAGTTATACTTATCATCAAAATATGCATGCGATGCAAGTGTAGATAGTAACAAGTAATGGAGTCACAAAAGAGTTTAGTCTCTTCCCTACACAATAATGCCTGCAGGAGCTAGTGCTTTATTTCTTTTCTTGCACATATCTTTTTCTCTATCACTCTTTGTTTTTTCTGCAAAGAAAACGTAAAGGAAACGCTTCTATGCACCCTCAAAATCATATTCAAAATTCTCAACTTTTTATTACTCATAGAATCTGCTTCTTCAAGCTAAGTATTTTCTTTTTTCCTTTTTTCACTCACACCTCTCTCTTTACCATTTTTCACTTTACTTTTGAAACTAAATCTAGTTTAGAGTAAAGCAATGAAGGAGAGAAACAAAGGTGTTGAAGCTTATAGCAATGACATGGATTGCTACTATTCTACTTCTGATTTTCTTCCATGTAAGAAGCATCCTTCTTCTTCTTCTTCTTCTTCTGGAGGAATCTGTGCTTACTGTCTTAAAGAACGTTTGGTCAAGCTTGTGTGTTCAGATTGTGGAGAACAAAGGCTTTCTTCTTGTTCTTGCTCTGATGAGATCACTTCGAATCGAAATTCATGCTCTGTTGAGGTAGGAAGTGTTGGAAGAGTCTCATTTCTTATTGAGAATGAAAAGAATGAGACAAACCCAAATCCATTTCAGCATTTGAATTCTAAGGTCAAGATGCAGGAGAAAGAAGAAGAAGAGGTTGTGGTGCTTAAGAGAAGTAGTAGCAGTTGTGTTGATATAAAAAGACATGGTTTTTGGAGAATTGGGAAGCTATTTAGGAAGAATAAGAAGAACAAGGATTGTGGTAGAAGTGTTGGTGGGTTTGATGAGAAGAATGAGATGTGGGTGGTTGATCATCATGGAGGTGTGTCAAGATCAAGATCTCTGTGCAGTTTCAGGGGTGGAGCTATATTTGGATCTGAAGATGGTGGTGATTCAGTTTTATCAGGTGCTAGAAGCTCTATTTCTGCAGCTAGAAGTTCAGGTGTGAATGGTGGTTTGATGTTAGAATCAGGTAGGAGAAGTGGTTACAGTGAAGCTGAACCAAGAAGAAGTGATTTCTTCTATGAATATGAAAATGGTAGAAAGAGTGGTGTAATGGAAATTGATGGAAGCAGCTACAATAGGCGTGTGTTTTCACTAAGAGAGAGTGATTTTAAAGGCATGGATGAGTCTAGTTTTATTGATTTAAAGCTTGATTATTCATCTGAATTAAAAATGGCAGATACACTCTCAGCTTTTGGAAGCATAAGAGGTGGAAATTTCATGACACATGATGCTGGTGGCGGTGGTGGTGGAGGTGATGGAGGTTCATGTAGGTTCACTATGAATGAAAGAGGAATTAAGAGGGAAAGAAGAAAAAGTATTAAGGGTTGGAGATGGATTTTCAAATATCATTCAAGTTCAAGGAAAAGAGATCAAGACCTTATGTTCAAAACCTAAGATCATCGTGAGCTTAGATCAGTTGATTTGAACAATGAATAATATATGTAAGATTCGGGGTTCAAACACTGATCACCACCGGAAAAGAAAACAAAACCTAAGAAAATATCACCAAATACATCTTCCTATGTAACTTCATTAGTCTTAGTCTCTGGTTTAAATTGTTGTAGTTGCTCATTAGACATTTTATCTTTTCTTATCTACTAATTAATGTCACATTTTCTTTCTTCAATAATCCTTAATACATAGAACTTCACATTTCTTGGTAAGTCCCTCTGTCAATTTTTTCTTCTATGCCAGGAAAATGGAAGGAAAGTGCCTATTAATCATAATATAGAATTTTCAATGTAGAAAACTGTGTGATGTTGTTGCCACAATAGAACTATGTCAACAACTTTATACATTGGTGTCTGTCTTATTGAAAGAAAATGCCAGGAAACTGAGAAGGGGATGCTATTTTGACTGGTCCCATGTTTGATTAGGCAATTTTGTCCTTAAACCATTATTGGCCAAATTTGTATTGACTTTTATGAATTAGCAATTTCATATCTAATATTGTAAAATGTAAATCAAAATAGTCATTTCTTAACTTTGGTAGTTAGAAAACACCGTGGATTTTTGGTGAGTTTAGTCAAAATGATAAATAAACATCATGTATACTATCAATTGGTCACTCACAGATTCAAACCTTGAAACTTGTTTATTGGGTGAATGTTATATCTCTAGAAAAATAACATTAAGAATTATTCAAGAATAAAGAGCATCTAATCATAATGTACTATTTGTCACAATTTAAGGAGGTGTGGCTGAAAAATAGAAAGTGAAAGAATAAATCATGTAATTAAAACTTGCCAGCTGTGTCTTGAAAAATTCTTGATGCTATTTTTCTAGAGTCAAACCAACCAACAACATGGGGATTTAAGAAAAGGGGAATTAAGAATAAAATTATTTATCAACTTATATAATTTTATATTTATTTTTCAACTTAATATGAAGTCAAAATTTAACAAAAGGAGATTCATGAAAAAAATTATTTATGGAGGTACAACACATGTTTAATTACAATGATTAGTGCAAAGTTGTCCACAACTAAGATAATGCGCGAGAATTTCAAATAGGATACTTAAAAGTTAAAACTAAATAATTAGAAAACATAAACAAAACCAAACCAAAATGCTTTCATGATGGACTCTACAAGCAGCCATAATTCAAAATAGAACCTACTAGCTAGGGCCTAATTTTGTTAATCGTATGAAAAGTGGACCATATTTCGACAACAACCATATAACAAAGACAATTGCTTTTCTGACATCCAATGTATCTTAGAAATACATGTAAAAGATTAAAAAATTCAACAGTAGTTAACTGCTGTTAGATTTCTAGTTAAAAAGTCAGCGTTAATTAACTATCGTTGGAGATATTTTAGTATGTTAGTTGTGTTTTTAAGAAGTTTATGCTAAAAAAGCAATTGACGATAATGAATTGTTAAAGTTGAAATGCTTGAACTACATGAACCCCACCTACGAAACATCCACAAATTTTTTTGTTTGTTTTATTTTGCATGCCTGGTCCAATCTCTTCAACTTGACAACTCAGCATCCTACTCTAATCCCCAAATTTTATTCTATCTCCCCTTTTTGGTTGAAACTGTCCAAATAGACAAAGCTAACAAAGCTTACCAAAATGGACTCTTTCATTGTGATGTGGGGACCAAATTTGAAAATCCCAAAATAAGTACTCTACTTGCTTATTGGAAAAAATTAATTTTCTTCACTAACTTCAGTCAAACATGGGCATTTTATACACGTTTGGTTAAATTATCATTCATTGACCACGTCAAAATAAAACCTCATATATATTTAAGTTCAAGTTCATCCATTTAGATCAACCTCAAACAAGTTATTCTTGAATATAAAGCTAGAAAAAAAATATTTAAGAGTAATTGTGAGTGAAGAGAAGCAAAATTAGAATATAGAATATGTATGTGACTAGGCCTCTTTCTTTGTACAAGAAGTCTGAAGAGGCTCTCTCATTGCCTCCACCAGAAGGCCCTAATTCTGGTGTTTTGGTAATTCAAGATAATGATTTGAAACCAACCTCTTGTTTTGGGTTGGGAGAGTACCATGAAGTTAAGGGTTTGCCTTTCCCTCAAAACATGAACCTTGAGCTGTTTTATAGATCAGGCATTTCTCTTAACAGAACTACTCATAAACACAATGTTGCCTTCATTCCAGTTCTTAATCAGCCATTGTCCTCCAATCAATACTATGTGATACATCTTCATGGCAAGAAAAGAGGGTAAGTCTTAATTTTGTAAAAAATAATAATTTCTTAACTTGGTTGCGTAGATCACTTATTTTGCACCAATTCAACCGAACGTCAGTTATATAGTAGTACTACGACATAAAGTTGATATAACGGGGAATATACTTAGGTGACATTGAATTTCGATGACTTTGGTGATACCAGTGTATTTTGATAAGAGATGGTTAGGAGAGAGATAGCGACAAAGTCACAAGTCACCGAAACTCAAAGTCACCAAAGTGGAACCCAAATATCAAACGAAAAATTTAATCTTGATCATCAAAGCAGGCGTCACTTAAGCGGAATTAAAGATGGATTTCTCATTTTACATTTTATAGATTTTCATCATTATTTCAACTTTTTCTAGTATTGTAGCATAAGGGTGATTCAATTCAAGTATGTGAACAAATCAAAGTCACTAAAATTTCATCATGAGTACATGTGCATGAGTTTGAATCCTCTAACTCTGTTGGACGATGCAGCGGACTTCAGAGCTGTTAGATTTGAATACAAATTGGGTTTTGATTCAAATCCAACAGTTCTAGCACTCGCTGCCACGTTCAGGGTAATAGAGATAGCCGTGTTGAACCAATTTTAAATTTTTGACATGAATGATTAACCTTCTTGACATGTTCAAGTATTATACTGATGTAATTTGGTTTTTCTTCTGTAGGGAAGCATACAATAACTCAAAGGAGGAAGATGTGGACACATTCTGTTTCTACAATTCTGTCTCTGAAGTACCACTTCATCCTTTAGATATCAGTGACAAATATCAAGAGTTCGAGATCTATCCTCGTAGAAGCAAAGTTACATTAAGGAGTGGTTTCTCAGCTAAATCTGTTGCTGAAGATGGATACCCTCCACGGTTTTTAAGTAGAAGGTGGAAATTGAGTGCTTCAACATCAAGTGATTCAAGTCTTGGAGAAGCATCAGGTGTAGATGATTCCCTCCGTGCCGGGAAACCAGAATTCAATTTCACCATAGCAAACAGATGTTCAGAAAGTGTTGTCGTGGGAAAATGGTACTGTCCCTTCATGTTTATCAAAGAAGGAACTCACAGAACATTGAAAGAAGAAATGAGAAAATCGATGTTTTATGAGATTACACTAGAGCAGAAATGGGAACAAGTGTTTTCATGTGATAATAATGATGGTAAAAAGGGAAATACTGTGAATGTTGATGCTGTTGTTCAAAAAGAAGTGGTTGTAATTGCTGGGTGGGAAGCTATGATGGATAATAAGATGGATGTAGCTGAAAGTTTTTTGTGGTTTAATAGTATGAATAATGTTGGAGAAAAGAACAGTGTGGGGTTGAGTATGGCAATTGTTGAAAGAATGAAGTGGGAGGAGGAAAGGGTTGGGTGGCTTGGTGGGAAAGAAAAGGGATTTCAAGTTAAGAAAGTGGAAGAATTTGAAGGGACTAATAAGGGATGGAAAAAATTTGGATGTTATGTGTTGGTTGAGACTTTTGTTATAAAGAGATTGGATGGAAGCATAGTATTGACCTATGCTTTCAAACACCATCATCAATTAAGGAGTAAATGGGAATGAATGTCTGATCCATGAGAATGAAAATAATGGATAGGCTTGTAGTACTCATATTCAATTTTGTGATCTTTAATTAAGAAGAAATTTGTTTATACATTCATTTTTACAGATTTGCAGTGCAACCATTTTGATATTGCAGAGATTATAAGGATAAACAATTGAGATCTTTCTCTCTCACAGTTTCTTTTGTTTTATCATCAGCCCATGCAAACCAAAACTTCTAATTTTATCATCAAATAAATATATTTTTAATGGAAAAATGGGCTATGACCCAACAAAGACAATAAAACAAATTTTCTTTTATAAATAGACTCGGGTCGTGCTCCGGTCCGATTGGTAAGGTCCGGGCCAGCTGTCTGATCCAATAAAAATGTGACACACTGTCTTTTGTCTTTTAGCAAATGGTCAAATTTTCAACTCACTTTGTACTTACCACTTTGCCCTTTTAATAAAAAAACTATCCAAATCATCTTTTTTGTGTCTTTTAAACAAACACCCCTAGATCTTCCTTAAAGAAAAAAAACCTAGATCAATTCATTTCATTCACTCGTGTTTTTTAATTTCTCAACCAAGAACCAATAACCACCACTGCCTAAGTCTTCTCTGCCACCAACAACCAGATCTGCCTCTCTGTCCAAAAAACTATGTCGTCTTTTACTTACACACACGCACAATTTCTAGTTTTCTTCCTTGTTCTCCCTCGCAAGTCATTGTTCATCATCGTTGATATCTACCCATAGTCATTGTTCATTGCAGTCTAAACGAGTTCGACCATTGTTTCTCCAAGACCATTGTTGACCATCATTCATTCAACTTCCACATGTGTGTGTTGGTTTTCTATCTTGATTTACATTATCCATCAGTGAGGTATGTATAATATCTTTCAAACTCATTATTGTTGTGATTTGAATAGAGTTTCACGATTTAAGCTATATGTACTTAGAATCAAGAATAGTTGTCAAAGATAATTGTGCAGTATTATTCATAGGTTAAATAATTTTATAGAACAAACAATCATTTCAGTCCTTTGACTATTATGATTAAATTAGGGTTCCACGATGAACCCCTTCTTATTTGTTGGAATTCATTAACAAAATTTCCATTCAGTTTATTTATTTTATTTGTGTTGAGATTTAAATTAAACTATTGCCCGTTCTTAATGCTTTTGCAATTGGTTAACTACGAGAGTAACCTTGTAAATTGATTTGTAGGGTAAAAGTAGGCACCGACAATCCGAAATCTCCAAGTTCATTGGTCTTTTTAACGACTTAATCTTTTTTAGGTTAGGTTTGTGCTGTCATGGTATTGATTTTCCTTCGTTAGCGTAGCACTTAACTCCAGTTGGTTCTACACAAGTTAACCTAGAGACTTATAACGAGTAATATCGTCATGGCACATTAAATCAATGATCATGAAATAAGTTGTTTAATTTCTCAAAAGATAAATTCCATTCAAAGACAAAGGAGGGATTCAAGGAAACCCTAATCGTCTTTTACTATTTTCCATTTTAAAATAAGTTTTTCTTATTATTGAGTTGAACGACAATCCATGTGAGAACGATACAACTTACTACTTTACGTTACAATTTAGTGCACTTGCCAATTTCGTCCATAAAGTTTCTGGTGCCTTTGCTGATGATTGTTGATATTTTGACAAGGTAATCAGTGAAGATTATTTTTTTTTTTAAAAAGTACGGTTAGGTCTAGGTAATTTTTATTTTTATTGTTTTTAAAATTTTTCAGATTTTATCTTTTTTGTTTAGAATAGGGGTCGATTTTTTTTAGTAGAAATAGAAGTAATAAGTTTGTTTTATCTTATTTAGGAAGTAGATCTTTTTAAAATTCGTTTGCTTTTCCTATTTCTTTGGCTAGAATTCATTTCTAGATTAGGTTTAAATTTATTTTCCTTATTATTAGGTCAAATTTGTTGCTTTTTCTATTTTAGATTAGTCATTTTTATTTTCCTAGTATCTAGGTTAGATTTATTCCATATTTTCAGGTCGTTATTTTTATTTTCTTATTTCCAAAAATAACAAAAATATTTTTATGTTTTATTTAATAAAAGTATATAGTATATGCTTGACCAAAAAAATAAAAAAATAAAAATTATATAGTATATTTAATTAAAGTATATCTTATTTAGTTCATACAATTTTTACACTCTCTTTCTCTTTAGTGCAAATCGAAAATTTAACATATATATATATATATATAGACACACACACTCACACAGACACACACACATATAATTCTCCTTCTAGTCTAATTCTTTGCTGCAAGTTCTTGTTCAAAAAATTCCCTTGCAAGTTAATCTATTTATATTGCAGGTTTAAGCAGTTTCCAACAAAGCAAATCATGGCATGCGTCAAACTCGAAGACTATGGGAGACTTGACAACCTAGATGAGGTGGCTCAAGGATTTCAACCTGCAAACCTTGTTTTCTTTGACATTAGAAACCCAGTTCTCACTGCTTTTAAAGTGAACCAATATTCAGGTAAGGATGATGAAGACCGTAAAGTTCATCTAAATGACTTTTTAGAAGCTTGCAGCACTATCAACCCAGATGGAGTCTCGAAGTCCAACAAACGACTAAGGTTGTTTGGCTACTCTTTGAAGGGACGTGCAAAGGATTGGTTGAACACACTCTCAAGCGGAAGTATAGCCACTAAGGTTGTTTAAAATCAGAAATCTGGAGAATCGTGCCACGATGGAGAAGCATCGCGCCACGATTGTTGAAGCAAGATTCCTGGGAAGCTACTGGAAATTTCGTGCCACGATGGCATCGCTGAAGATAAAAATAAAACGTATTTTCAGTTAGATTTGTTTCAGTTTTTTAAGGGTTTACTTTCCACTATAAATATAAGCCTTGTATCAGATGATAAAGTGTGTAGAAAAACATGGTTTAGAAACCAACATTCAAACTAGGGTTATAGAGAATTTCTCTTGGTAACAACTCTAGGGTTGGGATTGTTTTGATTCACCTTGAACAAAGCATTATTAGGATTGAGTCTCTTGGTCACGGGAAGAGGCTGGGACTTGGGTAGAATTAGGTTTGAAGACTGATTCTTGTTACTCAATATCTCTTTGTAAAGAAACTCATATCATTATAGTGGATCGGAGAGCTGCTCTCTCCCCTAGACTAGGTCATCATTAGACCGAACTGGGTAAACAAATATCTTGTGTTCTTTCTCTCTCTCTTCCTTTTATCTCTTGCTGTTTTTTTTTTGTTTGGATTATTTGCTACCCGCTTGATTTGATTACTTGGTATTAATTTGCTCCACGCATCAAGTTTTTTATTGGTGTGGTTTTCTCAACGAATTCACAACAATTGGCGCCCACCATGGGGCAAAGGTCAAATCAATAACTAGGTATCATGGGTTCGAAGTGGTATATTGAAAAGTTTACCGGTAGTAACGACTTCGGGTTGTGGAAGGTAAAGATGAAGGCAATTTTAATTCAACAAAAGTGTGTTGAAGCATTGAAGGGAGAAGCACAAATGGCTGCACATCTGACACCTGTTGAGAAGACGGAGATGAATGATAAGGCGGTCAGCGCTATCATTCTGTGTCTTGGGGATAAGGTGTTGAGAGAAGTATCAAGGGAGACTACTGCTGTGTCTATGTGGAATAAACTTGATTCATTATACATGACCAAGTCTTTGGCACATAGACAGTGTCTGAAACAACAACTCTACTTTTATCGAATGGTGGAGTCAAAACCTATAATGGAGCAACTGACGGAGTTCAATAAGATTATTGATGATTTGGCGAACATAGATGTAATCTGGAAGACGAGGATAAAGCCTTACACCTACTGTGTGCTTTACCTAGGTCCTTTGAGAATTTCAAGGATACTATGCTTTATGGCAAAGAGGGCACTATCACTTTGGAGGAAGTTCAAGCAGCTTTGAGAACCAAAGAGTTAACCAAGTTCAAAGATTAGAAGGTTGATGATAGTGGAGAAGGCTTGAATGTCTCAAGGGGGAGAAGTCAGAACAGAGGAAAAGGGAAAGGCAAGAATTCCAGGTCAAAGTCTAGGTCGAAGGGTGATGGCAATAAAACACAGTACAAATGTTTTATTTGTCATAATCCAGGTCACTTCAAGAAGGATTGTCCGGAGAGAAAGGACAATGGAGGTGGTAATCCATCCGTTCAGATTGCAAGTAAAGATGACGGTTATGAGAGTGCTAGAGCACTAATTGTGACAAGTTGGGAACCTGAAAAGGGCTGGGTCTTGGACTCTGGGTGCTCTTATCACATCTGTCCGAGAAAGGAGTACTTTGAAACGTTAGAGCTGGGAAAAGGTGGAGTAGTTCG
This sequence comes from Medicago truncatula, assembly GCF_003473485.1. Lineage (NCBI taxonomy): Eukaryota > Viridiplantae > Streptophyta > Magnoliopsida > Fabales > Fabaceae > Medicago > Medicago truncatula. Next base: position 417,201 of record NW_024340360.1, on the reverse strand, counting down.
CCTTGGCAACAATAAAGCTTGTAAAATTCAAGGTATTGGTACTATCCGTCTCAAAATGTTTGATGATCGTGATTTCCTTTTGAAGGATGTGAGGTATATTCCTGAACTTAGGAGAAATTTAATATCCATAAGCATGTTTGATGGTCTAGGCTATTGCACTAGAATTGAACGTGGTGTGATGAGGATTTCTCATGGTGCATTGGTTATAGCTAAAGGGTCTAAAATATATGGTTTATATATTTTAGAAGGTTCTACCGTAATAGCTCATGCATCGGTTGCTAGTGTTGACACTCTGGACATAACTAAACTATGACATTTGAGGTTAGGTCATGTCAGTGAGAGGGGTTTGGTTGAGCTAGCTAAACAAGGTTTGCTAGGGAATGAAAAATTGAACAGACTAGATTTCTGTGATAACTGCACATTAGGCAAACAACATAAGGTGAAGTTTGGAGTGGGTGTACATAAATCTAGTAGGCCTTTTAAGTATATTCATTCGGATCTTTGGGGTCCAGCATCTGTTAAGACTCATGGGGGAGGTTCATATTTCATGTCTATCATCGATGATTATTCTAGAAGAGTATGGGTTTACATTCTGAAGAATAAAAGTGATGCCTTTGAAAAATTCAAAGAATGGAATATACTTATAGAAAATCAGATTGGAACTAAACTAAAAGTGTTGAGAACTGACAATGGCCTGGAGTTTGTTTCAGAGCAGTTTAATGAGTTTTGTAGGAAGAAAGGTATAAAGAGGCATAGAACCGTGGCATACACACCTCAACAGAATGGTCTTGCTGAAAGAATGAACCGGACTTTGTTGGAGCGTGTGAGGTGTATGCTGTTGGGAGCTGGATTGTCCAAGAGTTTCTAGGGAGAGGCTGTTAGTACTGCAGCATATTTGATTAACAGATGTCCATCAACAGAGATAGATCTCAAGACACCTATGGAGGTTTGGAGTGGGAGACCGGTAGACTACTCTAACTTGAAAGTTTTCGGAGCTTTAGCATTTGCTCATGTGAGACTAGACAAACTTGATGCTAGAGCTGTGAAATGTATTTTCATGGGTTATCCTGAAGGTGTGAAAGGTTACAGACTGTGGAAGATGGAACCTGGAGGATCAAAATTTATTATAAGCAGGGATGTTACTTTTGATGAGACCCGCATGGGGATGAAGTGCAAAGACCTGGATACAAGCTCGGAAACGAAGATAGAAAAAATTCAGTTTTAGGTGGAGCCTATCACTGATGAAAGGGAAGAGGAGGATCAGACTCCAGTACCTGATGAGAGTGAAGGCCAAGAGATAGTTAATCTTGACTATCAGCTAGCAAGAGATAGGGCAAGGAGACATATTAATCCACCTAATAGATACGGTTATGCTGACCTTATTTGTTATGCTTTGAATGCGGCTGAAGAATTGCAAGACTCGGAACCAAAGAACTTCAGGGAAGCATTAGAAAGCAATGAAAACAATGACTGGCTGAAGGCAATGAATGAGGAAATGCTTTCATTGGAGAAGAACCAGACTTGGAAACTTGTTTCATTACCTAAGAATCAAAGGGTAGTGGGAAGCAAGTGGGTGTTTAAGAAGAAAGAAGGTATACCAGGGGTCGAAGCACCAAGGTATAAGGCAAGACTTCTAGCAAAGGGTTTTACTCAAGTGGAAGGGATTGATTACAATGAAATCTTTTCACCGGTGGTAAAACATTGTTCTATAAGGGTACTTATGGCGATTGTTAACATGTATGATCTTGAGTTAGAACAAATGGATGTGAAGACCGCATTTCTACATGGAGAGTTGGAAGAAACTATCTATATGCAACAACCAGAAGGTTTTGTAGAAGACAATACAAAAGTGTGTTTGTTGAAGAAATCTTTGTACGGGTTGAAGCAAAGTCCAAGGCAGTGGTATCGTCGGTTTGATGAGAAAGTGAAGTTTATAAGAGTTATTACTAGGCAGCAAAGGTATCCTTTTTCTAACAACTTTAATTCTAATTGGCCAAACCGTTCTAACTTCTTTTCAAGAGGAAACAACGGTTTCAATTCTTTTCAACCCACAAATTCTCAACAGCCCAAGAAAGGTAGAGGAGACTCTTGAACAATACATAAAGTCGATTCAGACTCAAATTGAATCTCTTTCAAAAAGTCAAGAAGAAACAAGGAGAAATACCGAAGCTTCCATTAAAAATTTGGAGACTCAAATTGGGTAGATTTCTACAAAAATCGCCTCTTCTGTAAAATAAAAAATGAGGAGTGTAAAATGGTGATAAGTGATGTAAAGGGGGCATGCGATGATGTCGTACCAACATGTCACGACATATGGTCCAACATCTTGCTGGAACACTTGTTTTAACAAAATGCGGCCAATTACAATATAAAAACCTAACATTCAGTAAAAACCCGATTTTTACGCATTTAATACGATTCATTGAAGGTGAGAAAAACACAGAGGAGGGGGTTGAATTGCGTTTTCTTTTTCTTGTTCTTAAACTAAGTCCAGTGTTCAGAGTCTGATAGAGTTCAGATTCAAGAACAAAGTTCAGAGTCTAATGCAGCGGATAATATAAAAGTAGAGAGAGAGAAGAGAAAGACACAAAACAATTATACAAGTGTTTGCCTATGTTTTCGGCAAACTACAGGCTAGTTCTGATTATTACAAGCAAGACCGAACTAGAGATCTCAAGGGCATGTTGTGCAATGGTTTTGAACGAGAAAGGTTTTAGAAAAGGCCACGAGATGCACTCAAGTTGCTTAGAGAGAAGGAATGGTTTAGAAGTAAAAGGGTACTGTCTCTCGACAAGTTTGAGATTGCAAGTAAAAGCAATATAAAGTTAAAGGAAAAGGTAAGAGTTTAAACACATAAACTTAAAGGAGAGGTAAAATGCATTGCATTAAAAATAAAGGTGGTCTACAAATCAGTTTACATACATTCCGTATAACTCGTTTCCCTAGACGCCGGTAGTTTGAGTGTTGTAGAATTCTATAAATGATTTGCGACCCATTTTCAGGCTTGGAAACACTTATTTATACTAAAATACCTAACTGGTGAACCACTAATCCCATGATAAGCACTTCTTCCATCTTGGAAAACCGATTGCCCATGTTCCCACTAAGGAAACCGTCTTTAAGCTTGAAATCGTGTCTTACCCACCTTCATTGCTTTCTTCGACGCGATTGCACTCTCAGGCTTGTTCTGTCGAACTTCTGACTATGCACGCTAGGCTTGCCATCCTGTCGTAATCCTCAAATTGTAATGAGAAAGCCTTTGATTCCTGCAAAGTTAAAGGTCAAACAAATGTTGACCATATTAAATGAGCCTGTCGAAATTACAGGCTAACAAAATGTCATTTTCGACAATTCTTGTTAAGAAAAGGAGAACATTGGCATTTTTGAATACTGTCTTGAGTCACTTTGAGAAGATGACATCGCCCACTCATTATCTTCCAAACATGATCTTTTGAGTTTCTCTCCCTTTGATCATTTTCGAGCGTGAGTGGGTCACATCTTCCATACGTGCGTAAATGCTTTGATAAAAATGTTCTAAAAAAATCTCTTAATGGCATTAGCTAAGTGCCGTTTTCCAAGGAAACAACGGTTAAAAAACTCCTTTTAAAGAAACTTCCCTATGTTTAGAGAAACTGCTTTGTAGTTAGTTTCCCGTTATAAGTTCTTGAGTCCTATCTTCCAAAACGTTCCTCTCTTAGTGTATCATGAGATATTATCTCGCTCATTCCTTAAACATGGAAATGCTTCCGACCGATCTCCTTATGGTTATCACCAAAAAGGTTGCTGCCTTTGGAACTCAAGACCTTTTGAATTTTAGTTCCACATCTAAACTCCACCATCAACTCGCTAACAAAAAGGCGGCGCTCAGGGCGTTGAATCAGGATTTTCTATGGTACATTGTTGATCCCACTTTGTTCCTGGCTAAATGTCGATTTGTGTGCAGGATGTCCAGTAGTAGACATTCCTCTTACAGTGTAGCGATCGCTGTTTTCATGCTTCACCAAATTCGTCCTGATTTGGAAAGAATCAAACAAGTTCTGGGGAAGGCGATGAAGAATCAAACAAGTCCTGATTTGGAAAGAAGAAAACAAGTTCCGACGGGGCTACCTATTTCAACCTCATGCTGGAGGTTTTTGCCGCAGATAATCTTCCTGGCGGTCGAATCCTTCCCGTGTTTCAAGATCTTTTTGACTGTCGTTAACTTGCGAACTTCCGTAACGCTATCCTGCATACGGCTGCTTCCGTTCGGTGCTCCCGAGTTTAAGATACCAATTTTCTTGCCCTCCCTACAAGCTTTGCAACGGAATCAGACAGATTCGTAATGTTGCTTCACCCTTTCCTGGTTCGGACGAGGACTATTCTATGACAAACTTTTGTCTGTCATGCTGCCTCGACTTCGAGCTTGCTTGGATTTTACAGCATTTCCGTTTTTTGGACCTCGGCTTCTTATGGTAGTGGGTATCCAAGATTTTTAGGCATCCATAAATTGGCATCAGCTTCGTCTTAAACTATAATGCCAAATTTTACTTCCTTTTGTTTTGGTACTGTTATGTGTTTGTGTTGTGACATAGCAGTGCCCAATTTTGTAATGTTTCGGCATTGTTTTGTATTGCTCCGTTAATTCAAAGCCAAATGTTTGCTTCTTGTCGAAATTTTAATGTTTGTGCTATTTTATTTCCACACAATAGGCTTATACTTCTAGTATGTGCCTTTGTTTCGACATATCTATCAAAGAAATTTATTCCTTCGACAAATTGTAAATTGTAAAAACTTCTAATTTTCTAAATAGTAATTTATTTGTAATAAAAGACACTTGCAAATGAACCAAAGTTTTGTAATGAAAACTTCAATAAACATAACTCTTTGCCCTCGCGTTTTGCTAATGACAAGCCTGTCAAAAGGATACTAGACAAGAATTATATCTATTTTAGTTTCAACCACTTCTTTTGGTTTCTTACCTAAAATTTTGAATATCAAGGCAACTAATGCCAAATTTCACCATTTGATTTTAAGTAGGAATGATACTAATTCCGCATCATAGATTTTTGCTAATGGCTTCTTAACCATCTTTTGCTAAATACCAGCCTCTAAGGCCTTCTTTATCTCAAGATACGGCTAAACAACCGTTATTCTGTTCTAAGCATCTTGCTTAGATGTGATGACCATCTTCATCATTCCCTAAGACTAGGGAATTCAGATCTTCCACATTAGGTGTTGTGTCGAGAGTCTCCCTTTCCCATATGAAACCATGAGTTGGATGGAGTCTTACAGAACTTGCATCTGCTTGATTAGTATCATCATATTTTGCAGATGAACATGGAGCAATATTTGCTAGATTCTTGTCGAAAGTTTTTCTTGTAATCTAATTCACTTCAGCAAAAGAATATGAAATTCTAGCACACTTGTTTTAATACATTATGTATGTTGTTTCAGCGTTTGCAATGATACGATTAATGTTTCAACATCACGCGATAAACAGAAATAAAAACAAGAAAATAAATGACAGGAAAGTAAAGAACACAATGAGTTTGTTGACCCAGTTCGGTGACAAACACACCTACTCTGGGGCTGATGAGTCAATAATTAGTTATTTTAATATAATATTTAAGTCCGTTTTATTTATATTTGAGTTTATTTTAGGGTTAATAGTGTTTTTCACCCTTGTAATATATGTCATTTCCGGTTTTCGTCTATAAAATTTTCGGTTTGAATTTCACCCTCGTAAAATTTTTATTTTCCAGAAAACACCCTTAATAGGCCATTCAAAAACCAAAATTTCTTGAAAAAAAATTCTGAAAATGGCCTATTAGGGGTGTTTTCCGGAAAATAAAAATTTTACGAGGGTGCCAATCAAACCGAAAATTTTATAGGGGCGAAAACCGAAAATGACATATATTACAGGGGTGAAAAACATCATTAACCCTTTATTTTATTTAAGTTTATTTCCTTTTTAGAACTCTTTTACTAAAATTGTAAGTTATTATATTTCATGAACAAATATTCTAAAGATTGAGTCTTGGAGCAAAAGAAAGGAGAATTGGAGTTGATTCGTGCCAAAAATATAAAAGATCTTATACAAAAATATCTAGTGCAAGGATTGAGCACAAAAATATGAATATCTCATACAAAAATATCATGTGCAAAGAATTTGAAGATCTTGTACAAATATATACAAGAGGCGCGCCCCACTTTAATCCTTTTGCTGCTTTTGCTTTTCGGACAAGCTACCTATTAGTTTATTTCTTACCTAAAAGCCCTTGGTTTCTTGTGGAACATTCTAGTGATGTATTGCTTAGGTTTTAAGTCATTATAGACTATAAATAGAGTAGCTAGCTATCATAACAATTCATCTTTTGTTCTTGGAAATAATAAGTGACAATTGTTTCTTTGAATAAAAGTTCAACCTTTATTTTATGTTGTTCTTCTTCTTCTTCATCTCTTCTATGTCTACAATGAACGTTAGTGAGTAGATTCTTCTTGTCTTAGGATTGTTGGATAAGTCTAATGACATAATCCTAATCAAAGCAAGCCTTAAACCCTAATTTTATGTAACCCTAATTTCTACTCTAAATTCACCGTTTTAACATCAATTAACAATTATCAAACTGTAGAAGCGAAAGTGGAGGGTTAGTAATTGTTAATTCATCATCTCAAATATCAATTCATAAAACGAAAGTGGAGTTTTGATATTTGAAAAAGTGAATTTAGACAAGGATTGTGAAACATGAAAATAGTCTAGCAAACCTTGAGACATATAAAGTTTTGAACTTCAAGGATTCTAATAGCAGTAATCCATGAAAATAGGCGTGATTGCTTGAGGAACACACTCATTGAGACTGAAAGGAACTGTGATAGGCTAAAGAGAAACTTGTCTTTAGAAATTAGGTCTAACATAAGGTTCTAGGTTTAAGGGTTTGGATTGAGAAGGGTTTGTCACTTTGACGGACCAATAATCCCAAGACACCCTTTTATTATTATTGTTATTTTCTTTTGATTAAAAATCCAAACTTTTTAACGTTTGAAACTTTCATCTAATCAGTATTAAAAGTTAATTGAATTCATAACTCCATGTCGAAACGATACTCTTTTTACTACTTCGGTAGAACTGTGCACTTACGGTTTTATCCCATCAAATTTTTGGCGTCGCTGCCGGGGAGTTATTGCGATTTGATTAATTTTTTTTTTTAACGATTAGACTGAAGAAAAAAAAGAAAAAAAAACTTTTTCTTTATTTTTATTTTTCTTCTTTCTTTCTTTTTCTATTTCTTTCTTTTACCTTTAACTTCTTGGGAAATATGAAATAATAACGATATGACTGAGGAACGCACTCTTAAAGAGTATGCAACCCCTTCTACGGAAGAGCCACATGCTATTATTGTGTACGCAACAGTTGAGGGTAATAATTTTGAAATAAATCCTGCACTTATTTACTTAGTACAGCAAAATCAATTTTTCGGATCACCCACTGAGGATCCGAATCTCCATGTTTCAAATTTTTTAAGACTCAGTGGAACTTTAAAGGCAAACCAAGAGGCCGTAAGGCTACACCTCTTTCCTTTCTCTTTGAGGGATAGAGCTAGTGCTTGGTTTCATTCACTGCAAATCGGTTTTATCACTTCATGGGACCAAATGAGGAAGGCATTCCTTTCCCGATTCTTTCCCTATAGTAAAACTGCTCAAATGAGGAATCAAATCACATAATTCACTCAAAGAGATGGAGAATCTCTTTACGATGCGTGAGAGCGTTTCAAAGAAATGTTTAGGCTTTGCCCCCATCATGGTTTAGAGAAGTTTCTTATTATCCATACTTTCTATAATGGTCTTTTAATTACCACAAAAATGAATGTTGATGCAGCTGCAGGTGGAGCTTTGATGAATAAAACATACACAGGAGCATATGCTTTGATCGAGGACATGGTCCAAAACCACTATCAGTGGACAAGTGAGAGAGTCATCACTGCTTCTTCACCCTCTAAAAAAGGGGCAGGTATGTATGAAATTTCTTCCCTTGATTATCTAGCTGCTAAGGTTGACGCACTAACACAAAAATTTGATAAAATGAATACTAGTGATGTCACACCTGCCCCTGTATCACCTCCTTGTGAAATTTGTGGTGTATTTGGCCATATTGGCATTGATTGCCAACTAGGTAGTGTTGCTGAAAGTATTGAGCAATTGAATTATTCTCAATATAACCTAGGGATGAGGCCAAACCAAATTTTTTACAAAAATCCTCAAAATCCCTTTGGACAGCACCACCCGGTTATGTAAACAACCAAGAAGTCCCTCAAAAATCCAGCTTGGAACTTTTATTGGAAAATTATGTTATAAATCAATCAAAGCAGCTCCAAGAGCTTAAAAATCAAACTGGATTTCTGAATGACTCTCTTGCCAAAATTGTAACAGCCCGATTTTTAGCTAGTTTTATTTAATTACTTTTATTGTGTGATTGTATGTGATTAATTGTGCTTGTGTGTATTTAATTGTCATTGGGTTTATTTAAATGGATTACCGTATTAGAAGGGTATTTTGGTCATTTGACGAGTAAGGGTAAAATGGTAATTTTGGTGAGAATTATTTTAATAGTTAGTGAGAACCCTTGTTTTACTAAGTTACTAGTGTAGTGATTAGTTTTTATCGTTAGTGACCGTTGATTATATTTTACCGTTGTTAGTAATTACCGTTGAGTGTATAGAAACTTTTGAATTGTGTTAGAATGGGTTAGGCCCATTATATTTTGAGTTAAGCCCATTAAGGGGGATAACACTAGGGTTGTCTTAGAATTGTATTCATTCTCTACAAAACATTTTCCTAGAGAGAAGGAGAGGTAGAGAGAGATAGAGTGAAGAGAAGAACAAGAGTGTTGGAGGGGAAGCTTGAGGAATCAAGTGGGTGACCTAGGAGCTGAAGTGAAGCTAGGGTTAAGGATAATCAACTTCAAAGGTAAGGGGGTTAGTGATTATCATAATCATGTAATTTTGCATTTTCTCATGTTGTATAAAAATGGGTTGATGAACAATTCATGCTAGATTCGTGCTCTTACTGTGATGTTATGTTTGTATGCATGAATTGATGATAATTGTATGATTGTTGGTGAAATTACATGTTCAAATATGTAAAAATGATAAGTTGTGAAAATGGTGCTCAATTGGTGAATTTTGCTAAGTTATTGTTAATTTGATATTTTGATTCTTGCTCAATTGATGTTATGGTTGTTAATTGATGTTGTAGTTGATGAATCATTGCTTGGGTATGCATATTCATGAATTGATTATGAGAATTTGAATTGTTGTTGGTGTTTTATGTAAATGGGTTGATTTGGTGAATTGGTTAAAAGTGAGATTGATTTTCATGTTCAATGTGTTTTTGAGTATCCTTGTGAGTTATATGACCTATAAACATTCTTTGGAAACATGTTTGGGCATTGGGAGATCAAAATTGGGAGTTTTGGGTGAAAAATGGGTGAAACCCGTAACTTTTGTTATGCAGAATTTTGAATGGTCGCTTAAGCGACGCTGCAAGCGACGCTAGTTGCTGTCTGATGAATGCACGCTTAAGCGTGCTGTAAGCGAGCTGGTAAGCGTGTAGTCACAGTAGCTACTGGAAGTTGGACGCTTAAGCGTGCAAAACTTTTTCCAGCACTTTTAAAACTTTGTTCCGAGCTTCCGAGGGCCAATCCGAACTTCTTAAAACAGTTCTTTTAACTTATATAATCATTGTTTGTACAATTAATCCTACTGGAACACTTCCTTGAACAAGAACGTTGATTGTTCCGAAATTTGAAATTCAAGGAAATGGAATGGGAGTAAAGTAGTGTAGTGATTGTATGATAAATGAAAATGATTGAGATTGGTTTCCTTGAGTTTTATTTGGTTTTGGTTTTGAAAATGGAAGATTCTTGTAAAATGTTAAAGAGAGACGAACATTGATGAAAATATCCTTTTAAGCCAATCACCTTATAAATCTTTCATATTTAGTTTTGTATGACTATATGGAAGTATTTGATGGTTAGTTGAGTATTGAATGTGATGTTTATCTTAAGGTGATGTATTTTCCTCTTGACTTGGAAAGTAGGCAAATCATGTATTTGATGTGAAATTATGTGGAGGTGATGATATTGGTGAATCCATATATATTGTTTATTATGATATGGTGGGTGAATATATATGTTGTTGTGAATGTGTTGATGGTTTAAGAAATATTTTGGGCGGAGTTGAATAAGTTGCCTGGCTTTAAAAATTGTCAATGTTGGCCGTTTGCCACATGATTTAGATTTTTGCTGGAAATGTTTCTTAAGTAAATTGTCTTGTGAGTTATTGAGATTATTCTTGTATGACTAAGTGAAGTTGTATGAATGAATGATTGTATTGAATATGATGTTTATCATGAGATGTGTATGCTATCTTACTTAGAATGTAAGGAATGCTTGAATGGTGAAACTATATGTGATAGTTGATGTTGAATGGTTATATGTTGGATATGATATTTGTCATGAGATGTTGTATGTTCTCTTACTTGGGATATGAGAATTGTTTGGAATGGTGAAACTATATGATATAGTTGATGTTGAATGACATTGTTGATCATTGATAATCATGTTGATGTGTGATGGTGAATACTATGATTTATTTGTGTGGGCATGTTTTCTTGATAATGCAATGTTGTGGAGATAATCAATATAATTGGGTGTCGTCCTATATATTGAGTTGAGATTGTGAATTGTTGTCGCATTATCAAGTTCTTACACATGTCCATGCATCAGAGTCGAGTTGTTGTAAAAGAGTCCGGCTCTTTTACTTCGGAGATTATGTAAGGAGTGACCCCTTACATGCGATGTTGACTTGTCCATCGGAGGTGACGACCTTTTGGAGATTTGGTACCACATGCATTTATGTGTCCATAAGTGCATATCATAGCATGAGTCTTACGTGAAATATGTGATTGGTGATGAATTGAGATGAATGATTATTGATGATGTTTGTGATTGACGATTGTGAATGAATATTTGTGAATTGATAATTGTTCATGAATTATGATAATGATTGTTAATGACTTTTGATTGGTGATTGTTCATGATGTATATGATCGGTGATTGTTTATGATGTATATGATTGGTGATTGTTCATGATGTATATGATTGGTGATCGTGTATGAATGACTGTGAATTGATATTTATTTATGATACAAGTAATTGGTGATTGTTCATGAAATGTGATTAATGATTATTCATGATAAACGTGATTGGTGATTGTGAATGAATAATTGTAAATTGATAATTGTTCATATGATTGACGAATATTGATGTGAGATATCGGGGTGTGATGTAAGTATTAATGTGTAATTATTATTGATCAAGTGCATGATGTTTAAATTGAAATATTCATGTTAACTGTTATTTGGATTATGATAATGTAATACTTACCCCCAGTGGATCTGTTATGGACCGCCTGCCTATATGTATGGATGGGTAGACGTTGTGCAGGTTTAGTTGCTTGGTGAGTTCTTGTGCTTGGTGGATATCTGGAGCTTTCTCCGATATCGGTGTTTAGATGTTTAGTCGGCTCTGATCTAGGCTTAGTTGTGTCAGTCTAGATTATCTTTTACTTTGGTTTTGTAATGTTTGGAGATTACCCGTTTGTTGGGATTTTTGAGATGCATCTATGTTGATGTAATTTATTTATTCATAACATGTATATTTGAATTTACTCTGGTTTATATTCCGCTGCGACTGTTGAGGTTTATATACATGTTTATTGGTTTTTGAATTTTGAATGTGGCGTAACCTCTATTTCTTGAATAAATGTATTATTCGCATGTTTAATTGCTTTAATAGAAGTAGGGTGTTACAAAAATCACATCCAAGGTAGACTCCATAGCAACTCACAATAAGATGTTTGAAACCCAAATCTCTCAAGTGGCACATCAAGTGGTTGCTTCCTCTCAAACCACTGTAATCTTTCCAGGTCAAACTGAAACCAACCCCAAATGCCATATAAGTGCTATTACTCTTAGGGATGGTAAACAATTAGAGGACCCCGTTGTGAAAGTTAAGAACAATGAGGGAGAGATAGGGAGTGATGAGCCTAAAAGTGAGAAAGCCATAGGAGGGAATGAAAAGCCACTTGTTTCACCACCTCATGAGCCTAAAATTCCATTAACACAAGGGTTTGCTAAATCCAATTTAGATGAGCAGTTTAGGAATCTTATTAAAATACTTCCAAACAAATTGCCACCTCAACTTAAGGATCTAGAGATTTTTTCCATACATTGTGTCATAGGATCTAAAACGATTGAGAAAGTCATGTGTGATTTGGGAGAGAATGTCAGTTTGATGCCATTGTCCCTTAGGGAAAGATTGGGTATAGGGTAGAGAAACCTCTTGATTGTCAAGCTAATGACTTTAAACGAGCGCTTCGTGGGAGGCAACCCACGAGTTTAAATTGCTTTTATTTATTTTGTGTTGTTTTAATTTGTTTTGTAGGTATTTGTCCAAATATGATGCGAAAAAATGAAGAAAATTGAGTCTAGCATGACCAGAAGCTTGGCACGGCCACCACACACTTCCCGTGCCTGTGGTGGCACGGCCGTGCCTGTAACCTAGCCAAAAACCAACATCTTCTAGAGAGTTGGCACGGCCCGTGCCTGTAACACCCTCTTTAATTATTTAATTATTTTATTAAGTTTAGAGTCCACTTTGATGATTTATGTGATTTTATGTGATTAGGTGATGTGTTGATATTTTATTGATAGGCTTATTTTAATATTTAATAGAATAAGATTTGAAAATAAAATAAATATTGAGATGTGGGGATGTTTTGGAATTTAGAAGAGTTTAGTTGAATAAGATGAATAAGATAAAGTAAATAGAAGAGATATAAATAGGAGAAGACCTAGTTTAGAAAAATGAGTATGTACGATCAGGTCTTGGAGAAAAGGGAGAAAAACCCAAAGAGAAGGGAGGAAGACCTTGAGAGCTGCGATTTCAATTTCTAAGGTAAGGGTGAGATTAACTTTGCAATTCTATTAAGTCTGTAATTCAATGGTTAGATTTAACATGATGTAGGATGAGTTTTAGAGGAATTGAAAACTAGGTCAAAATTGTAGAATTATTGATTAAACGGTGGAAACTTGTTAGATTGATGTAGAAACTGTTCCTAGACCTTAGATAATGTGTAGGATGAATTCTGGAATCAATGTCAGGCTTAAAAACATGAGAAATTGTGAATTTTCATGAAAACTGCACTTCTACCCGAGCCAACATTCATCGCTCGCCCTCGCGAACGATGATCCTCGCCTCGCGAGTGATGAAGTTCATCGCTCGCCTCGCTAGCAACTTTTACCCGCCTCGCGAGGTGCACCTTGCAGCTCGCCATAGCGAGCAGATTCACTCGCCTAGCGAGTGTGACCAGAGAGCTGTCATGATTTCGTAATTTTGACTTTTAAGTTGAATCTTAGATATTTTTGAGTGCCTGAACATGTCTAATTACGATTGGAAAAGATTCTAGATTGAGATTTAACCTGGAATAGTTTAAGAATGGATTTTTTGGAGTTACACCTGTATTCGCCATGGCGAGTAGAGGCTCTCGCCTCGCAAGCTTGTGTTTGACAGAACACCTTGTTTAGGAATAACGTGACCTATGTTACATGAGTTGATGTGAGCTGACCTTTGAGTAGGACTGAAGCTTAAATGATTATAATGAGGTTCAGAGAGGATGATTAAGATGATTTAATATTGTTGATTTACGTTGATGATTAAATGTGAAAAGATCTATATAATGTGAAAGTTGTTGATATGGAGTTGCAAATGTTATATATGAAGATTATTATTGATGGTTACTTGCTGTATATGTTTAAATGATGTTGTCTTGCTGTTGTGATGAATATGATTTACTTTGATGATTAATGTGAGAATATTTATATATTGTGAAAGATGCTGATATGAAGTTGTAATGGTTGTATTTGATGATTATTGTTGATGATGACTTGCTGTAAATTATTTGATGATGTTGCCTTGCTGATGTGATGTATTAATATCATTAAGATGCTAATGTTGGTTTAAGTTGTTTAAGTTATAAGATGTTGGTCCAAATTATTGGAGTCATAAGAGATGTCTAAGTTGTTAAGTTGTTAAGATGTTGAGTCCATTGCATACTCATTTACGTTGGGTGAGGGCTTGATGCTCTGTAATGTATATTTATACATAATATGTGAAGGGAGAGGGCTTGATGCTCTGTGAGCCTATTTATGCTCAATACGTTGGGGGCTTGATGCCCTGGTTGGTACCACATGCATGATTAAGAAGTTGAAGTTGCATATGTTGAGTTTAAGTTGTAGAAGTTGCATTGTCGTTGTCGTTGAGTTGTCATTTGTTAATGAGTTGTTAATAAAGAACTAAGTGAAGTGTTAATATTTATTAATCATTGTTGTTTAGGTGGTGTTGCTTATATTATTATAAGATGATGATTATGCTGTGCGTTTCTGTATAAGATGATGTTTGTAATGTGATGATTTACGATGTCATATGATGATGGTTATGATTTGATTATTATGTGCTACGTGATGATGTATTTAATACGTTGAATATGAAGTGTTAATGATTAGATTACTATCTATGATGAATATATGATGTTTTCATGTTGTTAAATACAATTGTTGAGTTATATGTTTAATATTATTGTTTAGTGAAATCTCACCCCTTCTGCTTGGAAATGTTGCTCTTCGTGTGAGTAACTTGCAGGTGATCGAGAGTAGGTTGCTGTGTTTTGCTGTCGTGAGTGGTTATCCCTCACTGAGTCGTTTAGGTGCTCTGATACGTAACGGGATGGGATCTTTTGTGGCTATTTTATATTCCTTACGTATTTGATTTATGATGCCAATTGATTAAGTTGTTTAAACTGAATTTTATGAGATGTTTGATGAGGCCTGCGTGCCAAGACTTAATTATGTTGATGACTTAATCCGCTGCAATGTTTTTGGAATTGATTTATGTTGAAGGATAATTAGTTAATTATCTCATTTATGATTTTATGAAGTGTAGCATTCCGTTTATATGTTGAATACTCTGATATATGTTTGAAATTTTTAAGTTGGGAAAACGGGGTGTTACAATTGGTATTAGAGCAGGTCGGTCCATCCGGCCAAGTAGTTGAGTCGAGTTGTATCGAGTAACAGTGGTATTACTGTCTTTATGCTGTTTGATTGATGTTTGTTGTGTATAGAACTAAGATGGCTGGAAGAAACGATGTTGCTATTGCTGCTGCATTGGAATATGTGGCTCAAGCTATGGGACAACAGCCTAATGCTAGTGCTGGTGTTAATGCTGAAGTGAGGATGTTGGAAACTTTTATGAGGAATCATCCGCCTATTTTCAAAGGAAGGTATGATCCAGATGGAGCTCAATCGTGGCTCAAAGAGGTAGAGAGAATCTTCCGAGTTATGCAATGCAATGAAGTCCAGAAGGTGCGTTTTGGTACGCACATGCTAGCTGAGGAAGCTGATGATTGGTGGGTTAGTATTCAACCCATCTTAGAGCATGGAGGTGGAGTTGTTACTTGGGCCGTGTTTAAGAGGGAGTTCTTGAATAGATACTTTCCGGAAGATGTTCGCGGGAAGAAAAAGATTGAGTTTCTTGAGCTGTGACAAGGTGATATGTCCGTGACCGCGTATGCTGCGAAGTTTGTGGAGTTGGCTAAGTTTTATCCGCATTACACTGTTGAGACTGCTAAGTTCTCCAAGTGCATCAAGTTCGAGAATGGTTTGCGTGCCGATATCAAGGGGGCCATTGGTTACCAGATGATCCGTGTCTTTTCTGAGCTGGTGAGCAGTTGCAGGATTTATGAGGAGGATACTAGAGCTCACTACAAGATAGTGAAAGAGAAGAGAGGAAAAGGGCAGCAAAGTCGTCCAAAGCCTTATAGTGCTCTTGTTGACGAAGGGGAGCAAAGACTGGATGATGAGAGGAGACCTAAGAGTAGAGATGCTCCTACTGAGATTGTTTGCTACAGGTGTGGTAAGAAAGGCCACAGGAGTAATTTCTGCAATGGTGAGGAGAAGAAGTGCTTCCGATGTGGGAGGAAGGGGCATCTGATAGCGGAATGTAAGCATGAAGATATAGTGTGTTTCAACTGCAATGAAGAAGGACACATTGGTTCGCAGTGCAAGAAGCCTAAGAAGCCTCAGGCAGGTGGAAGAGTGTTTGCTTTATCTGGTACTTAGACAGCGGATGTGGATCGTCTGATATGAGGTAAATTTTCGAGGACGAAAATTCTATAAAAGGGGGAGAGTTGTAACGCCCTCTTTAATTATTTAATTATTTTATTAAGTTTAGAGTCCACTTTGATGATTTATGTGATTTTATATGATTAGGTGATGTGTTGATATTTTATTGATAGGCTTATTTTAGTATTTAATAGAATAAGATTTAAAAATAAAATAAATATTGAGATGTGGGGCTGTTTTGGGATTTAGAAGAGTTTAGTGGAATAGGAGGAATAAGATAAAGTAAATAGAGGAGATATAAATAGGAGAAGACCTAGTTTAGAAAAATGAGTACGTACGATCAGGTTTTGGAGAAAAGGGAGAAAAAGCCAAAGAGAAGGGAGGAAGACCTTGAGAGCTGCGATTTCAATTTCTAAGGTAAGGGTGAGACTAACTTTGCAATTCTATTAAGTCTGTAATTCAATGGTTAGACTTAACATGATGTAGGATGAGTTTTAGAGGAATTGAAAACTAGGTCAAAATTGTAGAATTATTGATTAAACGGTGGAAACTTGTTAGATTGATGTAGAAACTGTTCCTAGACCTTAGTTAATGTGTAGGATGAATTCTGGAATCAATGTCAGGCTTAAAACCATGAGAAATAGTGAATTTTCATGAAAACTGCACTTCTACCCGAGCCAACATTCATCGCTCGCCCTCGCGAACGATGATCCTCGCCTCGCGAGCAACTTTTACCCGCCTCGCGAGTTGCACCTTGCAGCTCGCCATAGCGAGCAGATTCACTCGCCTAGCGAGTGTGACCAAAGAGCTGTCATGATTTCGTAATTTTGACTTTTAAGTTGAATCTTAAATATTTTTGAGTGCCTGAACATGTCTAATTACGATTAGAAAAGATTCTAGATTGAGATTTAACCTGGAATAGTTTAAGAATGGATTTTTGGTAGTTACACCTATACTCGCCATGGCGAGTAGAGGCTCTCGCCTCGCGAGCTTGTGTTTGACAGAACACCTTGTTTAGGAATAACGTGACCTATGTTGCATGAGTTGATGTGAGTTGACCTTTGAGTAGGAATGAAGCTTAAATGATTATAATGAGGTTCAGAGAGGATGATTAAGATGATTTAATATTTTTGATTTACGTTGATGATTAAATGTGAAAATATCTATATAATGTGAAAGTTGTTGATATGGAGTTGCAAATGTTATATATGAAGATTATTATTGATGGTTACTTGCTGTATATGTTTAAATGATGTTGTCTTGCTATTGTGATGAATATGATTTACTTTGATGATTAATGTGAGAATATTTATATATTGTGAAAGATGCTGATATGAAGTTGTAATGGTTGTATTTGATGATTATTGTTGATGATGACTTGCTGTAAATTATTTGATGATGTTGCCTTGCTGATGTGATGTATTAATATCATTAAGATGCTAATGTTGGTTTAAGTTGTTTAAGTTATAAGATGTTGGTCCAAATTATTGGAGTCATAAGAGATGTCTAAGTTGTTAAGTTGTTAAGATGTTGAGTCCATTGCATACTCATTTACGTTGGGTGAGGGCTTGATGCTCTGTAATGTATATTTATACATAATATGTGAAGGGAGAGGGTTTGATGCTCTGTGAGCCTATTTACGCTCAATACGTTGGGGGCTTGATGCCCTGGTTGGTACCACATGCATGATTAAGAAGTTGAAGTTGCATATGTTGAGTTTAAGTTGTAGAAGTTGCATTGTCGTTGTCGTTGAGTTGTCATTTGTTAATGAGTTGTTAATAAAGAACTAAGTGAAGTGTTAATATTTATTAATCATTGTTGTTTATGTGGTGTTGTTTATATTATTATAAGATGATGATTATGTTGTGCGTTTATGTATAAGATGATGTGTGTAATGTGATGATTTACGATGTCATATGATGATGGTTATGATTTGATTATTATGTGCTACGTGATGATGTATTTAATACGTTGAATATGAAGTGTTAATGATTAGATTACTATCTATGATGAATATATGATGTTTTCATGTTGTTAAATATAATTGTTGAGTTATATGTTTAATATTATTGTTTTGTGAAATCTCACCCCTTCTGCTTGGAAATGTTGCTCTTCGTGTGAGTAACTTGCAAGTGATCGAGAGTAGGTTGCTGTGTTTTGCTGTCGTGAGTGGCTATCCCTCACTGAGTCGTTTAGGTGCTCTGATACGTAACGGGATGGGATCTTTTGTGGCTATTTTATGTTCCTTACGTATTTGATTTATGATGCCAATTGATTAAGTTGTTTAAACTGAATTTTATGAGATGTTTGATGAGGCCTGCGTGCCAAGACTTAATTATGTTGATGACTTAATCCGCTGCAATGTTTTTGGAATTGATTTATGTTGAAGGATAATTAGTTAATTATCTCATTTATGATTTTATGAAGTGTAGCATTCCGTTTATATGTTGAATAGTCTGATATATGTTTGAAATTTTTAAGTTGGGAAAACGGGGTGTTACAATGCCTGTGGTGGCACGGCCGTGCCATAGTCCCAGGCCTTCTTTTACCAATTTTTTTCTACTTTCTTCTTCTTCCTTCATTCTCAAACACAAACTTTCCTCATCCTTCAACTTCTCTCTCTAAACCTCCATAACATCAACCTTCAAACCTTCGTATCTATCTTCATTCATCATTCCAAACATAAACCATCAATCAAAATCAACTTTCATCCATCCAAACACCAAATTCGTACACCATTAAACCATAACCAAACACCAAAAATGCTTCACCAATCTCCACCATTCAACTCATAAACCTGACTTAAACCCAAACCCCATCACTAAACCAACACTTCCCACACAAAACCATACCAAAACATAACCTTCACCCAAACCAACCAAAATCAAAACTAGGTCGATGGCTTCAAAGTAAAAAGGTGAAAAATTTACTTTATGTTGGTACTAACCCATAGGACAAGAAGATGATGGTAGTGATGAAGAGGAGGAAGGTGCACACTTGCACCATGAACAAGAAGCCGTTGGTAACTATGATAATGAAAGATGAGCATGGATGCAAACTGAAGTTGAGAGGATAAGCACCGAGCAACAAAGACAAGGTGTTGAATTATCTGGGCTAAGAAATGATGTCATAAGAGGCAACCGCATGACCGAAGAAAATAACCAAATGCTTCAGAACATGATGGAGCAAATTCACCTCCAAGGTCCTCCTTATGGACCTCAATGATAATGTGAGCTTTCCTCTTCCTCTCTTCCCTTATCTCTTATCTCTTTCTCCTACTTCTTCTTCTTTTTCTTCCCTTTTATTTTTCTTGTTTTGAATCATTGAGGACAATGCTTCTCCCAAGTGTGTGTGTGTGTGTGTGGCCCTAATAAAGTGTCTTGAGTGTTTTAAGTATTCTTGATATACCCACATCTTGTTTTATTGTGAATAATTCTCCAATGAGAAAAGCACGAGTTGCATCCCTTGAGCAAATGTATGAATAGGTATTTTAAGGAGCACGTTCTAACTCTAAAGGTAAATTAACCCTAAAAAAATTTCAAAGTAAAAGTAGTATAAGTTAGTGTAGGGGAGTTTATAAAACCAAAATAATTTCAAGGTTGCTTCATTGAATCTAGATTGGGGAAGGGGGTAAGCCCTCCGACTTCCTACATGAAAGTGATGTTTTAAGGGGCACCATTGAATCTAGATTGGGGAAGGGGGTAGGCCCTCCGACTTCCTACGTGAAGATGTTATCTCCATAAAATTAATAAAAATTCTGCTGAAATCTCAAGAATGTGCAAATGACAAAGATCCAATGATCACAAATACTCCCATCTCTCTTATATGAAATGGGGGGCGGGGGGCCCTAATAAAGTGTCTTGAGTGTTTTAAGTATTCTTGATATACCCACATCTTGTTTTATTGTGAATAATTCTCCAATGAGAAAAGCACGAGTTGCATCCCTTGAGCAAATGTATGAATATGTATTTTAAGGAGCACGTTTTAACTCTAAAGGTAAATTAACCCTAAAAAATTTTCAAAGTAAAAGTAGTATAAGTTAGTGTGGGGGAGTTTATCAAACCAAAATAATTTCAAGGTTGCTTCATTGAATCTAGATTGGGGAAGGGGGTAAGCCCTCCAACTTCCTACATGAAAGTGATGTTTTAAGGGGCACCATTGAATCTAGATTGGGGAAGGGGGTAGGCCCTCCGACTTCCTACGTGAAGATGTTGTCTCCATAAAATTAATAAAAATTCTGCTGAAATCCCAAGAATGTGCAAATGACAAAGATCCAATGATCACAAATACTCCCATCTCTCTTATATGAAATGAAGAAAGAATTTTTCTCGGTTGGTGTAGTCATAAGGTTAGAACCTGTTTCCTCATAATATCTATCTTATACAGGCGCAAGAAAAGGGTTGGAATACACACACACACACTCACTTAGAACTTGATTGTTGGGTTGAATAAAGATTAAAGGAAATGCTTGAGTTTGTGATTAGTGTATGCTTGAAATAAAAGCCTTTGAGGAGACACAAATTTTAATTGAATTGTCATATGTTAAGTCTTGCTTATGCTACTATGTCTATGCCTTTTGCTTGAGGACAAGCAAAGATTCAAGTGTGGGGGAGTTTGATGAGTCAATAATTAGTTATTTTAATATAATATTTAAGTCCGTTTTATTTATATTTGAGTTTATTTTATTTAAGTTTATTTCCTTTTTAGAACTCTTTTACTACAATTGCAAGTTATTATATTTCAGGAACAAATATTCTAAAGATTGAGTCTTAGAGCAAAAGAAAGGAGAATTGGAGCTGATTCGTGCCAAAAATATAAAAGATCTTATACAAAAATATCTAGTGCAAGGATTGAGGACAAAAATATGAATATCTCATACAAAAATATCTTGTGCAAAGAATTTGAAGATATTGTACAAATATATACAAGAGGCGCGCTCCACTTTAGTCCTTTTGCTGCTTTTGCTTTCCGGACAAGCTACCTATTAGTTTATTTCTGACCTAAAAGCCCTTAGTTTCTTGTGGAACATTCTAGTGATGTATTGCTTAGGTTTTAAGTCGTTATCGACTATAAATAGAGTAGCTAGCTATCATAACAATTCATCTTTTGTTCTTGGAAATAATAAGTGACAATTGTTTCTTTGAATTAAAGTTCAACCTTTATTTTATGTTCTTCTTCTTCTTATCTTCTATGTCTACAATGAACGTTAGTGAGTAGACTCTTCTTGTATTGGGATTGTTGGATAAGTCTAATGACATAATCCTAATCAAACCAAGCCTTAAACCATAATTTTATGTAACCATAATTTCTAATCTAAATTCACCGTTTTAACATGAATTAACAATTATCAAACTGTAGAAGCGAAAGTGGAGGGTTAGTAATTGTTAATTCATCATCTCAAATATTAATTCATGAAACGAAAGTGGAGTTTTGATATTCGAACAAGTGAATTTAGACAAGGATTGCGAAACATAAAAATAGTCTAGCAAACCTTGAGACATATAAAGTTTTAAACTTCAAGGATTCTAATAGCAATCAACCATGAAAATAGGCGTGATTGCTAGAGGAACACACTCACTGAGACCGAAAGGAGATGTGATAGGCTAAAGAGAAACTTGCCTTTAGAAATTAAGTCTAACATAAGGTTATAGGTTTAAGGGTTTGGATTGAGAAGGGTTTGTCACTTTGACGGACCAATAATCCCAGGGCACCCTTTTATTATTATTATTATTGGTATTTTCTTTCAATTAAAAATCCAAACTTTTTAACTTTTGAAACTTTCATCTAATCATTATAAAAGTTAATTGAATTCATAACTCCCTGTCGGAACGATACTCTTTTTACTACTTCGGTAGAACCGCGCACTTGCGGTTTTATCCCATCAGGGGCTACCAAGCCAGGAAGGAAATCCACTAGGGTAGTCCTTATTCTATAGCCCTTAGAAAACTCATCGTTTACACTATATGACCTAGGACCTACCCGTATAGACTTCAACCTAGGAACTCCTAGATCTGAGATCCCATATCACTATCCTAATGGTCAGTCACAACCCTTGTGACCTATCAGACCTAAACTAAAACAAAGATAGAAGTTACCTTCCAACACAAACAACTAACACCTTGTTTCAAAACTTCGGTGTAGTACAAGGAGTAATCAATACGTACACAAAGTCCTAACAAGTATCATAGACGATAAAAGAAAGAACACACAGTAGATTCTAAACTTGCATCACAAACGATACAAGAGCAGAACACATGAAGACTCAAACCCTAAAAATCTAACTTTTTAGTATGACGGCTTGAATGAACAATTAGGTCTTGAAGTCTTCCTTATATACTGAAGCAGCTTGGGCTAAATAATTCGTTGGGCTTCAGCACATTGCAGATCGGTTCAGCTAAGCTGCAAAACAAGAATCAAAAATAAATCTGGAAGTTCCTAAAGTGTCGGAACATTTATAGGATCGTTCCAAACAATAATAAATATTTACTAAAATATAAAATTGGACCGTCATAATATTCCTAAGGACCTGAAAGACCTCCAAAAAGGCTTTTAGACCCCTCAAGAAGGCCTTAACACCCTTCAAAAAAGCCCTACGGCCCCGAGCGCGCATTATTCAGAGCGCCACCTCAATAAACTCTAGAATCTTCTAGAAACCGCCCCTAAATACATAAACACCCCTATTACTTGGAGATTAAGCAACCGAAACCCAAGCCCATAGAAGGCTATAAATACTACTCTTGAGATCATTCTCAAGGCATCCAATAATCAGTCTAAAACCCTAGTATACTGAGAAAACCCTAATTTTCTTTACCGTACTTTTTCGACAAGTACAAAAATACACTTTAGAAATATTCCACAGCTGATTCTTAGAAAATATGCGCGTTGCTTAGTCAATAAGTTAAGGAAATATTGTTTCCTTAAACAATAAAGGGCGCACGCACAAACAGGTGACAACTCAGGCACACTGAACCGTGCCAAGATGTTGGAGCATCATATCCAACATCTTACAGAGACGCCTAAACACATGTTGGAACATTGGTTCCAACTTATAGAACAAAGATATTTGTTTTAGCAACAATGCAGCAAATACAAATACCCAACAATCTCCCCCTTTGGCAACTTTTTGGCTAAAACAAATTAAGACCAATACTTATAAAACAGAGGGATACAAAAGACCATTTCTCCAAGATCAAGAACACACCCCTATGAAGAAACAGCAAGCACACAGAATCTAAAGAGACTAGACCATTGACCTGTGCTAACGCACAGGTCATACAACAAAAAAAATTATAGCGCAAATATGAAAGTAAATATTTTTCTTGAATCGTTAAAATAGTAAAATTCAATTCGTAAAAAAAATTGCCAGAAACGTCTTTAAGTACCATATTAAACAATTTTCATGACATCGATCCTGTTACGGAAACATAACATATAAATATAATGACATAATTTATTGAATAAAATGAAATCCAACGTCTGTCGACATAAAAATAGTACCATGTCGACATAAAAATAGTACCAATATGCAATCACAACAACACTACAAAACAAAGTGCTACACATTACGGAAAACTTCTCTCTAGACCACATTTGATGTCACATCAGTATCTTGGTCGTCCTCGTCATTGATCAACATCTTTAAACCATCCCTTGAAGTAACCCTCGATATTGCGATGTACAATTGTTCATGTGAAAAAACAGGAGATGGTAGATAGACACCAACATTTTTCAAAGACTGACCCTGACTCTTGTTAATAGTCATTGCAAATGAGACAGACAACAGAAACTGCCTTCGTTTAAACTTGAACGGAATTCTAGTATCAGACAGCTGTAGCGATAATCTTGGAATAAACACCTTTTCACCTATATTAGATCCAGATATTACCTCTGCCTCGAGCACAAATTTACCCATCTTTGTAATAATCAATCTTGTACCGTTACATAAGCCCAAATTTTGATCTATTGTCCTCAATAACATCACAGGTACTCCCACTTTCAATCGAATCCTATGATTTGGTAATTCGGAGGCAACAATGGTGTTGAGAAATTCAGGCGTGTGGATGTCGTCCACTGCGTCACCGCCTAGGTTTTTATGATAAGGTGTATCATAACTCAAATAAATTTTTTCCTCACCAGGAATCAAGTCTAACACATAATCATTAACCTGATCAACAATTGTATTCTTTGGTGCCAATATTGCTCTGCTTTGAAAATATTCTGCTTTACCAATGTGTCCTAACAAATTTGTGTAAGTGCTTTGAACAATAGATGCAATAGGATTACCTGAACTTGGAATAAGCAAGTTAGACGGGATTTCAACGGATATGTCGACATCATTGATTTCCCCAATTGTACCATCCCCAACTCTTAAAACCCAGTCAGAAAACAACTTCCTCTCTTCAATGTCAGCTTCAGATGCGCCGCTTAGAACCCTCATATTTTTTGTAAGCGTAAGGACTTCACAGTACCTCCATAAATCAGATGAGTAAATTGAAGCATAGACAATCTCTGGCCTGGGAGCTTTGGGTATGACTGGTAATATCTGTCTAAAATCTCCACCTAAGACAACAACCTTACCACCAAACGGTATGTCCTTGTTTCTTTCATCTACGGTCTTTAGAACATCTCTCAAGGATCTATCGAGTGCTTCTAAACAATGTTTGTGCATCATTGGCGCTTCATCCCATATGATAAGTTTAGCCTTAATCACCAGCGATGCCAACGGTGTATTTGGGGTAACTCCACACATTGAGGTCTCATCGATTATAAAAGGGATACTGAATCTCGAATGTGCAGTTCTTCCACCGGGTATAAGCAAGGCAGCAATCCCACTCGATGCACATGCTAAAACAATCTCACCATCAGACCTTAAAGCAGCTGACAAATCTCTCCAAATAAATGTCTTCCCCGTACCACCATAACCGTATAGGAAAAAAAAACCAGGCTTGTCTTCCCTGACTCTTGTAATGATTGTATCATATACATTATGTTGTTCTGAAGTCATGGTCGAGATCAACCGGGTATGTTCAGCAGCTAGTACAGACCTATTATAGTTCATCTCATCATAAATCAATCTACTCCCGACATCTGGGACCAACGATGCATCGGCCTTTGGCATTGGAGGAAAATCAGACAAACTCTTCCCAGCACTCTGCAACAACATTACTAGTTCGGCCAATGTATAAGCCTTCAACTGCTCATCAGTCAAACGTAAATCTGGGAGACAAATCAGAGTTGTTAAAAATCAGCAGGAGTTGTTTATCGAATGAATGAGAAAAAAACAGCCATGTTAATGTAATTTTCATAAAAAAACAGACGTGTGAATGCACTTAATAGAGCTTAATTTTTTCAACTTCAGCCAATATACATTTCTGATATAAATAGTTATTCATTCATAATTTATGTAAATTGTCGTTAGAATAAATATTTTGCACAAACGCACAACCACTATTAGATTTACCAATATCATTGCATGTATTTTGAAAAAACAACGGTAGTTACCTTCGTATAAAAACAAACGCATGTATTGTCAAAAATGGAAAATTATTTGAGAAGAAAGAAGGAACAAGCATAATTATTACGCAATTGAAAAAAATAAATAAGCAATGAAATAAATCTGGAGCTCCAAGCACCCACCTCTGTTTGTGGAAAATGTCATCAATCAAACTTGCGGATGTAGAATTCCAGACAACATCTGGTCTGGCAAACTGATCAGATACCATAAGTTCCGCAAAGAGTCTACGTAAATAAGTGCCAGTTCCCCAAAGACTTGCTTCCATTATGGCGTCTATAAACTCCTTGTCATCATCCAGTAACCCCATAGCGTAGCAGGCTTCCTTGAAAGTATTGTATTTGACACTGTCGACTGTCTTGATGTCATCGAAAGATGTCGGACCTTTGATGTAGTTTAAGAGAGTTCTCAGGAACCTGGTGGAGCAAAATGGACCCTTCCTATCGAAAAACCAAGCTGCCTAGGAGTCCATTCATGATCTTGTGCTTTCCACACGAATTTTGTCGGGAATTGATTGTAAGTCATATTTCTTGCTTCTTTATACTTCTGATTTGCTTTCATCCAAGCCAAAAACTTTGTAGTTTTTCTATGCGATCTTTCAATGACATCTGCAATATCCTCGTTCTCTTCGTACGTAATTGAATGCTCATTTTCTAAATGATAATTGATGAGTCATTTATTGACTATTTTAATACGCTTTTTAGTTTAGTTTTATTTAGATTTTATTTTATTTTATGTTAGTATTATTTCCTTTTTAGGATAGTTTACTTTAAATTGCATTTTATTTTATTTCAGGAATGAATATTGGATGGATTGAGTCTTGGAGCAAAAGAAAGGGACTTGGAGCCGATTGGATGCAAAAATATGAAGATTGAGAGACAAAAATATATCTCCCCCATGCCAGAAGCTTGGCACGGCCCGTGTTAACCTTGGCACGGCCGTGCCACCCTCCAGTCTCACTTTTGCTGCTTTTGCTTAGATTTTAAGCTACTCTATTTTTAGCCCGAATGTAATAGCTTAGATTTTAAGTCGAACAAATGCTATAAATAGAGTAGCCATCCATCACAAATATTCATCTTTACTTGGAATTCAATAAGTGACAATTGCTTTTCTAATTAAAGTTCTTTTCTTTTCCTTTATTTTCTTGTCATTTACTTTTATGCTTTCTCTCTTCTCCCCCATGTCTACGATGAACATGAGTGAGTAGACTTCTCCTTGTCCTGGGATTGTTGGATAAGTCTAAATGACATAATCCTAATCAAACCAAGCTCTAAGCCTTAATCTTATGTAACTCTAATTTCTTATCTAAATTCACCGTTTTAACATGGATCAACCATTATCAAACTATGGAAACGAAAGTGGAGGGTTTGATAATTGTTTATCCATTATTCCAAATATCAATTCATAAAACGAAAGTGGAGCTTTGATATTCGAACAAGTGAATTTAGACAAGGATTGCAAAGTCAGCGAAATAGGCTTTGCAATCTTTGAGACATATAGTTTCGATCTTGAAGGGAATTAACTAATAACAATCAAGTCAGCGAAATAGGCTTGATTGTTAGAGGAACCAAAATCTGATAGTAATCAAGTCAGCGAAATAGGCTTGGTTGCTAGAGGAACATAAGAGAAACTGTCTTGAGAAATTAGGTCTAACATAACATTATAAGCTTATAGTTTTGGTTTGAGAAGGACTTGTTATTTAGATGAAACCAACGATCCCAAGGCTCTTTTTATTATATTAATTTTCAACCGTTTGAAAACCCCCAACTTACAATTCTCTTCTCTTCTAATCATCTCTAAAGGTTAATTGAATTAAACTACTCCCAGTCGAAACGATACTCTTTTAATACTACTTCGGTAAGACCGTGCACTTGCGGTTTTATCTCATCAAGTTTTTGGCGCCGCTGCCGGGGAGTAAACTAATTTGATTAACTCTTTCTTTGTGATTAGAACTCTCTTCTCTTCCTCTTTTCTTCTACTTCTTTCTTTTGTATTACCACTAACTTCTTGGGTTCTCGGGTTCTTATGCGAAGAAGTAAAAGTCTCGGAGAATTTATTCCTGAGATCGAAAGGTTTTTGCATAAGAAAAAGAGAGAGGCACAAAATAATACTACTATGGCTGAACGCACTCTCAAAGAGTATGCTACTCCTTCAACGGAAGAGCCACAAGCTATTATCGTGTACCCAACGGTTGCGGGTAATAACTTCGAAATCAAGCCTGCACTACTCAATTTGGTGCAGCAAAATCAGTTTTCTGGATCACCCACTGAGGATCCAAATCTCCATATTTCTTCCTTTGTTAGACTCAGTGGCGCCATAAAAGAGAACCAAGAAGCCGTAAGACTTCATCTCTTTCCCTTTTACTTAAGGGATAGAGCTAGCGCTTGGTTCCATTCCCTAGAAGTCGGTTCCATCACTTCATGGGAAGATATGAGGCGAGCATTCCTTGCCCGATTTTCCCCCCCATCTAAAACCGCTAAACTTAGAGATCAAATTACTCGTTTCAATCAAAAAGATGGGGAATCTCTCTATGAGGCGTGGGAGCATTTCAAGGAAATGCTTAGACTTTGTCCCCACCATGGCCTAGAGAAGTGGCTTATAGTCCACACGTTTTATAATGGCTTGTCATATACCACTAAGATGTCTGTTGATGCAGCTGCAGGTGGAGCTCTAATGAACAAAAACTATACGGAGGCTTATGCTTTGATTGAGGACATGGCTCAAAATCACTACCAATGGACCAACGAGAGAGCCGTCACCACTCCTACTCCCTCTAAGAAAGAGGCAGGTATATACGAAGTCTCTGAATATAATCACCTTGCTGCTAAGGTTGAGGCATTAACCCAAAAATTTGAAAAACTTAACGTTAATGCTGTCACACCTTCCTCTGCATCCCCTCCTTGTGAAGTCTGTGGTATATCCGGTCATATAGGTGTTGATTGTCAGTTAGGTAGTGCTGCCAATATTGAGCAACTGAATTACGCTCAATACAACCAAGGAATGAGGCCAAATCAAAATTTTTACAAAAATCCTCAAGGTTCCTATGGACAAGCAGCACCACCTGGCTATACAAACAACCAGAGAGCGGCTCAGAAATCAAGTTTGGAGATTTTATTGGAAAATTGCATTGCTAATCAAAATAAAAATCTTCAAGAATTGAAAAACCAAACAGGATTTCTGAACGACTCTCTCTCCAAACTCAATACCAAGGTTGATTCTATCGCCACACACACAAAAATGCTTGAGACCCAAATCTCCCAAGTGGCCCAACAAGTGGCCACCTCTTCTCAAACACCAGGAGTCTTTCCTGGTCAACCTGAAACAAACCTCAAAGCCCATGTCAACGCTATTTTTCTTGGGGGTAGTAAGCTAGAAGAGACCGTTACTAAAGCCAAAAGTGTCAAGAGGGAGAGTGTTAGGTGTCTAGGTAAGAAAGGTGTGATAAAAAGAGAAAAATCGCTTGACAAGAACAAAGCCCTTACACTATTAAGGCTTACTAAGCTCAACTTGGAGGCTCAATTCACTAAATTCTTAAACATAATTCAAAAGATTTGCATTAAGATCCCCTATGCTGAAGCTTTGTCTCGTATGCCCCTATACGCCAAGTTTTTAAAAGAAATTTTTTCAAAGAAAAAGGCTATAGATCATAATGAAACAATAGCTTTGACAAGGGAAAATAATGCAATCATCAAGAAGCCACCTACAAAGCTTAGAGATCCAGGAAGTTTTGCCATCCCTTGTATGATAGGGAATGAAACCTTAAACCGAGCCTTATGCAATTTAGGAGCAAGTGTTAGTTTGATGCCCTTACCCCTCTTTACAAAGCTAGGGTTGGGCGAGTTAAAGCCTACCGAAACAACATTGAAGTTAGCCGATCGTTCTGATATCCAACCTGTCGGATATGTCGAGGACATCCCCGTTAAAATAGAAGGGATAGACATCCCAACTGATTTCATGGTGCTTGACATAGATGAGGACAATGCGTGCCCTATAATCTTAGGACGACCCTTTCTCGCCACTGCGGGTGCTATAGTAGATGTTCAAAATGGTAGGATTGTTTTTCAAGTGAGTGATGAGTTGATAGGATTTGAGTTGGAGAATTATATGAAAGGTCCCGCCCTCTATTCTTGTAATGTGATTAAAGGTCATGATGTGCAAGAACGCTCGTTAGCGCCATCTACACAATACGACCTCTTTGATCCTTTCTAACGAACACTTTCTTATAACGTCAAGCTAATGACTATAAAGAAGCGCTTCGTGGGAGGCAACCCACGCATTTAACTGCTTTTGTTTTGTTTTGTTGTTTTGTT
The DNA here is from genome assembly GCF_003473485.1 of Medicago truncatula. Taxonomy (NCBI): domain Eukaryota; kingdom Viridiplantae; phylum Streptophyta; class Magnoliopsida; order Fabales; family Fabaceae; genus Medicago; species Medicago truncatula. Next base: position 387,162 of record NW_024340360.1, on the reverse strand, counting down.
TTTAATTGTTTTATAGGTAATTGTCCGAGTATGAATCGAGAAAAGGGAAAATTTTGAAGCCCCGATATCCAGAACCTTGGCACGGCCCGTGCTCACACTGGCACGGCCGTGCCAGACCTCACCTTCCAAAACCATCCAAAAAACTACAGAATGTTGGCACGACCCGTGCTAAGGTTGGCACGGCCGTGCCCGACTACAGGTAAGCATATACCTCACCTTTCATCTTCTTCTTCCTTCATTCTCCACCACAAACATTCAAACTTCTCTCAAAAACCTCCATAACCATAGAAATTTCAAACCTCCATATCTCCCTCAAAACTTCACCAATTAACAAAATTTCTTCACCCAATCAACCACAATCCACATTCCAATCATAACCCTTCACTCAAAAACAACTTTCCTCCATCCCTACCAAAAATCATCAAATTCGTAGCCCCCATTCACCTACCTAAAAACCCACAAATTCTTCACCAATTCACCCAACCCAACTCCCAACACTCACTCAAACACCAACCCTTCACCCAACCAACCTTTTCCACCAAAACCACTTCCCAAAACCCAACCTTCACCCAAAACACAAAAGGTCAACCAAGGTTACGGATAATGGCATCTAGGAAAGATGGAGCAAGCTCTTCCGGAGGACCACAATCAAAGAAGAAAACGCAAGCCAAGAATCATGGCATAGTCTTCAAGGACACCAAGCAAAGGGACAGGTATAAAATTCTTATCTCTAAACCTTTGCACCCTTGTCGATATCCTGATCCTTATACTTTGAGTGTGCTAGGACTAAGGGATAATGTGTTTAGCTTACTAGGAAATTTAGGATGGGTTGATATGCTTAGACCTATGAAAGGTTTTGAAAATTTCACTTATGAATTCTTAAGTTCTATTGAATTTACGAAGGATAAAGTGAACTTTGATAACCCCGACCATAGAGTCTCCTTCCGACTTTTGAATGTGGATTACGAGATGTCTCTTGAAAATTTTTGTTTAGAAATGGACTTCGCAAATGCGGGGTTCATCCATGACTCTTGGAATCCAAATCTTAAGTCGGAATACTATGACCCCGCTCTCTTTTGGAAATGCATTACCGGGTTAAGGCAATATAATCCTCGCAACAATAAGGCTAGTAACATTCACAACCCAGTGCTTAGATACCTCCAGAGAGTCATGGCTTGTACCATTTGGGGTAGAAAAGAGGTAGGAACAACTAGGACGGATGAACTTTTTATGCTTTGGGCAATGCTTAGTAACAATCCCGTTAATACTTGTTTCTACCTACTTGATTACCTTTCCTCCATAGGTGCTAAACCGGATAATAGAGCTGAGATAGTAGTCGGTGGTATCATTACCTTCATAGCTAGGAAGTTTGGAGTGGGTGAGGAAGATGGGATAAATCCAATTGAGGGTAACAATAGGCTTAATATTGAAACTCTTGTTGCTATGAATTTCATTAAGATTCACCCAGCCATGACTTATGCACTTCAGCTTCGCATACCTCTTTTGTTGGAGGTGGAGGAGAATTTGTTGTATGTTGGTGATGGAGAATTTGGTACATGAAGAGCATAATCAAGGCGACGAAGACGGTGCACACATGCACCATGAAGACGAACCCCATGACCATAACGACGACAATGAAAGATGGGCATGGATGCAAACCGAGGTACAAAGGATAAGCACCGAGCAACAAAGGCAAGGTGTTGAATTATCCGGGCTAAGAAATGATGTCCTAAGGGGCAACCGCATATCCGAAGAAAACAACCAAATGCTTCGGAACATGATGCAACACTTCAACCTCCAAGGTCCTCCCTATGGACCTCAATAAAAATGTGAGCTTTCCTCTTCCTCTTTTTCACCTTATCTCTTCAATTTCTATCTCATTCTCCTCCCTCCTCTTTTTCTTTTATCTTGAATCATTGAGGACAATGCTTCTGCTAAGTGTGGGGGGAGCTTAATAAAGTGTCTTTAGTTGTAGTGTTTCCAAACTCCCTTGAACTTTATTCTTTTGTTATGTTTTATTGTGAAAGGCATGATTAAGCAGCTCGTTTTTATTGTTTTATTATGACATAAATTTTTTGTTGTCTCTTCAATGGTCGTTTCTTGTACACGAAAGTGATTTCTTGTGTTATAAGTATTCTTGCTATACCCACATCAAGTTTTATTGTGAAATTAATTCTCCAATGAGAAAAGCACCTAGTTGCAATCCTTGAGTAAGTGTATGAGTAGGTATTTTAAGGAACACGTTCTAGCTTTAATGGTAACCTGGACCCTTAAAAATCTTCAGAGAAAAAGTAGTATAAGTTTATGTGGGAATAATTCTAATGTGATGAAATGTGTAAACCGAAATGGGGCGGAAGGATATCACCACACGTGGAGGAAATGATACCCTCTCACTAACTTCCTAAATGTGGTGATGACTTCTCAAATAAACTGTGCTTGAATTAAACCCTCTAAAAAGAGGAACTTCCTAAGTGAAGTAAACAAGTTGTAGCACTACTTAGGGTGATCATAGAAACTTGGAGGAAAGGATACCCCCTCACGGACTTCCAATGTGAAATGATAGCCCCTAGGCATCTACAAGCCCCCAAATGTATAAATTCATCAAGTCTTTCTTAACTCTCCCACTTCTCTTATATGAAATGAAGAAAAGATTTTTCTCGGTCATTTTAGTGTTAAGGTTAGAACCTGTTCCTCATAATATCTATCTTATACAGGAGCAAGAAAAGGGTTGGACTACACACACATACACTCACTTAAGATTTGTTGTTGGGTTGAATAAGTTTACAAAGAATACTTGAAGTTGTGATTAGTGTACATTGAAATGAAACCTCGAGGGAGACATAAGCTTTTATTTAAAGTGTCATATATTAATCCTTTTGTTGCTGCCATGTCTACGTAAATAAGTGCCAGTTCCCCAAAGACTTACTTCCATTATGGCGTCTATAAACTCCTTGTCATCATCCAGTAACCCCATAGCGTAGCAGGCTTCCTTGAAAGTATTGTATTTGACACTGTCGACTGTCTTGATGTCATCGAAAGATGTCGGACCTTTGATGTAGTTTAAGAGAGTTCTCAGGTAAAACCTTTCGCTGGAACCTGGTGGAGCAAAATGGACCCTTCCTATCGAAAAACCAAGCTGCCTAGGAGTCCATTCATGATCTTGTGCTTTCCACATGAATTTTGTCGGGAATTGATTGTAAGTCATATTTCTTGCTTCTTTATACTTCTGATTTGCTTTCATCCAAGCCAAAAACTTTGTAGTTTTTCTATGCGATCTTTCAATGACATCTGCAATATCCTCGTTCTCTTCGTACGTAATTGAATGCTCATTTTCTAAATGATAATTGATGAGTCATTTATTGACTATTTTAATACGCTTTTTAGTTTAGTTTTATTTAGATTTTATTTTATTTTATGTTAGTATTATTTCCTTTTTAGGATAGTTTACTTTAAATTGCATTTTATTTTATTTCAGGAATGAATATTGGATGGATTGAGTCTTGGAGCAAAAGAAAGGGACTTGGAGCCGATTGGATGCAAAAATATGAAGATTGAGAGACAAAAATATGTCTCCCCCATGCCAGAAGCTTGGCACGGCCCGTGCTAACCTTGGCACGGCCGTGCCACCCTCCAGTCTCACTTTTGCTGCTTTTGCTTAGATTTTAAGCTACTCTATTTTTAGCCCGAATGTAATAGCTTAGATTTTAAGTCGAACAAATGCTATAAATAGAGTAGCCATCCATCACAAATATTCATCTTTACTTGGAATTCAATAAGTGACAATTGCTTTTCTAATTAAAGTTCTTTTCTTTTCCTTTATTTTCTTGTCATTTACTTTTATGCTTTCTCTCTTCTCCCCCATGTCTACGATGAACATGAGTGAGTAGACTTCTCCTTGTCTTGGGATTGTTGGATAAGTCTAAATGACATAATCCTAATCAAACCAAGCTCTAAGCCTTAATCTTATGTAACTCTAATTTCTTATCTAAATTCACCATTTTAACATGGATCAACCATTATCAAACTATGGAAACGAAAGTGGAGGGTTTGATAATTGTTTATCCATTATTCCAAATATCAATTCATAAAACGAAAGTGGAGCTTTGATATTCGAACAAGTGAATTTAGACAAGGATTGCAAAGTCAGCGAAATAGGCTTTGCAATCTTTGAGACATATAGTTTCAATCTTCAAGGGAACTAACTAATAACAATCAAGTCAGCGAAATAGTCTTGATTGTTAGAGGAACCAAAATCTGATAGTAATCAAGTCAGCGAAATAGGCTTGGTTGCTAGAGGAACATAAGAGAAACTGTCTTGAGAAATTAGGTCTAACATAACATTATAAGCTTATAGTTTTGGTTTGAGAAGGACTTGTTATTTAGATGAAACCAACGATCCCAAGGCTCTTTTTATTATATTAATTTTCAACCGTTTGAAAACCCCCAACTTACAATTCTCTTCTCTTCTAATCATCTCTAAAGGTTAATTGAATTAAACTACTCCCAGTCGGAACGATACTCTTTTAATACTACTTCGGTAAGACCGTGCACTTGCGGTTTTATCTCATCAATAATTTAACCATTCAGCCGAAGGTTCTCTGTAATGTATGTCAAAAGAGAATATTCTCCAGGCAGCTTCACACGCGGACAAATATCGACAATCATAATATATTTTTATCTCATCCAAAACATTTTCACCTCCACCACCATAAAAGTTTGCGGTGATGCAATCATGTCCCTTGTTTACATATTTGAAAAGGTACTTGATTGAACGAATTTGGTTGCACCACTCAACATTGATATGAGCATTGTACTTCAAGAGCAGTGTTCTATTATACGGCACAACAAACCTGTTGTCTGCAAAACACTCTCCTTTTTTTACATAAACTCCATTGTCCCTTCTTCTGTAAACTAGATATCCATCGTTATCGATCACGGTTTGATCCACAAATTTCTTTGGAAAGTGCTTGGTACATCTATTTTTGAGCATGCAAGGCGAACTTGTGTTTTGGTCACCACATGGGCCGTGAATCATCAGCGTAGTCACTATATTAAATAACTCCACATTTGTATCTTTGTTTGGAATCTCTGCTGATATAATCTTGTCAAGATCCTCAGGCTTCTTACAACGATATCTTGGCTTCAAAAACACCAGTATGTGTGCATGAGGCAGTCCACGTTTTTGAAATTCAATAGTATATATAACTGCACACATAACATAGAAGGTTGATATAAGTTAACTTCATGGTAAATTAGTCTAAAAAATAAAGTATTGCACAAATGTCATATAATCAGGGAGTCGTGGCTAACTACTGAATATTGTGTATAAAATACCTCTAATAAACATTATATTTACATGGTAGATGCATAATATACGACATGGATTAACATGCTATCTCATCAATGTGCCGTATGGATTCAATTGAAATTCATTTTAGTTCTTGCATCGTGTGTTACAATAAAGAGACGAAGTAGCAATAGAAAGTAACTTCAAATACTTTACAACAGAACATAACATATATAAATAAAATGCTACAGTTGAGACCAAAACTTTAGTGTATACATTACTTACCTGCCCGGACTTCTCCAAATATTTGGCCCTTCTTGATCTCCTTTATGAGATGATCGAGTTTTAACTTGAAAATTCTGCAAGACAAATCTGGTCTATCTGCTGGTCTTCGATTATGCAATTTGAGAAAATCAACAACCTCCGGCCATTTATGATTGCAAGTAAACGTGATGAATAGATCGGGATATCCAATCCATCCACAGATAGCCATTGCATCCTGATAGTTTTGGATCATGTACCGTGGACCACCAACAAAAGTCGACGGCAAAATAATTCTTTTTCCAGTAGTAGCCGGATTTGTCTCTCCTCTTAGAAGTGCTTCAGTTAATCCTTTATACATATCCGCCCTTAACTCTTGTTGATGATTTCTTGCATACCTTAACCTGGCATACTCTATCATACTGAATCCGTCAACTAAAAATTGGTGGAGCAGCCTCCGTGAAAAAACAATAGTTGAAAAAATCCTTTCTCGATGCTGGACCATATAAGCCATCCATTCTAATTGAGTGACATATAACCTTTTTTTCAGTGTCTTATTGGATGATTCATTGTACCCGATATCTTTTCGATAACCATCCTCTCCTCTTGGAAACAAAAGTGGATATTGCAATGGGAAGTAAGATGGCTCAAGAATTGAAATTCTCTGCAAAATACCAGATCTCTCTTCGACAACAACATCTCTTTCAAAATCAGAAGAATCAAAGTCGCCAACTATTAAAGCTGCAACCTCTGACGCTGTAGGCAAATTATACCTCCGACCATCCCGATTTCTCTTGCCTAATATTCTTAGCTTGACAGTAGGGGCATTGCTCGCCTTTAAAGTATCTCTTGCAGTTCTATACTGTTTGACATAGGAATTGACATCATCAAGAATGTCCCTAAGGTCAGCAACTATTGACGATTTGATCGTATCGTTCTCGTCGTCCATCCTACAAACAAAAGCAAAATATCAATATGTATGGTATGAAAGCTTTACTTCAGAGAGTGCAATAAAAAATAAATACCGGAATTACCAAACTGTAAAACATTTTACCTCACAGCGGCCATTCTATTCTTGATTTCGTTGTCGGTGTCATAAATGTACAATTGAGCAAACTTCGGGCCATTTCCTTCCATTGGCAGCAAACTACCGATCCGATGATAATTTTTGCCATTCAGAACAAACGTCGGAGGAGCGTTCCCACTATTCATAGAGCTGTCAATCTTGCCACCCATTGATGTGAAGGCAAACATACTGTTAAAAGATCGAATATTTTCCATAAAGTACTTGCTTCTTTTATTGTCAGAGTAATACAAATCAGCGAGAGGTTCAGGCAACGGTGGGTACGCAATTTTTATACTCCCTTCCTTGCAACACATAGAGAATTCTGGCACAATTGGCTTATACTTCTTGCGATTCCTCTCTCCATACCACATGTGTGATCCACAATATTTGCATATACAATCTGGCTGCCCAAAATCCTCGTAACTTACACTTTCAAGAGAATCTGAAAATAACGCGAGTATCATCAATTGTATATATTGTAACAATGTCTCGGATGAAAGCAAACATATTTATATTTTAATTACAAATAATGGTACCTGATCGAAGAGATGAAAATATTTCCAACAACATATCGGTGCAATTCTGATGCACAATGTCAGAGATGAAGTCTGTTCACATACAACAGCCATATACGTTAAGAAATCATTGTTCGACCAAGATAATTTTCCGATGAAAATTCATATTCATCCAATACGATATAAGCAACACAATTAAACATAAAGTTACAGAGACAAAAAGCAACATTACCTGAATTTGGTGGAATATCTTCGTCCTCCCAATTTTGAAGGCAGTTTCTTACAATTGATTCTTCATTAGCAGATGTGACAGACGACAAAATTTTGTGTGTGGCTTGAAAAAGATGGTTCTGGTTTACAGTTGCATCATCATCCAAATGAATCACTGAATCAAATGAAATAAACACATTTGAGAGGGTTTTAATGTTCTTTTCAGATTAATTGTTTTTTTAAAATCAATCATATGGAATCAATTTCTATGTTTTTTGAATCATTTTTGCATACTTCACTCTCAACATTTTTGCACACTTCACAAAATAATTGAACACACAATATTTTACTATCAGTTTATGCGGAACATATATGATTATGCAGCTATGTAGTAGTTTCTCTATTCTCTCTTTTGTTTCATTAGCTGCTAGTCTGCTACCAAGACATTGAAGATATTATGCTTAAATGATTAAGTTTTATACATGAGTTATTGGATGCATAAGGAGTGAAAGATCATTAAATCATGTCAGTGAAAGACCCTTAAATCATGTACTAAATTGTTTCCATTTTTGAAAACATTGAAAATGTCAAAAATGAAGATATATTGTTTTCATTATTTCCAAAAATGCATAATCCTACTATAATTCATATTTTCATCATCATCGTCCAATGGAAACCAAAAGTGTTCATTGCTAGCTTACCTTCATTGTCTGGTATATCAGAATCCTCGCGGTTTTCTCCGCATATGCCATCGAAAGATCCAACAGATTGGTCGTGAGACATATGTGTGGCATTTGTTAAAACATGTCCACTGGTTCCAAGGATTTCATTGGTTTGGCTGTTAGAACCGCGACTATTCGGTACTTCTGTAAAGAAACATCCATGTTTTAGCAAAATTAGGTGAAACAATTACTAATAGTGTTGCGGTGTTTGTGCTTGACTAACCATTTGTGATGTCGGACAAAGGATTTCTGTTAGAGAGGTTGAAACTTTTATGAGATGAAGGATGATGTGAAACAATTTCTGAATTATCATATATTTGCACAATTTTTCGCCTCTTCCTATTCTCCATTAAGCAAATAGGAGCATGAGATGAAACAGCACAACTAAAAGGAATTGTTGTTCTGTGTAAGTGAAGTGGATAGGCTAAATGCTCTCATATCAGTTGACTGCAATTTTATTGCTGTTTAAGTTATATTATAATTCTAAAAATAATGCACTTATAGTTGAAATTATTTAGGAAGGATCCATAAGAATAGGAGCAGATTTTGTGTCTAATTATTTGTTCTGAGACAAATCAAGATTCTGCAAGCATTTTTAGTTTACAATTTCATTAGGAATCTCACAAAGATATTAGAAACACGTGGGAAAAGAAGTATTAATCATAGTTACAAAAAAAAATAATCTCATAGTTATAAATAAATAATAAGAGAAAATTTATGTTTGTACTTTTCATGGTTGACATGTGTAGAGCAGCAGGAGATCAAGAAAACTTAAGCAAGATAATGGTCAGAGGGAATTGGATCATTATGAAGACCATGCATTTCAAAATAATTCCTTCCCTTCATTATAATACTACCTCCCAAATAAATGTTTATATAGGACTACACAGGTTTCTAAGTTTAATTTTAATTAAGGTAGCAACTTGAGTAAATCTGCTACTCACCTTATCATATGAATTTAGCTTGTAAACCTTATCATATAGAAGAACTGCTACACATTGTGGTAAAAACAAAATTTGCTGATCATTGCATATTTACCAAAGCAATTTCTCTCTTATGGTCACCTGAAAAAGTATTAATCCAAATAAGTTTGTCTAGCCTTTTCTCTAGAAGTAATAAAATGTTGTTATTAAGTCTCTAAATTAATAGTATACTTTTTGCAATGAAGTTACCAATTCATCACAGTTTGGTTAACTGTTAACTGATTTTTGTATTTGTTTTGGTTTGCAAATGTGAAAGTTGATTCATCTTGTTGACTAATATTACCACATTCATGCTTGAACAAAACTTTATTTAGGTGTACTGACAAAAGTTTGCAGAGCTAAGCAAGTACAACCAACACAGCAATACAATGAAAATTAAAGACCAAAATGTAAAAAAATAAAGGAAAAACACTGAATCCTAAATGTCTGATTCATGGAGATTGAAGAAATTCGGTAACAAAGCAGATAGTTCCAGCATTAGAGAAAGTTAAACAACTCTAGTGTCTTTAGGCTCAATCTTGACACGAACAGCCCTGTTAGGTTTTGTAACAGATGCTTGACCAGCTTCACCGTGATCAACAGCCACAGAGTCAATGCTATCAGAGGACCGCTTAAGACCTGTCTTGCTGGTTGGTGTGCCAATCACACAGGTATTGTTGCATGAGTCTTCAGCCTCTTGTACATCCTGCAGACATTTGTGTTAAAAAAATTTGTTTAAATTTCCTACAGATTAAATTTTCTGCATTTGATTGGCAATTGTAGATTATATATAATTAATCAATGAAGTGCCACCTGAACATTATAATTGTTTGCTGCAACACCATTCACACTAAGCTCTTCCACAGATCCATCGTTGGGTTTCTATCACACATACATCAACAAAAGAACCAATTAGTCATAGGATGATTTCCTTATGAACATTAATTAATCTAAAACAGTTATGAGATTGTAATATCAGATATGAACTACCTCCAAATTATACTTAGACATGAACTGTTCGATGACACCAACATCGTCAGATGCCTTCTTAACGACATAATTCCTATACTTCTTCACGACATTTCCTTCACCAACCTCAACCTTGAAAAGAACTTGCTTTTCAATAAGCACATTAAAATCAGGAGGATAATCATTGGTGCCTTCTCCCTGTTGAAAAATCAGAAGATGTTAGTTGAAAATTCCTTGCATAAAAAAAAAAAAAAAAACCTCATATATAGACCATGCAATTATCCACTACCTTCTCATGTTCATTGATTAAGTCCTGCACATTACGCCCAATAAATTGCGTCACTTGGCGATCAAAAAGAACAAAAGTAGCGGACCCTGTATCGTCCATCACAATGACATGCAGCTTGAACCTAACAAATAATCAACCGTATCAATAAACTTCTACGTATGATAAAAACAATTATTATATTCGGATGAGATTTAGATACCTAGGCACAGCACTTTTGCAAGTTTTGCACTTGCGACACCGGAGCATTCCATTGTCAACAGTGACCAATGTAGCACATTGAGTACACGATCGAAAGTACCACTCAACCTCAGTTTCGATCTCACATATAGTGGCAAGTACCGAACCTTGACACACCTGTAAAAATTTCACCGCCTTTTGCATAAAATTCTTGAACATAAATATCAATGATGAATCAGAAAAAATATTCAAAAATCTCTAAAATAGACAACTACCTGAGTTGACTCAATCATACTTTCGATTGTCATTCTCTTGGTGTTGAGCAAGTCATCCGAAAGAGATGCAGAGCTGTTTATGGAAATCTGGCTAACACTTTGGGTCAACTGGAGCGATGTTTTTTTCATAGTGATAAAAGTATAACAATCTCATTAAAAGAATGAAACTCAAGCAGAACAAATAATAAAATTCAGGACAATTATGCAAAATGTCAAGCTCCATCTTGTATTTTTATTTTTTTAAACAAACCATATATGAATTAATTCTTAAGTCTGTAAATTGTAGAAATATAAGAGCATAAATTAGAGTCGCCTAACTCTTGGTTGCTATGTCATCATATGTGGTATCAAGTTAAACAATCATAGCAGCTCATGGTTTCATTGATGCAATAATTATAGGTTATCAAGTTTTACAAAATACGTCCACACCAATCATAAGATTTTAGTGTCTACTTTCTATAAAAACGTAAATGCTTACCCTGCGATGTAAGTAGAAACTTCAGGTAAATCGCCGTTAAGTATCAATTTAGTCCCATAAAACGCATTAACAATCCCCATTGCACCTAGTTTAATCAAATTGAACAGGAAGTGAACATTTTCTACCAATATTTCATGTGTAGATATTAACAGAAAGTAGAAACTAAAAACCGCGAAATACCTAAATATTTGCGTGTCTTGCAAAACTGCAATATCAATACAACAGGAGAAGAGTTGTCGTGGTTAACAAAAAAGCTCACAATTTTGTCAGCATGTTCACCCCAAAGAGAGCAATGCAAACGGTTGTTCCTGCAATCAAATATTAGGCACAATGTTTATCAAAATTATATTACATGAAAGAGGCAAAAATCAAAAGATAAAACTCACTCCAAATCTTGCAAAGTGAGATCAATCACTTTGCTCTTCCTGCCCTCATTTTCAGTTTCCTTTACATCACCCCTTTCAATTACATGACCAATAACATCTGATATAGTGTATAGAAAAGTAAAAACAACTGTAAGTATTTTCTCAGCTCAGGAAGTGCAGAGAGTTATAAGTAATGCACATCACACATTCACAATTGAAGTCTTACCAACAGATGTCTCCTCGACATTTGAAGAGAGGATTTCATTGAATGACATAAACTCAAAAACATTGATAGGGATAGTAGGTAAGTCTTTTTTGGTAAAACTTTAGTTGTGCAGCATACCAAGTTTGTGTTTGTGAGAAGTTATCTTATATGGACCTTCATTAATACCGACGATTGCATTGTGAAGCTCATATGTAGCCCCTTCCTCAACCATTGACCTGAATCTTGCCACCAAATCCTTTCTAACTGTGGCGTGGATACGTCCACCCTATAGATGACAACAAAAGTAGGAAATAGGTGATTAAAATAATAAATTACAGAGAAATATAAACCATCATGTATGGAGGTACTATTAATAGCTCATATTGATCATATTCATTTGTCATATTCATCATAGTGCCGCAAAATATAAACTATATGCATGGACGTACTATTTATAGCAACTATATATATGAGTATAAGTTCTATTTACATTAACTATATATGTTTTCAGATTGTAAACTATATAGCAACTATATATATGCTATCTCAATTTTTCTTAAAGCATGCAAAAATTAAACAACGCAGTAAGTTAAATCGAACTTAATCTAAGTAATTTATGTCATATTCAATTCAATTAGTGATTCAAACATGCATATGCAACAAAAAGAGAATGGCAACAATATATGGTTGTAAGAGGTTAATTTAAAAAATAACATTGAAAAATTGCACAAACCTTTGCATCCACCAGCAACATGTTCATGAATATGATGTTAGTTGGATCTTTTTTAGCTGGAATTAACCAAATGTGAGCAACACGCACACACATCTTCAGGTTCTTCCTTCCTCCAGAAACAGCTGATAGCGGGGTGTATATGCTAGACATTTTTGTTTGGCGTTTTTGAAAAAGGAAGATGCTTACTTAGAACCAGATTATATTGCTATTAGGTTGTGATGTATATATAGAATGAAGGGACAAAAACCGATGAGTAGTGTTTGATGCAAAGGAAGCGATATGTATGATGTTTTTCATAAAAAACAGGAAATACTGTTAGGTAGGGGAGGATTGTATAGTGGAAACGATCTGTTTAGTGTCTTTCATTGAAAATAGCACATTTTGTTAAAGTGGTGAGTGGGGTTCGATGGAAAGGAAAGGATATGTATGATGTTTTTCATAAAAAAAAAAAAAAAGAAAATATTGTTACTGCAAACGATCTGTACAGTTGCTTTTGAATAAAAATAGCACATTTTGTTAGGTAGGAAAAGATTGCATCAGAAGGAAATAATTGGTTTTTTGCTTTCCTTAAAAAGAGGACATATTGATAAGTATTGGCTCCCAAAAAATTTGGAACCAAACTTAATAATAATTCTAAGTTATTCTAATTTCTCAAAAGGAAATAATAATAATAATAAAAATAGAAACCACAAATAAGAACACCAACATATTCATCGTAATTATACCTTTGTGCATCTTTCCGAATGCTGGGTGTACCCTCAATTAAAGTTGAAAGACTCTCAGGCGCAACAATGAAGACATTGGCCAATCTACAAAAAAAATGTTCAGAAATCAGTTTGACAAAATTGGTAGGCAAGGGCAGAAATTCAAAGTTCTATTTGCATCTGTTGCTCAGCTTACAGGCCCAACAATTCAAAGTTCTATTTACTTTACTTATTATATATGTTTTATATTCAACAGGAACACCAAGATAAAAAGTAGATATTTTGCTATGGAGTGTGTCATTATGAACAATATTTTGCCACAGAGAGAAATTGCTTTCAATATTTCAAAATATATTTTTGGACATAATGGATTGTATAACTTGATCAGATAGTTCTCCTTGTGGATTTTCTACAATATTATGTGTTTTATATTCAAGAGGAACACCAAAATAAAAAGTAGATACTTTGCTATGGATAGATAGTGATTGGAACATGGAAAATACTTCAGAAATTTAAAACTACAAAATAGAAGGATCTGATAAAAGCAAATGTTTGCAAGGTTCCGAAGCAATAAAAATAACACGGTGGATCTGATAAAAGAAATTTCTTGCAAGGTTCTGAAGCAATTAAATGAACATGGTCTAATTGTAAACAACATCGAGATAAATGAAATCATTCATTCCAGCCATCGGAGCTCCCAATCTGATTTTGACACCTTCACGCAGCCTGCGAGCCTCCACAAACCTATTCCACTACCCACCTATCATGCAGTGTTCGTAAGGAAGAGTACCAAAAATTAAGTCACAGTCCCATACATTACCGCAATCATCCACAATCTTCACATTGGTAGCAGAAGTATCCAGCATTTGCGCAACATTTCCTGTGTAAATGAGTATCTGCATAAACCAAAATGGAAGCAATCATAACTTAGTCAATGAGAAGCTAATTAAAAAATGATGTTTATCGGAAAAGTGTATCATACCAAAGCACCCTTTGTTACATCATATTGAGATAACTTTTTTCCGAAATCTATAATCATGTAATTGATACTATGACGATAAGAGAGAAGAGATGTTTTGGGTTGGAGATGTTTGTTGAAAGTTGTGTGCACATTAGTTCTGTCAATAAGGAAATGCATGGGTGGATCAAAAACGGGATAGTTAATAATCTTGTGAAACCTATCAGTCAGCTTCATATCAAAATGTCCAACACCAACAAAAATCAGAGTAATCCAAGCTCCTAGACTAATCCCATAAAAGTCGCGAATTTCTTTCCATCCCTTTGTTAAAAAAAAAGTCACCATTAATGCTATCGACTAAGACCTCAAATTGATTGCCCTTTGGATCAGTCAATGTTGCAAAGCGCCCAATCTGATCTCCAAAATCACTGCCGAACATTCTTGGCAAGCATACGACACCCTGGTGATAACAACAAAATTATTTGTTTATTATAACTGTTTTAAATTGGATCTATAAATATTTATCACACTATGGTAGGCAAGACCTACCGTAATTTAAAAAAAAAAAAGGACATTGAACTAATATGGATGATTAGGCAAATATGTGGCTTATGAACACCGGTTGATAGATGTGCCTCTTAATTTAAAAAAAATCAAGAGGTGATAAGAACAGAACTATACAGATAGCAAACAACACTATTCAACTACTCTAAAAGGTTAAGACGACTCAATTCCATGGTTTCCAAACAGCACTACACATACGAAAATCATTATACATATAGCAAACAGCACTATACATGTAGCAAACAACACTATACATATAGCAAACATTTATAATTTTAGTTTCTAAGATGACTCAATTCCATGGTTTGCAAACAGCACTACACATATAAACAACATTATTAGTAACCTGACAAATAGGTGAGAACTAATATCCATGATTAGGCAAATATGTGGCTTATGATGAACAAATATTTAGTTTATGCAAACAACTATCTGTCAATTTTCATATAGCAACATTTATACAAAACAACACAATATATATAGTAAACACTTAGTTTCTAAAATAGAACAAACATTTACAATATACAAACAGCACTATAAATTTAGCAAACAACACTATTCAACAACTATCTGTTTATAATTTAAAAATAACATTATAGCTTGTTCTGTACAACGAAAATGAAAGTATACTCACAGCGTCGAAGTCGTACTCGACGATGTATGTTATGTACTTTACTTGTAGCTTGTTGATTGCCTTGTCATATTTTGAAAGTGGGTTTTTGAGCAAAGGACGTATAAAAAACGAAAGTGAAATTTTTGTCATGTATATATGGCAGAAAAAATATAATTAGATTAAAGGAATATGTGTTAAAAAGTTTACCAGTTAGGCAGTGATAGGACAAAAGAGTCTCTATATTTATGCCGGCCATGTTTTCTAAAATAGCGATGAAAAGAATAGGGTTAATAGTGATGAAAAGAAGAGAATCAAAGAATAGAAAAAGGTATGTTAACTAACCAGGAGTGATGTTGCTTCTAGTATGTGGTGAAGCAAGAGAAAAGGAAGAACCGATTTCTTTTGTTGAAGAAAATAGGAGATTTGGTTATGAGTGTGATTTGGCAGATCTGTTGAAACAAAAAAATAGAACAAATAAAATAAGCATTAAGGTTAAAACAGTAAATTAAGGCAATAGGGTTTCCTTATTAGAAATTAGGATGTACAAATGGAAGGTGTATGAAAAAAAAAACAGAACCAAATTGACATGACTTATTGAACAACATAGGAACAAAATTTATAAGATTTTTGCTTTCGCATTTGACTTACTCTATAGATTTAAAGAGTAAATATGATTATCCCTCGGTAAGAAATCACACTTCCCCTGTTTCTGCATCTGTCATTCAATCATCAAATGAGCATATATTCAAATGAGCAAGATATAATCAGGGCTTACGGGTTTAGGTTACCAAATGGGCATAAAATCAATTGAATGAAGCTTATTGCATAAACTACAACTAAACAAAACTCACCATGATGAAGCTATTCAATATTCTGCTCTCCACATTAGAAAACATAAAATGGTTCATGATTGTTATCAAGAACCAACTCACAAATGGTTTTACAGCTCCTAAAATCTCAGCAATTTGAGTATACTTTATAGTCACCATTAATTGCTGAAGGGTTTGACGTTGATTACCTAGAAATTTAGCAAATACACACAGATAAAATAAATTAAATACATACAAATTTCTAAGGCTTATTTTTCCATACCTTTAAGTAGCGTAGCTTTCCTTTTATAAAAACACAAATTTATGATTATAAAACACAAAATCAAAAGCCAAATTAGTGATTGCATAAACTACAACTAAACAAAACTCACCATGATGAAGCTATTCAATATTCTACTCTCCACATTAGCAAACATAGAAGGACTTGCTGAAAACACAAATTTATGATTATAAATCACAAAATCAAAACCCAAATTAGTGGTAAAGATGATATAGGACAAACATTTCTCCTCAATCCCCACATATCAATCACCTTCATCGACACCTGAAGCAAAACCAAAACCAAGCAGGAGTTAGGGCAGGAGTCAGCATGTGTGGACTTAAAACAAAAGAAATTAGAGAGAGAGAGAGAGAGAGAGAGAGAGAGAGATGAACCTATGAGAAGATCCTCGTTGCCGGAGGAGACAAAGTGGCGGCTGATATAGGCAGTGTTCGTTAAAAGTTCTCTTTGGCTTTTGGTTTAGTTTTGTCGGTTTGATTTCTATTGATTTTGTTTGGGTTCTTTGGTTAATCATCTCTTTGTTGGTACAATGATTCGTCGCTTTGATTTATCGTTCTTAATGTTCTGTGTTCGGATTAGTTTGAAGTTTCGAAAAATTTGAGTGTGAGAAACTAAATTTTGGGGGAGATGAGAGTTGATCGAATATGTTGGAATTGGAGAATTGGAGAATGAATTGAGAATAGGGATATGTATCGGGTGTGAGAGAAAAGGGAGAGAGGTGTGAGAAGATTAGGTGTGAGCTAGGGTTAAAACAGTAAAATTAAGGCATTAGGGTTAGGTTAAAATTAGGGCTAAAATATGCTTAAGTGTTAACTTTAATATATAAGAAGATACTTTAGATACACTTCCTCAAGTCATCATGAACACATATTCAAGAAGAAGGAGTAGCAAACAATATCACTCTAGAGATAGCAAGAGTGTGCATACATAGAATACCTCACGAGTCTTCAATCACAACTTCAGCTAGTAGAGGTATTACACTTGATTAGAGATATGCAGCAGCATATAAGATAAAAAAGCATAGTCTCACAAGAGAAGAGGAAAAATAAATTCCTATGATACAGAGAGGAAACATAAGTTGCCTACAAACTGGATGTTTCAACATCCTTCACCACATAGAGCAGAGGAAAAATAAATTCCTATGCTACACTCAGGAAAAATGAATTTCCACACAAAAGTAGAGAGAAGTAAATTCTCTCAAGAGCAGAGAAAAATAAATTCCTATGCTACAGTCAGGGAAAATGAATTCCCAAAAAATTAGGATGTTCCAGCATCCTTTAGCACAAAGAGCAGAGGAGAAACTCCCACACTTACAAGTGACATGCATGGATGTCTTCAGAGTACTATCACTAAACACATAGAGAAGCAAGGGAAAAATAAATTCCGATACTTACAAGTGACAGACATGGATGTTTAAACATTTGATTTGACATCCTGTCAAACAGCTTGAACTAGCGCAAGCACACATAAAAGTATCACTCCCCCTGAATTTGAGAACATATGAGTGACTACTTACATGAATATTCCATTAAGCTAGCATACCTAACAAGGACCTAAGCTAGCAGACCTATCAAAGGTCACACAGAAACAATTGGACTTTTAAAAGTCATACAAATAGACATGTTCCATTAAATTAGCAGCAGCAGGAAACATGTACACATAGAACTCTAAGAAAAATAACTTCTTAGAATTACACAGAGATGTTATAGCACAAGTGCTAACATCTACACAAGTCTTCTTAGACATGTTCCAACATTCCAGAGAACATCAGCAAGGAACATGTACACAGTAAAAGCTGAGAAAAATAAATTCTCAAACAAAATAGAGATGCTATAACATCAGTAACAACATCTACACAACCTGAAATACTGGCATACATAGCTGCAAAATAAATGCAGACACAAAGATACATGCAAAAGAGTGTAACGCCCTAATTCTATTAAAGCGATGAAACTCGCGAATAATAAATATATTCAAGAATTAGACGTTACGTCATCAACCAAAATTCAAAACAACATGCATGTATAAAATCTCAACAGTCGCAGCGGATATATATACCATATAATTCAAAAGCATACATGTTATGATATCAAAAATACATCAACATGAATGAATCTCCAAATCCCAACAATGGGTAAATCTCCAACATACATAAATAATCCAAACAAATAATCTAGACTCCAAAACAGACGCCTAGATCAGAGCCATCCTAGACTCTAAAACACCGATATCGGAGGTAGCTCCCGATATCCACCAAGCATCAATCACTCACCGAAACAACTACCCCTGCACATCGTCTACCCATCCATACAGACAGGTAGGCGGTCAAAACCACTAGGGTAAGTATTACATCATCATAATCCATATAACAGTTAACATGAATAAGTCAATTCAATATCATGCATTTAATTATTAATAATAACAATACCCAAACATATATAAATACTCATACCATCATGCCAATATCTTACATTAAACAATTACCAATCACATGCGTCATGAACATTCATCAATCACATTACATCAAATAGACTCATGTTATGATATGCACCTAGTTCGACACATATATGCATGTGGTACCAATTCTCTTTCAAGGTCGTCACCTATATCTAGACCACTAAGGGTCTCTGCAAGGCCGAAGCCCACAACTAGATCACCAATGATCTTTGCAAGGCTGCAACCCAATGATGCAACAAAAACATCATATAAAATCTCAACACGACAATGATGCATGGACATAGAGCAAAGACTCGATAATGCGACATCACCCCACAATTTCCACAACAATATAAAGGACAACATCCAAATATATTGATCACCTCTACAACAATTACATTATCAAGAACTTACGTCCACACAACATTCAAGTCATAATTCAAATAAGAGTCGTCATCACATCATCACATAATCATCAACATTAACTATGTCATATAGTCTCACCATTCCATTTATTTCTCATACTCCAACTAAGAGGACATACAACATCTTATGATAAACATCATATCAACATACAACAAGTCATTCACACATCTTCATTTAGTCATATACGGGAAACATTGACAATTTCCAAAACAAGGTAACAATATAAAGTTTGAAAATTCACAAAACAATCTTAATCAATCATGTAATCAAGAGCTTAAGCCACTTACAAACTATTAGACATTAGTTCAAAGAATAGCTTAAGTTCGCATGATAAAACCCAAGTTAACATTTTCCATATTCCCACCCGAAATCTAAATTTAACATGATTAAGATGTTTGACCAACGCTACAAGTCTTACCTAAGTCTATATGAGTTGTAGGTTTAACTTGTAATCTCATTCAACACATAAAAGTTCAATTTCACAAAATCTGGAATTCCCAAAAATATCCAAGTTAGATTCAACAAGACATAGGTTAAATATTCTCAAACCTCTTAATTAAACTCCTAGTACTTCTAGTTTTGAGGTTTGGAAACATTTCATATGTTTTGGATTGACTTAGAAACGGTTATGCTGAATTTTCATAAAAATTTACCAAGACTTTCTTGGGGTAATTCCATCATATCTCAAAATCTACAAATCATTTTTAAGTCAAACCAAAGCCATTGGAAAGCTAACAAAATTATCTAAAATTTTCATGTTTATACCAAAACCCAGTTCAAAGCGGAAAAGGGTGAAAAATAGTGAAATATGAAGGATCTGGTTCACAAAAATCGCGTCACGTTTTTAAAAATCGCGGCACGTTTTTGTGTCCAGAACCACTGAACATTCTGCCACCAAAATCGCGGCACACCTGCAAAAATCGCGGCAAGGTTTGACAGTATCAGGTCCAAATTCAGCTTTTCAAAAAGTGTGCTTTTCACCATTTCGCGCGTAAAATTCAAACCGTTAACCTGTTTTAAATGCCGTTTTCGCCTACGCGCTCCTGACACTTAACTCTATCATAGTCTACAGAAATTTCATGTTTCAACCATCCCAAAAATCATTTTCCAAAACCTCACATAATCACTTATTTGCAAAAACTGTAACGCCCTCTTTGAATTATTAGATTTATTTAATTATTTAATTGAGTCTAAAATTTATTAAGAAGAGTTTAAAATATATTTATTTGATTATGTGATTTATTAAGTGGCTTATGTTGTTATTTAATAAATTAAGATTTGAAAATAGAAATAAGATTGAGTTGAGAGTTTGTTATGAGATTTTAGAGAGTTTTGGGGGAGAAAGAGAAATAAGATAAAATAGAAAAAGGGTTATAAATAGGAGAAACCTAGTGTAGAAAAAACATAACATACGATCAATTTTGGAGAAAAGGGAGAAAAAGCCGAGAGGAGGGAGAAGACCTAGGAGTGCTGCGATTTTCATCTATAAGGTAAGGGTGGGACTAACATTCAATAATCTTAAGTCATTGATTCTGAAAATTGGATTTAACATGTTGTAGGTTTTAGTTTTTGAGAATTTGGAAATTAGGGTTAAAAGTGATTATTTGATGATTTTCTAAAATAATGTTTTGGGTCAAATTTTATATGGTTTCGAGTCTCTTTTGATGTATATAAATGTTTAGACAAACTTTGGGATCAAATTTGGGCATAGGGAAGTTAAAATTGGGATTTTGGGGTGAAAAGTGTGTTTTTCCCGAGTTGCTCTCTGACAGCATGTCCTGTTTCATGTTCTTGCGTCTTTTTCACACGTTTCTGTTTTGAATTAGCCTTTAGTGTAAACATGAAAGTTGTAGATAATTGTGTTAGCTTTCCAGTGGTGTCAGTTTCACTTGAAAATGATTTTCGGTTTATGAGTTATGGTCAAATTACTGCACGTAGGTCACAGTGAATTTTTATGAATTTCAGTACAACTTTGTCCGAATTGAAATGAAAACTGGTATTGATTGGTACATAATTGGTCTTAGGTATAAACACGAAAGTTGTAGGTATGGATGTTAGCTTTCTAGTGCCGTTGGTTTGACTTCAAAAGGATTTATAGAACTTGAGTTATGGTCAAATTACTGAACGTAGGTCACAGTGAATAATTGATTATGATTGATGAATTAGTATATGTATGTGTATGTTTGTGAATATGATATTGTCCATGATTGATGAAGTGTTATATGTATATATGATGTTTTAAGATGTTGATTATTATTTGATGTTGTTATACTGTGATATAATTGTATATGCATTACTTGAATTATATGTGAATAATTGAGACGTTGTTGACTTGCATTTGATATTATTATGTCATGCTGTTTTTGTATACTGTTGTGTTGCTGTTGTTATTTAACTAAGCTGCATGAGTCGGTCTAAGTTGATTAAGATGATGAAGTTCCAAATTATTGGATTATATAAGAGGTTGTCGATTAAGATGTTTAAGAGGTCGAGTCCATGCATTAGCATTCAGCGATTGGGGCTTGATGCTCCGGAAGTATAATAATACTCAAATAGCGATTGGGGCTTGATGCTCCGGTAGTATAATAATACTCAAATAGCGATTGGGACTTGATGCCCCGTATTGGTACCACATGCATGATTAGAAGATTAAGTTGCATAGTCAAGAGGTTAAGTTGTCAAGTTATCAAGTTGTCGAGTTGTTAAGTTGTTAAATCATGAAATTGTTTAAAGCTGTGATTCTTTATATGAACTATTAAAGAAGTGAATTATGATATATTATTATCTATGATGAATATTATGATGATTACATGATGTTGTCTATGAGTTGTTAAATATGATTGATGATGCTTATGTTGTTAAATGTAATTGATGAATTATATGCTTAATATTATTGTTTGTGAAATCTCACCCCTTCTGTTTGCCCACCATGGGTAACTAACAGGTAACCAAGAATAGTTGATGTCGTGTGAGCTTTCCTTCTCGTGTGTCTTAGGTGCTCTGATACGTAACGGGATGGGAACTTTGTTATTGCTTTTCTATTCCTTACGTATTGTTTTTGAAGATTTATGACTATGTTTTTAGATTGGATTTTTATGAGACATTTATGAAGAGGCCTTCGTGCCAAAGACTGTTTTAGTTATTAAAATAAATTCCACTGCGAAGTATTAAAGATCTTGTATTTGAATTTTAAAGGATAAATAGTTATTTATTCAGTTTATGATTTTAAGAAAAGAATGTGAGATTCCGTTTATGTTGAAAAACTCTGATTATTTATGCGAAATTTTTATGTTGGGAAAACGGGTTGTTACAAAAACGCTTAAACACGGACTTCTCACACGAAAATCCCGTTTTCTCCCAAACGACTCGACTAACACAACCACCACGTGAAAACAGAAATTCTACTAGATCTAATTCATCCAACAACATCAAAATTTCAGTCAACAACCATATATATCAAAAGTTCATTTTGGTCCTTCACATGAACACTTAACTCAACTTCACCAATTCAAACTACAACTTCACAAAATGGAATATCCATGCTATAATTCAACAACAACAACACTTCATTTAGACATGAATTCAACCATAATTCAACAACACAATATCACAATCCATCAATTTGAGCAAAACTCACAAGTACCCATTTTTACAAACCAACAACAACAACTTATTTCTCATCATCAAATCATGATCTATGAACACCTAAGCCATGAATCATAAACAACAACATCACATAGCAACAACAACATCAATTGAACATGGTTCTCATCATAATTCAACAACAAGATAGCATATTTCAACTATTTGAGCATAATTCAACATATATCACTTTCACACACTTTGAACATGAAATTTCACAAACAACAATTCAATTATCACTAGTTTCATGCATTCAAACATATCATCATAATTGGAACATGAATTTTTAACAATTATGAACAATTAATCATCTACTCAATTAAGCACTTATTCATACAATAATTGAAAAATTACACTAAATGATTATGATGAATTATAACCCCTTACCTTAGTTAGATTAATTCCCTAGCTCTAGCTTCACTTTACCTCCTAGCTCTCTTCCAATCCTTGAATCTTCAAGCTCTTCTTCTCTCTAACCCTTTTCTTCTTTGCTCCCACATTCTCTCTCTACCTCTCTCAAAATATCTCTTAATGAAATGAAATGAATGAGGTTTTTCGCATAAGACAACCCTTATATAGTCTAATCTCTTAATGGGCTTAACCCTAAACCTTAGTGGACTTAACGCACTCCAACTCAATTTTAAAATGTTTCTACACACTCAACGGTAAATTACTAATAACGGTCATTTAACGGTGAAATACTAACAATGGTCACTGAACGGTTTACCACTAATTACTACACTAGTAACTTAGTAAAATAATGGTTCTCACTAAACACTAAAATAATCCTTGCAAAAAGTTACTAATTTACCCTTGTTATCTCGATTTTGGGGTATCAAGTCATTAATTAGGCTTGAACCTTTCAATCTTTGATATTCTCTATTTTTTCTTGGGAAGGGTAAAATTGAGAAAACCCTTAGAAACTCTAAGTTCGGGGGTCGTTTTCGTTACGGGAAGGTGTTAAGCACCCGTAACGACTATAGTATTCTATAGGAACCGCTTTCCTAGCTTTATGTCTACGCTTTACTTTCATGCTTATTTATTGAAAAAGAGAGTTTATTTAGGTTAAGGATTTGGAAAGAAAGTGTATGAGATTTCATTTTATTGGACTTGGAGAGGTTTTGACCTCTTGCCTACATACCCTTTTAAGGGATCAAAATTCCATGTAGTTCTCTTCCAAAAGTATTTTTGGTGTGTTTCAATTGATTTTAGTTTTTGAAAATGGTTTTGAAGAAGAGAAAGAGGCCGTAAAGGCATGAGAGGAAAAGATAGTGAATTGTTGGTTCAATTATTAACGAAAAAATGTCTAAGTAGAAATTAAGATTCATTTGAATTTGATTAAGAAAATAAAGGAAAATACAATGGAGTTTTGACTCCAAGGTTTATTAGGAAAGATTTGAGTGATGGAATTAATTTGCTTTGAAAAATGAACATTTTCTAAGCATCGCGTCTCCTAAACATACATCTAAAACGGTAAACATACAACGTGTGTGCGTGTCGGTGCTTGTGTCGGTGTACATCACTATAAAGAGTCCATTGTCCTTTACATTTCCCTAGTTTACATGCTATGGTCTTGTAAGGAGTTAAAAGGAAATTAAACTACCTAAAATTACATGTCCATTTGACATAGAAATTGAAAGATAAAATGCCTAAACTACAAAAAATGAAGATAAAGTGATAAGGTGCTTATGAAATGGATGAAACATGAAATAGAATGATTAGTAGAATAAGGCATAAATGGTAAGAAAAAGTAAGCAATTGAATATGAGATAAAACGGTGAAAATGACGACAATAGCCGAAACGTAAAAGGAAACACGTTACTTGAAACACAAGAAACTAAAAAATCACATCTAAAACAGTAAAACAAACACATGATCAGAGGCATATTCATCACAAAATTGCATATCAATCACTCATATCATATATCAAAATATTATGAACAAAAATGTGGTAAAAATTCCCAAGAATCAACTTAAAAAGAAAAAAAAAATCAAGAACTAACACACACATTTTACCAATTTCTTAACATGCAAAAATATCACAAAAATATCAAAAATGTATCAAGAAACACATAGAAAATTTTTAGGAATTTTATGGAAAAAAAATAAAGCAAGCAGGAGGTCCACATAGCAAGAAACAGGGGTGCGCATAGCATGGAAAAAAAGTAAAAACGCAGAAAAAAAAAACAGGATTGATCCAGAGGATCAAACCCTAGATCTAACGGTCAAGATCAAAGGATGGTGAACCAAAGCTGGACCGGTCCGGTTCGGTTGCTTATAAAATGTGGAGGGACCGGTCCAGTTTCATTTTTCACTTCCCTCTCTCTCTCTCTTCACTAATTCTAGTGAGAGAAGCTCTCACTTCTCTCTTCTCCCTCCCTCGCCGGTTTCTGAGAAAGCCGGCCGGAGAGGATGAAGATCTGGCTGGAACCTTCAAGGTCCGCCGGAATCTTCATCTTCTCCGGCGAGATCTGCAGATTCCGACGTTCAAAAATTCCAGAATTCGACCAAAACTACTTCAATCCACTCGCCTTCTAATCCTGAGTATTAATCCACCACTGAAATTTGCAGGCAAGGCTTAAATCAACGTAGATCTAGAAAAAGCTTTACGGTTTTTCGAAGAAAATTTTAGGTTTTTTACTTTTTTGAATGAAACTGTTTAGAAACTCCAAGATCTACGTTGATTTGTCTGTGTTGATGTGTTTGGAAAGAAAAGGAAGAAAAAGAAATTTTGAGTATGTTACCTCTGGTTTTAATCGGAGATTTCGAGCAAGATTCTTCGGAAACACTTGATTCTCGTTCTGTTTGATGATTTGGTGCTCGGAACCGAAAATAAATCGGTGATTCTTTCATTGATTTGATTTCTTCTTCTTTACCGGTTCAATTTCTCCATTTCTTTCCTTCTTCTTCTCCTTCCTCTGACTCTGTGATCGGTGCTGGAGTTCCTCGCCTCCGGTGAGGAATTCGTGCCTTGAATTGCAGAGGAGTCAATTCAATGATGAAGATTCATCAATGAATCTATGAGAATTGACGAATTTGTTGATGGATTTGGTTTTGGAAAATTTAGGGTTTGAACTTGTTCTTGTGTTCTTGGTGAATTTTCTGTTTTTGATCCTAACTGACAAGAGAGAGAAGATTCTTCTCTGTTTGTGATGTGGCATGTAATGAATGGGATCCTTTTTCTTCTGACACTGTGCACTATTTATAAGCTGCCAAGTGTGCCTTTGGACCAGTGAAATGGTGACACCTGTACTTGAACTTGAAATGGCTCGGCCTTGTACAATTTGTGACTTAAGGACCTTTCTGCAAAAAAATGTAAAATTGAGGACTAAACTGCAATTAATAATAATGGACTAAAATGCAAATTTAAAAAGCTTTGGACTAAAGTGCA
Organism: Medicago truncatula; assembly: GCF_003473485.1. NCBI lineage: Eukaryota > Viridiplantae > Streptophyta > Magnoliopsida > Fabales > Fabaceae > Medicago > Medicago truncatula. Next base: position 360,804 of record NW_024340360.1, on the reverse strand, counting down.
ATTCTGGAAACTTGCTTGAGGGACCAGAATGCAATTAAAAATAAAATTGAATTAAAATTGGTAAATTGGAAAAAAAAGTAAAGTGAAACCTAAAATAAAACCAACAAAGGACTAAAACCAACCAATTACAACAATGAGGTATTTTAAAATACCTCTCTGTCGAATTTTGGACGGGAAAAGACTAAAATGCCCCTAGGGACTAAGCTGACTCAGACACAATTTTGAAATGGTTTTTAAACAAAGACTCAACGATGATTTGTAAAACAAGCCGAAAAGACTCAGAGACAAACACAGGGACTAAAATGGGTTCCACTGCAGGAAATGACCAAAATACCCCTTTTGTATGATTTTTGAAATAACATGCAGGAAAAGCAATGCAATGATTCATAGAGTTTTCAAATGACTTGTAATGTAAGAAAGACACTTTGGGATGATCCTATGCAAGAAAAACACAGGCAAAACCATGATTTGAAAATACCTTGAGATAGAGACAGTAAAATATGCAGATGAAAATAAAGTGAAGATTCAAAGTAAAACAACAGTAAATTGACAATTATCAGTGGTAGAAAAGAAATTTGAACGAGTATTTTTAGGTCCAAAATCAGGGTATAACAGCTGCCCCTATTTAAGTTTCTTTGTCCGGAGGGGCAAGAGACGGAGTCCTTGGCTTGACGGGACGAAGATACTTAAATATTAACATTTGCATTGTGTTTGGACGTAAAAATACGCTCGTACACTTTCGAATATCAGGAATGCCATGCAACATTTGGATTATGAATGCAAGACAAACGAGAGCTGGATTTAAAGTATGTCGTATCCATTGCGGGATTGGTAGACATTGGCAGGATAACAGATGACAGGGTAGACAGGTCACAAAAAACAAACTGACAGGTACAAGCTGCTCTTGGATTGAGCTGGGCACTCGATCGGGAATAAAGGCAGACAGACAGGTGCGAGTCGTTCTTGGATGCGAACTGGTTACTCGACTGGGGACATGGAAAAGCAGACAGGTACGAGTTGTTCTTGGATTCGAACTGGTCACTCGACCGAAAACAACGGCAAATAGACAGGTGCGAGCTTGTTCTTGGATGCGAACTGGTTACTCCACCGGAGACATAAACAAACAGACAGGTGCAAGCTGTTCTTGGACTTGAACTAGCCACTTGACCGAACAGAAACAAATAGACAGGTACAAGCTGCTCTTGGACTTGAACTAGCCACTTGACCAAACAGAAACACATTCATTGGGGATTAGTTTTTGACAAAATATAAATTGAAATTGACTTGACATTGGCATATCCTAGAGATGGGCCAATGGCACTGGCTCACCAGGTCTTGACAGAGAATTTGACATAGGTATCGAATCGAGACTGTAATTGACATTGGAAATGCAACATGTATGGGTGGTATAATAGTTTTATTAAATGTATGGGCACGTAATATGCATGATTATGCATGTATGAATGCTTGTAATGCATGACCGTTGGCAGTTTGTAGACACAGTTTCGCAGAGACAGACAAGACATTGGAATATTGGGCACGTAGTGGCTCGTGCTATATCACACATTCTTGGAAATCCTCTTTGGATATAACGTCGTTGGGAGACGTATCGGGACCATGGCTGAGGGCAGGTAGCTATGCAACTTGCTGGGGATAGAATCTCGAAAGACTCTGCTGGAGATAATGCCGTCATCGCTGGGCATTTCAGTGTTGGGTGTACTGTGGATGTTGCATTTGTGGTCAATGCTTTTTGCATGTAATTTTCTTAATTTTTCATTTTTCATTGCATCCCATTTTTGCCTGGATCGCCCTTTCGGGTTTTCGATCCACCGGGGAAATAAATTATTTTCATTGCCCCATTTTTGCCTGAACTGCCCTTTCGGGTTGTCAATCCAGCGGGGTGCTCATTTTTGCCTAAGTCGCCCTTTCGGGTTTTCAACTTAGCGAGCCTATTCATTTTCATGCATTTTCATTCTTGCCATTGGCCACATACTATCCTGAGGAAGAGCCTGCTTGTAACACATATTGAAATAGACATCGACATACGCTCGCTCATGCACGTTTCGTTTGAATGTACCTTGTTGCTCAGGCTTGCTTTCAAAACAGACAAAAACTTTTTATTTTCAAGATGTTTGTTTCAAGCATTGTCATTATCAAGATAGAAAGAAAATGTTTTTTGTACATAGCTTTGAAAGTAGAAAGAAAGTAGAGTTTCAAACAAAAGCACAGGCTCGAATTGATGTATAAGAGTGGTGGTCAGCCGAAGGCGTGACTCCACGGATTTACAAAGCTTGGAAAATGGCAATTTTATTGGTTGGTGGTACATTGAACACGGTAACCACTACATTTCCTAGAAACTTTGAATTCGCAAGCACAGAAGCTTCTGGTGAAGATGGTCATTAACAGCTGCAGATGCCCCAAGGGGATGGTGGTTTGCCAGATACAGTCATTTGTCTTTTCATTTCAATCTCATTTTTGCATGAACCGCCCTTTCGGGTTTTCGGCTCATCGAGACGCTCATTCTTGCCTGAGTTGCGTACAATCTCAACGAGCTTTTTTCATATTATTTTTTTGTCCCTTATTTTGCCTGGATCGCCCTTTCGGGTTTTCAACCCACCGGGAAGCGCGTTTTTGCCAAGGCCGCCCTTTCGGGTTTTCGACCTTCCACGCAGTTCTTTTCATACATCTAGACAAAGATTTTCTTGACTATATCGGCATTCACAGGGTTTGGAAGTTCAACACCATCCATATGTGTGAGAATTAAAGCACCACCGGAGAAGGCCTTCTTGACGACGTAAGGACCTTCATAGTTAGGTGTCCACTTACCCCTTGGGTCGGGTTGCTGACTTATCCTTCTTTTCAACACGAGTTCACCCTCTTTGAATTCCCGAGGACGGACTTTCTTGTCAAAAGCAGTTTTCATTCTTGCTTGATACGACCGCCCACGAACCATGGCATTCATACGCTTTTCTTCAATCAAGTTCAACTGATCATACTTGTTTTGGCACCATTCAGCCTCGGATAACTTCGCTTCCATGATTACACGGAGAGATGGGATTTCCACTTCTAACGGGAGAACTGCCTCCATACCATATACCAGAGAGAAGGGGGTTTCCCCGGTTGAACTACGCATTGTGGTACGGTAACCATGTAGAGCATAGGGTAGCATCTCATGTCAGTCCTTGTAAGTAGTAACCATCTTCTGAACAATTGATGAGTCATTTATATGCTATTTTAATATGCTTTTTAGTTTAGTTTTATTTAGATTTTATATAATTTTATATTAGTATTATTTCCTTTTTAGGATAGTTTACTTTAAATTGCAATTTATTATATTTCAGGGAAGAATATTGGATGGATTGAGTCTTGGAGCAAAAGAAAGGGATTTGGAGCAGATTGGACACGAAAATACAAAGATTGGGAAACAAAATATATCTCCCACAAGTCAGAAGCATGGCACGGCCCGTGCTAGCCTTGGCACGGCCGTGCCACCCTCCAGAGACCTTTTGCTGCTTTTGCTTGGACTCTAAGCTATTCTATTTTGGCGCACAATCTACTGAGGAATATTCTTGGAATATACTTGCTTAGATTTTAAGTCAATTGTGTACTATAAATAGAGTAGCTAGCCATCACAAATATTCATCTTTACTTGGAATACAATAAGTGACAATTGCTTTTCTAAATAAAGTTCTTTTCCTTTCCTTTATTTTCCTGTCTTTTACTTTCATGCTTTCTCTCTTCTCCACCATGTCTACGATGAACATGAGTGAGTAGACTTCTTCTTGTCTTGGGATTGTTGGATAAGTCTAAATGACATAATCCTAATCAAACCAAGCCCTAAGTCTTAATCTTATGTAACCCTAATTTCTTATCTGAATTCACCGTCTTAACATGGATTAACCATTATCAAACTGTGGAAACGAAAGTGGAGAGTTTGATAATTGTTCGTCCATTATTCCAAATATCAATTCATAAAACGAAAGTGGAGCTTTGATATTCGAACAAGTGAATTCAGACAAGGATTGCAAAGTCAGCGAAATAGGCTTTGCAATCTTTGAGACATATAGTTTTGATCTTCAAGGGAACTAATAACAATCAAGTCAGCGAAATAGGCTTGGTTGTTAGAGGAACCAAAATCCAATAGTAATCAAGTCAGCGAAATAGGCTTGGTTGCTAGAGGAACTTAAGAGAAACTGTCTTGAAAAATTAGGTCTAACATAACATTATAAGCTTATGGTTTTGGTTTGAGAAGGACTTGTTATTTAGATGAAATCAACGATCCCAAGGCTCTTTTATTATATTGCTTTTTAACCGTTTAGAAACCCCCAACTTACAATTCTCTTCTCTCTTCTAATCATCTCTAAAGGTTAATTAAATTGAACTACTCCCTGTCGGAACGATACTCTTTTATACTACTTCGGTAAGACCGTGCACTTGCGGTTTTATCTCATCAAGTTTTTGGCGCCGCTGCCGGGGAGTAAACTAATTTGATTAACTCTTTCCTTGTGATTAGAACTCTCTTCTCTTCCTCTTTTCTTCTACTTCTTTCTTTTGTTTTACCACTAACTTCTTGGGTTCTCGGTTTCTTATGCGAAGAAGTAAAAGTCTCGGAGAATTTATTCCTGAGATTGAAAGATTTTTGCATAAGAAAAAGAGAGAGGCACAAAATAATACTGCTATGGCTGAACGCACTCTCAAAGAGTATGCTACTCCTTCAACGGAAGAGCCACAAGCTATTATCGTGTACCCAACGGTTGCGGATAATAACTTCGAGATCAAGCCTGCACTACTCAATTTAGTGCAGCAAAACCAGTTTTCTGGATCACCCACTGAGGATCCAAATCTCCATATTTCTTCCTTCCTTAGACTCAGTGGCACCATAAAAGAGAACCAAGAAGCCGTAAGACTTCATCTCTTTCCCTTTTCCTTAATGGATAGAGCTAGCGCTTGGTTCCATTCCCTAGAAGTCGGTTCCATTACTTCATGGGACGATATGAGGCGAGCATTTCTCGCCCGATTTTTCCCCCATCTAAAACAGCTAAGCTTAGAGACCAAATTACGCATTTCAATCAAAAAGATGGGGAGTCTCTCTATGAGGCGTGGGAGCGTTTCAAGGAAATGCATAGACTTTGTCCCCACCATGGCCTAGAGAAGTGGCTTATAGTCCACACGTTTTATAATGGCTTGTCATATACCACTAAAATGTCTGTTGATGCAGCTGCAGGTGGAGCTCTAATGAACAAAAACTACACGGAGGCTTATGCTTTGATTGAGGACATGGCTCAAAATCACTATCAATGGACCAACGAAAGAGCCGTCACCACTCCTACTCCCTCTAAGAAAGAGGCAGGTATACACGAAGTCTCTGAATATAACCACCTTGCTGCTAAGGTTGAGGCATTAACACAAAATGGAAAACTTAATGTTAATGCTGCCCAACCTTCCCCTGCATCCCCTACTTGTGAAGTCTGTGGTATAACTGGTCATACAGGTGTTGATTGTCAGTTAGGTAGTGCTGCCAATATTGAGCAACTGAATTACGCTCAATACAACCAAGGAATGAGGCCAAATCAAAATTTTTACAAAAATCCTCAAGGTTCCTATGGGCAAACAGCACCACCTGGCTATACAAACAACCAGAGAGTAGCTCAGAAATCTAGTTTGGAAATACTGTTGGAAAATTGCATGATGAATCAAAATAAACAACTTCAGGAGTTAAAAAACCAAACAGGATCTCTGAACGACTCTCTCTCCAAGCTCAATACCAAGGTTGATTCCATCGCCACACACACCAAAATGCTTGAGACCCAAATCTCCCAAGTGGCCATCTCTTCTCAAACACCAGGAGTCTTTCCTGGTCAAACTGAAACAAACCCCAAAGCCCATGTCAATACCATTTCTCTTGGGGGCAATAAGTTAGAAGAGACCATTACCAAAGCCAAAAGTGTCAAGGGAGAGAGTGTTAAGCTTCTAGGTGAGAAGGATGCGATAAAGACACCGCTTGATAAGAACAAGGCCCTTAACCCGTTAAGGCTCACTAAGCTCAACTTGGAGGCCCAATTTGCTAAATTCTTAAACATACTTAAAAGGATTTGCATTAAGATTCCCTTTGCTGAAGCCTTGTCTCGTATGCCTCTATACACCAAGTTTTTAAAAGAAATTTTTTCAAAGAAAAAGGCTATGGATCACAAAGAGACAATAGCTTTAACTAGGGAAAGTAGTGCAATCGTCAAGAAGCAACCCCCAAAGCTTAGAGATCCAGGTAGTTTTGCCATCCCTTGTGTGATAGGGAAAGAAACCGTTGACAAGGCCTTGTGTGACTTAGGGGCTAGTGTAAGTTTGTTGCCCTTATCCCTCTTCAAAAGGATGGGAATAGGAGAGCTTAAACCTACCGAGATGATCTTGAAGTTAGCGGATCGTTCTACTATCCCTCTCGTTGGCTACATCGAGGACATACCCGTCAAAATAGAAGGGATATATATCCCGACTGATTTCGTGGTGGTTGACATAGAGGAGGACCATGATGTCCCTATAATCTTAGGACGACCCTTCCTAGCTACTGCAGGTGCTATAGTAGATGTTCAGAGTGGTAGGATAGTTTTTCAAGCGAGTGATGCGATGATTGGATTCGAGTTGGAAAATGTTATGAAAGGTCCCGCTCTTTATTCTTGTAACGTGATTGAAATACATAATGTGAAAGAACGTTTCCTAGCGTCAACTACACAATATGATCTCTTTGATCCTTTCTAAGGACACTTTCTTAACGTCAAGCTAATGACAATAAAAGAGCGCTTCGTGGGAGGCAACCCACGCATTTAACTGCTTTCGTTTTTTTGTTTTTGTTGTTTTTAAGTTATTTTGTAGGTAATTGTCCGAAGGTGATTCAAGAAAACGAGAAAAATTTTGAGGCCCTATGTCCAGAACCTTGGCACGGCCCGTGCTCCCACTGGCACGGCCGTGCCAGACCTTGCCTATCCAAAACCAGCAAACATTCCAGAATGTTGGCACGGCCCGTGCTAAGGTTGGCACGGCCGTGCCCGACCCAGGTAGGCTATTTGCTCGTTTTTCCCTCATCTTCTTCCTTCACTCTCAAACACAAACATCTCTCTACCTTCACCTTCTCTCTAAAACCTCCATAACCATACAATCTCAAAACTCCACACCCACCCCAAATCTCACCAATTCCCAAAATTTCTCCACCCAATCAATCACAAACACCATTCCAATCATAACTCACCATTCAAAAACCAATTTCATCCATCCAAACAACATCACCCAAATTCGTAACCCTCATAAACCTAACCCAAAAACCTAAAATTCTTCACCAATCTCATAACCCAACCCCCAAAACTCACTTAAACCTTCACCACAACACTAATCCAACCTTTTCCACCAAAACAACCCTTACCCAAACCACCCCACCAAAGGCAAGATCAAGGCAATGACTTCAAAGAGAAGTGGAAAGGAAGTTGCAAGCTCATCCGGAGGACCTCCCCCAAAGAAGAAAGCACAAGCCAAAAATCATGGCATCATCTTCCGGGACAACAAGCAAAGGGATAGGTACAAACTTCTAATCTCTAAACCTCTACAACCTTGCAGGTACCCTGATAACCATGACATGAATAAGCTAGGTATTAAAGATAATGTGTTTAGTCTGCTAGAAAGGTTAGGATGGGTTGATATGTTGAGACCTATGCGAGGGTATGAGAATTTCACCTATGAATTTTTAAGTTCTATTGTTTTTACGAAAGATAGGTTGAACTTTGATAACCCTAACCATAGAGTTTCTTTCCGGGTTTTGAATATTGATTACGAGATGTCTCTTCAGCACTTCTGTGATGAGATGGGCTTCGCAAATGCGGGGTTCATCCACGACTCTTGGGATCAAAATTTAAAACTGGTTGACTATCAACCCGCCGCCTTTTGGGAGCAAATCACCGGTCTTGACCAATTTAACACACGTGCCAACAAAGCTAGCAACATTCACAACCCCGTACTTAGGTACCTTCAAAGGGTTATGGCTTGCACCATTAGGGGACGGAAAGAACTAGGGAACACTAGGAATGATGAACTCTTCATGCTTTGGGCTATGCTGCACAACCAACCCATTAACACTTGTTTTTACTTGCTTAACTACCTTTCCCTTATAGGAAATAGGTCCGATAGTAGGGGAGAAATAGTAGTTGGTGGTATCATAACATACATAGCTGGGCGATTCGGTGTGAGTGAAGACCTAGGGATAAACAAGATCGAGGGTAACAATAGACTAAACATAGAAACTCTCATCTCTATGAATTTCATAAAAACTCGAGTCCCCTTTGTCTATACACTCCAACTAAATGTGCCCATCCTGATTTTATTGCCTAACCCATCTCGAACTAACACCGAGGTGGAAGCAAATTTGTTGTATGTTGATGATGACCCACAGGTGCACATAGAACAGCATAATGAAGAAACAGAGGGTGCACACTTGCATCAAGAAGAGGAAGGTGCTCAAATGCACCATGATGAGGAACACCATGACCCTAATGAAGGTGAAACAAATGAAGATGCAAGATGGGCATGGATGACTACCGAGGTCGAAAGAATAAGCACCGAGCAACAAAGACAAGGTGTTGAACTCATAAGCATAAGACACGATGTCCAAAGGGGCAACCGCATATCCGAAGAAAATAACCAAATGCTTCGGAACATGATGCACCACTTTCACCTCCAAGGTCCTCCATATGGACCTCAATGATAAAAATGTGAGCTTTCCTCTTCCACTCTTCCCTTCTTTCTATTTCTTCTTCTTCTTCTTCTTCTACTTCTCCTTCTCTTTTATTTTTCTTTTATCTTGAATCATTGAGGACAATGCTTCTCCTAAGTGTGGGGGAGCCTAATAAAGTGTCTTTAGTCGTAGTGTTTCCAAACTCCCTTGAACTTCATTCTTTTGTTTTGTTTTATTGTAAAAGGCATAGTTAAGTAGCTAATTTTTATTGAAAAAATCATGACACATAAATTTTCATTGTCTCCTCTTATTTTGTTGATTCTTGTACATAAAAGCAAACTCTTGTGTTTTAAGTCTTCATGATATAACCACATCTTGTTTTAAAGTGAATAAAATTCTCCAATGAGAAAAACACAAAGTTGCTTCCCTTGAGTAAATGTATAAATAGGTATTTTAAGGAAACGCGTTCTAATCTTATTGGTGCATTAACCTTTAAAGACTCTCAAAGCACCAGTAGTATAAGTAAGTATAAGGGAGACATAAAAAGCCAAAAAGCCAAATAAATTCCAAGATCTCATCACTGAATCTAGATTGGGGAAGGAGGTAGGCCCTCCGACTTCCTACGTGAAGGTGATTGTTATCTTGAGAAAAAACTTTAAAAAGCATCGTTGAAACTAGATTGGGGAAGGAGGTAGGCCCTCCGACTTCCTACGTGAAGACGATGTTTAAAGGGATACCATTGAAACTAGATTGGGGAAGGGGGTAGGCCCTCCGACCTCCTACGTGAAAATGTTGTTCCTTAAATAAAGAACTTAAAATGTGCATATGGCAAAGAACAAAGATTCTCAAATACTCCCATCTCTCTTATATGAATTGTAGAAGGAATCTTTCTTGGTTAGTTTAGTGCTAGGATTAGACCATGTTTCCTCATAATGCCTATCTTATACAGGAGCAAGAAAAGGGTTGGACTTCACACACACACTCACTTAAAACTTGATCGTTGGGTAGAATAAAGATTTCAAGAAATACTTGAGTTTGTGATTAGTGTACATTTGGGATTTAAGCCCTTGAGGAGACATGTGCTTTAATTAAATTGTCATTTGATTTAACTGTTGATGCTACTATGTTTATGCCTTTTGCTTGAGGACAAGCAAAGATTCAAGTATGGGGGAGTTTGATGAGTCATTTATATGCTATTTTAATATGCTTTTTAGTTTAGTTTTATTTAGATTTTATATAATTTTATATTAGTATTATTTCCTTTTTAGGATAGTTTACTTTAAATTGCAATTTATTATATTTCAGGGAAGAATATTGGATGGATTGAGTCTTGGAGCAAAAGAAAGGGATTTGGAGCAGATTGGACACGAAAATAAAAAGATTGGGAAACAAAATATATCTCCCACAAGTCAGAAGCATGGCACGGCCCGTGCTAGCCTTGGCACGGCCGTGCCACCCTCCAGAGACCTTTTGCTGCTTTTGCTTGGACTCCAAGCTATTCTATTTTGGCGCACAATCTACTGAGGAATATTCTTGGAATATACTTGCTTAGATTTTAAGTCAATTGTGTACTATAAATAGAGTAGCTAGCCATCACAAATATTCATCTTTACTTGGAATACAATAAGTGACAATTGCTTTTCTAAATAAAGTTCTTTTCCTTTCCTTTATTTTCCTGTCTTTTACTTTCATGCTTTCTCTCTTCTCCCCCATGTCTACGATGAACATGAGTGAGTAGACTTCTTCTTGTCTTGGGATTGTTGGATAAGTCTAAATGACATAATCCTAATCAAACCAAGCTCTAAGTCTTAATCTTATGTAACCCTAATTTCTTATCTGAATTCACCGTCTTAACATGGATTAACCATTATCAAACTGTGGAAACGAAAGTGGAGGGTTTGATAATTGTTCGTCCATTATTCCAAATATCAATTCATAAAACGAAAGTGGAGCTTTGATATTCGAACAAGTGAATTCAGACAAGGATTGCAAAGTCAGCGAAATAGGCTTTGCAATCTTTGAGACATATAGTTTTGATCTTCAAGGGAACTAATAACAATCAAGTCAGCGAAATAGGCTTGGTTGTTAGAGGAACCAAAATCCAATAGTAATCAAGTCAGCGAAATAGGCTTGGTTGCTAGAGGAACTTAAGAGAAACTGTCTTGAGAAATTAGGTCTAACATAACATTATAAGCTTATGGTTTTGGTTTGAGAAGGACCTGTTATTTAGATGAAATCAACGATCCCAAGGCTCTTTTATTATATTGCTTTTTAACCATTTAAAAACCCCCAACTTACAATTCACTTCTCTCTTCTAATCATCTCTAAAGGTTAATTAAATTGAACTACTCCCTGTCGGAACGATACTCTTTTATACTACTTCGGTAAGATCGTGCACTTGCGGTTTTATCTCATCAACAATCTTCTTGATATTCTTGTTGGCGGCCTCAACTGCACCATTCATCTGAGGCCTATAAGGAGAAGAGTTATGATGCTCAATTTTGAATTCTTCACATAGAGCTTGCACTACGTCATTATTCAGATTAGTACCGTTGTCAGTAATGATCTTGCTGGGAACACCATATCGACAGATGATGTTGTTCTTGATGAACTTAGCTACCACTTGCTTGGTCACATTAGCATAGGATGCAGCTTCAACCCATTTGGTGAAGTAGTCAATTGCCACTAGGACGAAACGATGACCGTTTGAAGCCTTCGGTTCAATTCTTCCAATCATGTCGATGCCCCACATTGAGAACGGCCATGGGGATGAAATAACATTGAGCGCGTGCGGAGGCACATGTCTGTTATCGCGATTTTCGGGTGTTAAGTCATTAATTAGGCTTGAACCTTTCAATCTTTGATATTCTCTATTTTTTCTTGGGAAGGGAAAAATTGAGAAAAACCCTTAGAGTCTAAGTTCGGGGGTCATTTTCGCTACGGGAAGGTGTTAGGCACCCGGAACGATTATGGTATTCCATAAGAACCGTTCTCCTAAGTTTATTCTTACGCTTTATTTTTATTGCCTACTTATTAAAAAAGGGGTTTTATTTGAGTGAAGAATGGGGGAGAGAAGATGATTGAGATTTTATTTTACTTGGCTTGGAGGAGTTTTAACTCATTGCCTACGTACCCTTTTAAGGGATCAAAACCAAACGTAGTTCATTCTCGAAAATTGTTTTTGGTTTTTGTTGGTTGATTTTAAGTTTGAAAAGAAAAAGAGGAATTTTGAAGAATGGAGATGAGAGGCCTCAAGGGCATGAGATTTGGAAAATGTGAGGTGAGGAATTAGTTATTTTGCAAAATAAGGTCTAAGTATGATTAAAATTCATTAAGATTTTTTACTTAAGAAAATAAAAGGAAAATGAGGAGTTTTGACTCCTATTTTGGAAAAAGGTTTTCAAGTGAGGTTATTCACATTTTTTTTGGGAAAATGATTTTTGTCTAAGCGTTGTAAAACCTAAGCATACATCTAAACATACATTCCCTAATCATGCATCTAGAATATCCATGTGGGGTGTGTGCATGTGTCGGTGTACATCACTTATAGTGTCCATAGTCCTTTACATCGAGTCCTAAATACATGCTATGGTCTTGCAAGGATTTAAAAGATGAATTTAAACTAGCCTAAAATATTACATAACCATTGGAAATACAAAAAAAGGAAAAATTGCAAGAAATAAAACCTAATCTAATAGGAATGAGAATGATGTGGTAAGATGCTATGAGATGAGTGAAACATGAGTCAACAATGTTAGCAAAACATGATGAAAAATATAACATGAGTGATAGGAAAAAACCATCAATTGAATATGGAATGAAATGGTAGAGAAATGATGAGAATAGCCAAGACATAATGAGAAGAAAAGTTGCTTGAAATGCAAGAAACACACAAATCATACTAAAACAGTAGCACAATCATAAAATCAACATCACAGTTAACATAAAATTGCATAATAATTGTTCATAACATGTGCCAAAATTTATGAAGAAAAATATGGCAAGGAATTCACAAAATTAGGTCAAAAGGAACAAATTAATCAAGGAAATAACACCTATATTTTTATCACTTTTTTAACATATGAAAAGCATCACAAAAAATACCAAAAATGAATTAAAAACAATAGGAATTTTTCTAGAATTTTTGAGAGAAAAATTGAGCAAGCAGGGGTTCAATCAGCAAGAAAACAAGGTGTAAATAGCAAGAAAAAAGCAAAAACGTACAGGAACCCTAGGCCCAAACCCAAAGCCCAACACTCAGCAGCCTGATGACACAGGGAGCGTTGGATTAATCCAACGCTCAAGATCAAACAAGATAAACCGGTCTTGAACTAGACCGGTTCAGTGGCCTATATATATGTCTCAAGACCGGTTTATTCATTTGCTCCCTGCTCTTTCTCTCTCTAAACCTCTCTCTTCCCTCAGACCTCTCACCTCTCTCTAGAACTCACCGCCGGTGAGGATGAAGTGACGGCGGAGACCTTGAAGGTCCGCCGGAAACTTCATCTTCTCCGGCGAGATTATGAACTTTCCGGTGACCTAATTTCCAGAACTCAAAAATTTTTACATCAATCAAATCCTCTCTTCAATCTAAACGTGATTTCACCGCTGATTTTCACAAATAACAACTGAATCGTCGTAGATCTGAGGTTTTTGCTTCGGTTTTAAAAGTTAGGGTTTCACACTTTCTGAAAGAGAAACCTCTAAATCTTCGCAGATCTGCGTTTATTCGTCTCTGGTTGATATTTTTGAAAGAAAATAAAGGAAACGAGGCTTTGAATGATGTAGATCTTAGAATTTATTTTCGGTTTTGATGACGTTTTTAGATTTTCAATCTTTTTTGAACCAAAACGTTTTCCTTTTCAAAGATCTACACTGCCTTGGCTTCGTTGTTGCTTTTGAGGAAGAAAATTGAAGTTTAAGCGTTTACCTGAGTTTTAACGGAGATTTTGTTGAATTTCTTCGGAAACACTTGATTCTTCGTTTTCTGTGTTGTTGATTTAGTTGCTGGATCGGAAATAAACCGGTGATTTCACTGGTTCTGCTTCTTCATCTTCTTCGCCGGTTTAAACCTTGCTTCCTTTCCTCTTCTTCTCAAATTTCGGATCCTTCGTGATCATGTTTGAATTCGTCGCCAACGGTGATGAATTCGCACTGGAATTGCGAAGGGATTGATTCGATGATGAAGATTCGCAAAGAATCTCTGAGAATTACAGAAAGAAATGATGATTTTGATGACTTTTGGTGAATCTGGAAATCTAGGGTTTGAGATTGTTCTTGGTGATTCTCTGAGTTTTGATCTAACTGACAAGAGAGAGAAATTTCTCAGGTGTTTGAGATGTGGCGCGTGATTGATTTTTCTTTCTTTGACTTGTGCATTGAATGCGCCTTTTATAGGCTGCCACTTGAACCTGAGACCCAATGGGACACTGCCATCTGGACTTGGACTTTTAGGGCTTTTCTGCAAAAAAGGAAACTAAAAGGACTAAACTGCAATAATAAAAAAAATGGACTGAAATGAAATTTTCAAATGTTTTAGACTAAAATGCAAATTAAAATAAAATTGGATTAAAATTGGTAATTTGAAAAAACGTAAAGTGAAATAAAAAAATAAAATCAACAAAAGGACTAAAACGAACCAATTACTGACATGAGGTATTTTAAAATACCTCCCTGTCGAAATTTTGACAGGAAAAGACCAAAATGCCCCTAGGGACTAAACTGACCCAAACTGACTCAAATGCAATCTTTGAAATGATTTTTAAACAAAGACTCAACAATGATTTGTACAGACAAGTTGAAAAGACTCAGAGGCAAACACAGGGACTAAAATGGGTTCCACTGTAGGAAATGACCAAAATACCCTTTTGTATGATTTTTTTTGAAATAAAATGCAAGAAAAAGTAATGCGATGTTTCAGAGAGCTCTTAAATGACTTATAATGCAAGAAAAGACACTTTGAAAAGTTTTATGCAAGAAAATCGAGCTTGAACGTACTTTGAGACAGAGACAGTAAAATATGCAGATGAAAAGAGAGTAAAGATTCAGCGTAAAACAACAGCGAATTGACAAATATCAGTGTTAAAAAAGAGAAATTTGAATGAGTATTTTTAGGTCCAAAATCAGGGTACAACACGGTCATATGAGATATGAATCGGGAGATGTAATTCAAACGCCCGAGGAAACCTCGGACTTGCTTTTCGGTCTGTGGTGCCGGCATCTCTCTGATGGCCCGGACTTTGTCAGGATCGACTTCAATGCCCTTTTGGCTGATAATGAAGCCTAGCAGTTTTCCGGATCTGACACCGAACGTACACTTGTTGGGGTTCAGCCGAAGCTTGTACTTTCTCAACCTTTCGAACATTTTTTGTCAAATACTCAACATGCTGTTCCTCATCTTTTGACTTCACAATCATATCGTCCACGTATACTTCAACTTCTTTATGAATCATATCATGAAATACAATAGTCATTCCTCTTTGATAGGTAGCGCCCGCATTTATCAGGCCGAACGGCATTGCTTTGCAACAGAAGGTGCCCCATGGGGTAATGAACGATGTCTTTTCCCTGTCTTCAGGTGATATTTTGATCTGGTTATAACCGGAGAAGCCGTCCATGAAGGAGAACACCTTGGACTGAGCAGTGTTATCGACAAGCACATCAATGTGAGGCAAAGGGAAATTGTCTTTGAGACCAGCCTTATTCAAATCCCTGTAATCAACACACATCCGAACTTTCCCATCTTTCTTTGGCACGGGTACAATGTTGGCAACCCATTCAGGATACTCGACTATCATGAGAAAACCCGCATCAATCTGTTTTTGAACCTCATTCTTAATCTTGAGAGCCATATCTGGACGAGTCCTTCTCAATTTCTGTCTAACGGGAGGGCATTGAGGCTTTGTCGGTATCCGATGTTCCACAATCTTAGGATCTAGACCCGGCATATCTTCGTATGACCATGCAAAAATATCCGGATACTCTCGGAGAAGTTGGAAGATCTTCTTTTTAACCCTCTCCTTAAGAGCAGCACCGACCTTGATCTCTCGCTTGTTTTCTTTGGTACCCAAGTTGATGATCTCGATCTCTTCCTGGTGAGGCTGAATGGCTTTTCCCTCTTGTTCAAGCAATCGAGTGATCTCATATGGTATATCATCATCCTCCTCATCTTCGGCTTCGTATACAGGGAATTCAAAATTTGGAGGAACCGTAGGGTTACTATGTTCAACGGGTTTATTATGGTTCAAACTGCATAAAATGGTTGAATGATTTTAGGAAAGGTTTTTTTTTTTTTTATGCAGATCTTTGGAATTAATAAGAAAAATAAAGATGTTTTGGTTTTTTCTGGCATTACCATTATTTCCAAGGAAAAAAGCACTAAAAGTAAAAAGCCGTGAAAGAAACGACGATTTTTATTAATAACGGCGATGCCGAAACAAACACGCCCTTTCAGAAATATCACTCCCGCTTTGGGCAGAGCGAGAGGATTGTTATTTTGAAAAACAAAACACTTAAGCAACAAGACACATTACTCAGAATTATGCATGATTGAAGGAATGTTGATGGCATCCCAATTTCTCGCAATGCCTCCTGGTATAACAAACATAGGCCCAGGACTACATTCAGTTGCATCTTCAGTAATTGCATTGACAAACCCAGCACTATAGAAGGTTCCTGTGGAGACTCCTGAAGTTGGGGAATATCCGAGACCCTCTCTGTGCTTATTCTCAAGGAGTTGTATTAACTTTCCCGAGCCGGTAGCTTGACCTTCTTGGACAGCCCTTTGAGCATCCTTCAAGGAGGCCATAGCAGCTCCAGCCCTCTTGGGCTCCGTACCTTCGATAGTCAAACCCTGAAAAGCGGTTCCTTCTGCAGACCCTGCTTCAATGCAAGAGAAAGATGATAGCTGGCTAACCAAATATGCCTCCTCTCCATCGACTGTAACGAGCTTTCCATTCTTTACAAACTTTAACTTCTGGTGCAGGGTAGAGGTCACTGCCCTAGCTTCATGTATCCACGGTCTTCCCAGGAGACAGCTATAAGAAGCATTGATGTCCATGACCTGGAACGTGATCAGAAAGGTTTCGGGACCGATAGTTATTGGCAGATCTATCTCCCCAAGAACGTTCTTACGGGATCCGTCGAAGGCTTTAACCAGAAAGGTACTCCTTTTCAAAGGAGTTCCCCGATAGCTCAACTGATCTAGAGTCGATTTAGGCATTACATTCAAGGACGAGCCAGTGTCCACTAGTACATTCGATAGCAGGTCAGATTTGCAATTCATAGAGATGTGTAGAGCCAGATTGTGGTATTTCCCTGCTTCAGGAAGCTCATCCTTGCCAAACCACAGATTATTGCAAGCAGTGATATTCCCCACTATGCTGCCGAAGTAGTCCATAGTGACCTCGTGGTCCACATAGGCTTCTTTTAGTACTTTAAAGAGGGTGTTTCTGTGAGCCGCGGAACTCAGAAGTAAAGACAAGATGGATATCTTTGACGGAGTTTGTAACAGCTGATCCACGATCTTGTAGTCACTTCTCTTGATTAACCTCAAAATCTCATCTAAGTTGGAATCCTCGATAGACTGGCCTGGCCGGGAAACATCTGGTGGAGGCACTTTATCACTGGGTATAGCGGTCTTCTTTGGGAACAGCGGCGGGCGGACTTTTCCGCTCTTCATGGTTGTAGTCTCCTCGGCAATGTTGCTTATCACGATTGAGGACGCTAGGGGCACCTCTACTCCATTTTCAATCATGGTGGCATTGTACTTGTAAGGAATAGCCTTTGTAGAAGTGTAAGGTACTGGTCCGGGCAATCTTATCACTAGAGGCTCGATACTCCCTTTTGGAGGCATACTCCTGGCAGGCGGATCATGAAAGACTGGCACAATCACACAAATGTCACTGACAGTCAGATAATTGTCGTTCATCAGGCTCAAGATATCATTCTGAACAACGTAGCAACCCCAAGGATTATGGCGGCATTATGGGCAATTGGCATGATCATGGTCAAACAAGGAGGCTTGGCATAGCTTGATGTGTAGCGGTACCAGAGGAGTTGCAACATTACGGACGTCAAGACTGGGAACTTCTTCATGAGTCTCGATCATGTTCACAGCAACGTGATTCGGAAGAGGATTGTCAAGAACATGAGGGACATTGTTCTCAAAAGTTAACTTTCCCTGGTCAATGAGCTTCTTTACAATGTACTTCAAAGCGTAACATCCTTCAACATCATGGCCCAAAGCACCTTGATGGAAATCGCACTTGAGGTCAGAACGGAACCTGGGAGGCAACGGGTTAGGTGGAGGCTTGCTCTGCCTGGTTGTACAGTGCCCTTTGAGAAGCAAAGTCGGGAGCAGCTCGGCGTACAGCATTGGTATCGGAGGAAAGGTAGGTCTGGTTTGTTGCTGCTGCTGTTGAGCCAGCGGCTATTGCTGCATTTACTGAGCAATGACATTGACGGGTACCTGAGGTTGACCCGGCGATGGCGGATACTGGTGATAAAATGGTGGGAAGAAAGGATGCTGAGAGTATTGCATGTACTGATACGGCGGAAGTAGCTGAGCAGCATTGATGGGGGCAACAGTAGCCATGGATTGACTGGTTCCGGCAGATACCATCCCTACTTCTGTCTGTTTCTTCTTATGATGACCATTGCCATACTTCCTTGATGCATTTGCAGAGGATTCACCTTTCTCAAACACAATAATGGCATCTCTGACAGCCTCTTCTAAGCGGGTTCCCATGGTGACCATCTCAGAGAAGTCACTTGGAGCAGCGATGATCATTCTTTCGACATAATCCTTTTTCAGAGTCTTCAGGAATGTCTGAGTCATCTCCTCTTCATTAAGAGTAGGAGTAACACGGGCAGCCGCCCCCCTCCATCTCTGTGCATACTCGCGGAAGCTTTCATCTTTCTTCTGGCAAAGGGACCTGAGGAATTCCCTGTTTGGTTTCAGTCTGGTGTTGAACCCATAGTGGCTTTTGAAAGCAGCAGCCAATTCATCAAAAGTGTGAATGTCGTCTCGGCTTAAGCTGGTATACCATTCTGCAGCATCTTCCATTAGACTATCCTGAAAGCAGTGGATCATGAGTGAATCATTGTCTGAGTAGTTAGCCCTCTTCCGGACATATTTGATGATGTGATTCTGTGGACAAGTTAGCCCATTGTATCGGTAGAAATCCGGAACCTTGAACTTCTTAGGGACATCCACCTTCGGTACCAAGTAGAGATCATGGGTCTTAACAGTATCGCTACTTCCCCGATTAGCTTTGATTTCCCGACGGAGTTCTTTAGCAAGTTCCTCCATCCTTTCTTCCATTGTTTTAATCACGGGGATGCTTCCGCGATGCGCGTTGATGTTAACACCTTGAGATATGGCATGCACAATGGGCTCAGTGACAGTGGCCGTTGTCTGAGGCAAGGTGGTATTGATAGAGACAGGGTTCGTCCCAGGAATCTGGCCATTATTGACAGTACCAGAAACGGCAGCTGCAATATTAGGAGAGTAATATGGTGACAGTCCATAAGGAAACCCGTTTGGCATAGCAAATTGAGTGTTGGGAGATGTAGTTGGGATCACACCTGTAGATGCCGGTATGGATGTGGCCGGTTGTTCCTGGGCGGCTAGCAGAGCAGTCATGGTGTCATTGGCCTTAGCCAATTCTTCCCTCAGAGAAGCTAACTCAGTACGGAGCTGAGCATTTTCTTCTTCCATGGCTACCTTATTCCTTCTTCTGTATGATCTAGTCTGGTGAACTCTGGTAGGTTGATAAATCTTTCGGGCACGAGCCACTTTTCAAACTGTGGCAGAAGAACCTGGAGGCGCTGAGCACTTGGAAGCTTTTTGTGACCGATGAATGATGCATATGATGCATGATATGTACAAATGCAGATGCAAAAATGACTCTTTTTTGTCATCGAAGGGTTTTAGACAAATTAGAAACTTTGTAAACATTATTTAACGAGCAAAGCAATACGAAGTTTTACAAGGTAAATCCCTTTAAAGTGCTAAGCCAAGGGCAGACTTTGAAATTTTAACAATACAGGCAAATAAGACTCTCAAGCATAGGAAGCGGTGGAATGGTTGTCGGACTCGGACTCTGAATCCGAACCGCAGTATCTAGCATAAAAATCACGTCGTCCTCTAGCTCTCTTGGAGTCCCGCATAAGCAACTCATCTTTTTCTTCAAGTTCCCTCCGGACCTTAGCCAACTCCTTTTTCAACATCAGGTTTTCATGAGATTTTTGCTCATCTTTACCATCCAAAGTCATGATTAGATTCTCAGCTTCATTGTATCGGGCTTTCCACATCTGCTTCTCACGACTCTCCATGGCTAGATGCTCCTGATACATCTCCTGAGTCGCGGGAGGTAGAGGTAAAGGCATAGATGGAGAAGATGCAGATACATATCTCATAGCAGGGTAAGGCATACCAATCTTCTCGGCCCGATCTATCACCCACTGGGTATAGGCCTCATGAGCAATGCCAGATCTCACACCCAAATGTTTCACATTCTTCCTACGAACTTTGGACCAAGTGTCTATGAAAGCCGCCCTTTGTCCGGTGGGGGCATTTGAATAGTAGAAGAACTCCGGAGATGTAGCAAGATTGATGGGCTTTGCCTTCATCGGGAAACCAAATTGTCTCATAGCAAGTTCAGGATTGTAGTTGATTCCTCCACGGGTACCAAGGAGAGGTACGTTGAGGAAATCCCCACAACCAGTAATGATCTCCTTAGCCTGAGCGGCGGGAGTAAGCCAGATCACCTCATTAGGAGTGAGAGCCATAATCCGCTGTGAGTAAGACCAATTCTCCGGGTTGGTATGGAAAAAGCTCGGAAGGTGAGAAATAAACCACCTATATAGGAAAGGCACGCAGCAAAAGGATATTACCACGACCTTTGAGAGTCCGATCATGGATAGCATGGTATGTGTCAGCTAGCAAAGTAGGAACCAGATTCTTGGAATGGAAGATCTCAATAGCGTTCATATCCACGAAGTTGTCAAGATTTGGAAAGAGAACGAGCCCATAGATAAGTAATGCAAGAATAGCTTCACGAGTGTCTTGACAAGTAGTGTCGAGATTAGCCTTCTCTAGTAGATACTTTAAAGTGAACCCTCGGATGTGAGATTTGGTGACGAGATAGTTGGAGACATCGGAAGTCTTGAGATAGAGATCCTTAGCGATAACCAAAGGAGTAAGAGAAGACCCGGGACCGGTGAAGGGCGTCCTCTCGGCTATAGGTAAACCCACCAAATCGGAATAAGCCTTGAGAGTAGGAACCAACTGAAAGTCCGGGAAAGTGAAGCAACGAAAGTCCGGGTCATAGAATTGCACCAGAGTGTGTACCAACTTCTCTTCAACATTGGTCCGGAGAATGCTAAGCAAACCACCATATCGGAGTCGGAAACCGGTTGGACTTTTAACCTTGAGTGCCAACTCCCTTAAGCTAACCAAATCCACTTCCTTGAATTTGTAGGACTTAGTCTTCTTCATACCTGCGATTATTTACAAAATTTTAATTTGTTTAAACCCTTCGACGAATGCATGGAAAAGTTTTATGCATGAATGCATGTATGCATGATTGTTTTTCAGTTACAGAGAAAACATGGTGGGTTGAGTTTCAAGGTCGAGGAGCCACGGGTGGGCACGACGTCCGGTGAACCTAGGGCTTAGGATAGTAGTAACCAAGGTTCTAATGAAGTTCCCAAACTGCAACCTCTCCTACGCATATCATGGTAGCACGGGACAACGTCCGTTCCATGTTTATTCGCAAGAAGGTCTAGTTTGAGTGTAGTATTCGCAAGGTTGGGTTTGGTAACTACGGTCCATAGCATCGTCGAACAATTGAAAGCAAAGTGCCTAAGCATGACAACACACGCCGACAACATCACCTCCAAAATGCCTCAGCTATGTGAGATTGATCGCATAACCCAATACACGAGGCAACCCCCGGATTGAATTGTCGATTATATCTCTACCTATTCTTAAGTTCACTCAGCCCGGGTATAGGACTTTGATATTCTCACCCCACACGTTAAATGAAAACAAACAAATATTCACATGTATAAACAATAAGGTAAAGCGTAAACATAAAACGGAAAAACTAGGTGTGAGCCGCTACAAATTATCCCCAGTGAAGTCGCCAATTCTGTTATCTCGATTTTGGGGTATCAAGTCATTAATTAGGCTTGAACCTTTCAATCTTTGATATTCTCTATTTTTTCTTGGGAAGGGTAAAATTGAGAAAACCCTTAGAAACTCTAAGCACCCGTAACGACTATAGTATTCTATAGGAACCGCTTTCCTAGCTTTATGTCTACGCTTTACTTTCATGCTTATTTATTGAAAAAGAGAGTTTATTTAGGTTAAGGATTTGGAAAGAAAGTGTATGAGATTTCATTTTATTGGACTTGGAGAGGTTTTGACCTCTTGCCTACATACCCTTTTAAGGGATCAAAATTCCATGTAGTTCTCTTCCAAAAGTATTTTTGGTGTGTTTCAATTGATTTTAGTTTTTGAAAATGGTTTTGAAGAAGAGAAAGAGGCCGTAAAGGCATGAGAGGAAAAGATAGTGAATTGTTGGTTCAATTATTAACGAAAAAATGTCTAAGTAGAAATTAAGATTCATTTGAATTTGATTAAGAAAATAAAGGAAAATACAATGGAGTTTTAACTCCAAAGTTTATTAGGAAAGATTTGAGTGATGGAATTAATTTGCTTTGAAAAATGAACATTTTCTAAGCATCGCGTCTTCTAAACATACATCTAAAACGGTAAACATACAACGTGTGTGCGTGTCGGTGCTTGTGTCGGTGTACATCACTATAAAGAGTCCATTGTCCTTTACATTTCCCTAGTTTACATGCTATGGTCTTGTAAGGAGTTAAAAGGAAATTAAACTACCTAAAATTACATGTCCATTTGACATAGAAATTGAAAGATAAAATGCCTAAACTACAAAAAATGAAGATAAAGTGATAAGGTGCTTATGAAATGGATGAAACATGAAATAGAATGATTAGTAGAATAAGGCATAAATGGTAAGAAAAAGTAAGCAATTGAATATGAGATAAAACGGTGAAAATGACGACAATAGCCGAAACGTAAAAGGAAACACGTTACTTGAAACACAAGAAACTAAAAAATCACATCTAAAACAGTAAAACAAACACATGATCAGAGGCATATTCATCACAAAATTGCATATCAATCACTCATATCATATATCAAAATATTATGAACAAAAATGTGGCAAAAATTCCCAAGAATCAACTTAAAAAGAAAAAAAAAATCAAGAACTAACACACACATTTTATCATTTTCTTAACATGCAAAAATATCACAAAAATATCAAAAATGTATCAAGAAACACATAGAAAATTTTTAGGAATTTTATGGAAAAAAAATAAAGCAAGCAGGAGGTCCACATAGCAAGAAACAGGGGTGCGCATAGCATGGAAAAAAAGTAAAAACGCAGAAAAAAAC
The DNA here is from genome assembly GCF_003473485.1 of Medicago truncatula. Taxonomy (NCBI): domain Eukaryota; kingdom Viridiplantae; phylum Streptophyta; class Magnoliopsida; order Fabales; family Fabaceae; genus Medicago; species Medicago truncatula. The sequence goes on along the minus strand of NW_024340360.1, from coordinate 337,600 downwards.
CAAAAGAAACAGGCCCAAGCCCAAACCTACGGGGTCCGGCCGCACAGGAACCACAGGATTGATCCAGAGGATCAAACCCTAGATCTAACGGTCAAGATCAAAGGATGGTGAACCAAAGTTGGACCGGTCCGGTTCGGTTGCTTATAAAATGTGGAGGGACCGGTCCAGTTTCATTTTTCATTTCCCTCTCTCTCTCTCTTCACTAATTCTAGTGAGAGAAGCTCTCACTTCTCTCTTCTCCCTCCCTCGCCGGTTTCTGAGAAAGTCGGCCGGAGAGGATGAAGATCGGGCCGGAACCTTCAAGGTCCGCCGGAATCTTCATCTTCTCCGGCAAGATCTGCAGATTCCGACGTTCAAAAATTCCATAATTCGACCAAAACTACTTCAATCCACTCGCCTTCTAATCCTGAGTATGAATCCACCACTGAAATTTGCAGGCAAGGCTTAAATCAACGTAGATCTAGAAAAAGCTTTACGGTTTTTCGAAGAAAATTTTAGGTTTTTTACTTTTTTGAATGAAACTGTTTAGAAACTCCAAGATCTACGTTGATTTGTCTGTGTTGATGTGTTTGGAAAGAAAAGGAAGAAAAAGAAATTTTGAGTATGTTACCTCTGGTTTTAATCGGAGATTTCGAGCAAGATTCTTCGGAAACACTTGATTCTCGTTCTGTTTGATGATTTGGTGCTCGGAACCGAAAATAAATCGGTGATTCTTTCACTGATTTGATTTCTTCTTCTTTACCGGTTCAATTTCTCCATTTCTTTCCTTCTTCTTCTCCTTCCTCTGACTCTGTGATCGGTGCTGGAGTTCCTCGCCTCCGGTGAGGAATTCGTGCCTTGAATTGCAGAGGAGTCAATTCAATGATGAAGATTCATCAATGAATCTATGAGAATTGACGAATTTGTTGATGGATTTGGTTTTGGAAAATTTAGGGTTTGAACTTGTTCTTGTGTTCTTGGTGAATTTTCTGTTTTTGATCCTAACTGACAAGAGAGAGAAGATTCTTCTCTGTTTGTGATGTGGCATGTAATGAATGGGATCCTTTTTCTTCTGACACTGTGCACTATTTATAAGCTGCCAAGTGTGCCTTTGGACCAGTGAAATGGTGACACCTGTACTTGAACTTGAAATGGCTCGGCCTTGTACAATTTGTGACTTAAGGACCTTTCTGCAAAAAAATGTAAAATTGAGGACTAAACTGCAATTAATAATAATGGACTAAAATGCAAATTTAAAAAGCTTTGGACTAAAGTGCAATTCTGGAAACTTGCTTGAGGGACCAGAATGCAATTAAAAATAAAATTGAATTAAAATTGGTAAATTGGAAAAAAAAAGTAAAGTGAAACCTAAAATAAAACCAACAAAGGACTAAAACCAACCAATTACAACAATGAGGTATTTTAAAATACCTCTCTGTCGAATTTTGGACGGGAAAAGACTAAAATGCCCCTAGGGACTAAGCTGACTCAAACTGACTCAGACACAATTTTGAAATGGTTTTTAAACAAAGACTCAACGATGATTTGTAAAACAAGCCGAAAAGACTCAAAGACAAACACAGGGACTAAAATGGGTTCCACTACAGGAAATGACCAAAATACCCCTTTTGTATGATTTTTGAAATAACATGCAAGAAAAGCAATGCAATGATTCAGAGAGTTTTCAAATGACTTGTAATGTAAGAAAGACACTTTGGGATGATCCTATGCAAGAAAAACACAGGCAAAACCATGATTTGAAAATACCTTGAGACAGAGACAGTAAAATATGCAGATGAAAATAAAGTGAAGATTCAAAGTAAAACAACAGTAAATTGACAATTATCAGTGGTAGAAAAGAAATTTGAACGAGTATTTTTAGGTCCAAAATCCGGGTATAACAACCCTTAATCACAAGATGACCAAAATACCTTTCTAACACAAAAACCAATTAAATGCACCCAATGACAAATAATCACACACAAGCACATATAAACACATAATAAAACAATTAAAATAATTTAGCGAAAATCGAACTGTTACAAAGAGCACATATAGAGGCATAAGGAGTATATATACCATTTTCTCCCCCTTTTTAGCCACAAAATATGCCAAATGTAGAAAATACCAGAAGCATATAATATTAAAAGATCAGAATACCTCAATTAGCCAGTAGAGTTCGAAAAGAAATAAAATGCAGAGTTTTAAGGTATTACAGACCAAAATAGGTACATATAGTGCACAAAATATTCAGGGCATTGCCCACACATCTGGAAAAAGAAAAATCAATCAGCTTCCTCAGAGCTGCTTCCCGAGTCTTCGTTGTCTTCTTAGTCCTCATTGATGAGTCAATAATTAGTTATTTTAATATAATATTTGATTTCGTTTTATTTAGATTTAAGTTTAATTTATTTAAATATTTTTTCCTTTTAGAACTATTTTACTTCAATTGCATATTATTATATTTCAAGAACGAATGTTTGATAGATTGAGTCTTGGAGCAAAAGAAAGAGGATTAGAAGCTGATTCGGGATGAAAATACGAAATATGGGACAAAAATATGTCACTCCCCAAGTCAGAGAGGTGGCACGGCCCGTGCCACCAGCAGCACGGCCGTGCCAAGCTTCAGACCCACTTTTGCTGCTTTTGCTTCATGGACAAGCTACCTAATTTGACCGAAAAGCCCGTGGTTTCTTGTGGAACATTCTAGTGAATAGTTTCTTAGGTTTTAAGTCGACATAAGACTATAAATAGAGTAGCTAGCTATCATTAACATTCGTCTTTTATTCTTGGAATTCAATAAGTGACAATTGTCTTTCTTAATAAAAGTTCTTTCTTTATTTCTTTATTTCTTTGTTATTTACTTTATGCTTTTCTTCTTCTTCTCCATATCTACGATGAACATGAGTGACTAGACTTCTTTTGTCTTGGGATTGTTGGATAAGTCTAATGACATAATCCTAATCAAACCAAGCCTTAAACCCTAATTTTATGTAACCCTAATTTCTAATCTAAATTCATTGTTATAACATGAATTAACAATAATCAAACTGTAGAAGCGAAAATGGAGGGTTAGTAATTGTTAATTCATCATCTCAAATATCAATTAATAAAACGAAAGTGAATTTAGACAAGGATTGCGAAACATGAAAATAGTCTAGCAAACCATGAGACATATAAAGTTTCGAACTTCAAGGATTCTAATAGCAATCAACCATGAAAATAGGCGTGGTTGCTAGAGGAACACACTTAGTGAGACCGAAAGGAGATGTGATAGGCTAAAGAGAAACTTGTCTTTAGAAATTAGGTCTAACATAAGGTTCTAGGTTTAGTGGTTTGGTTTATGAAGGATTTGTCGCCATGACGGACCAATAATCCCAAGACTCTCTTTTATTATTATTTACAACCGTTTAAAACCCCAACTTTGCAACTTAAACCCTCTCTAATCATCAACTAAAGTTAATTGAATTGAACAACTCCTTGTCGGAACGATACTCTCTTTTTACTACTTCGGTAGAACCGTGCACTTGCAGTTTTATCCCATCAAGTTTTTGGTGCCGCTGCGGGGGAGTTAACTAATTTGATTAACTTTTTCTTAGTGATTAGAATTCTTTCTTTTTCTTTTTTATCTTTTTCTTCTACTCACTTCTTTCTTTCTTTTACCGTTAACTTCTTGGGTTCTCAATTTTTTATGCGAAGAACTAAAAGTCTTGGAGAATTCATTCCCGAGATAGAAAGATATTTGCATAAGAAAAAGAGAGAAGCACAAAATGATATCGTTGTGTCTGAACACACTCTCAAAGAGTATGCAACACCTTCTACGGAAGAGCCATATGCTATTATTGTGTACCCAACGGTTGAGGGTAACAACTTTGAGATTAAGCCTGCACTACTTAACTTGGTGCAGCAAAATCAGATTTCTGGATCGCCCGTTGAGGATCCAAATCTGCATATCTCAACTTTCTTAAGACTCAGCGGAACTTTGAAAGCGAATCAAGAAGCCGTAAGGCTGCAACTCTTTCCTTTCTCCTTAAGGGATAGAGCTAGTGCTTAGGTCCATTCATTGGAAGTTGGTTCCATCACTTCATGGGATCAAATGAGGCAAGCATTCCTTGCCCGATTCTTTCCCCCCTCTAAAACTGCTAAATTAAGAGACCAAATCACATGTTTCAATCAAAAATATGGGGAGTCTCTTTATGATGCGTGAGAGCGTTTCAAGGAAATGCTTAGACTTTGTCCCCACCATGGTTTAGAGAAGTGGCTCATAGTCCACACTTTTTATAATGGCTTATCATATACCACTAAGATGACTGTTGATGCAGCTGCAGGTGGAGCTCTAATGAACAAGAATTATACAGAGGCATACGCTTTGATTGAGGACATGACTCAGAATCACTATCAATGGACCAACGAGAGAGCCATCACTACTTCTTTACCCTCTAAAAAAGAGGCAGGTATGTACGAAGTCTCTAACTATGATCATCTTGCTGCTAAGGTTGATGCACTAACCCAAAATTTGAAAAACTAAATGTTAGTGTTGTCACACCTACTCCTGCATCCCCTCCTTGTGAAATTTATGGTATATTTGGTCATATTGGTGTTGATTCCCAGCTAGGTAGTGCTGCTAATGGTGTTGAGCAAATGAATTATGCTCAATACAACATGGGAACGAGGCCAAACCAAAACTTTTATAAAAACCCTCATGGTTCCTATGGACAAGTAGCACCACTTGGCTATGCAAACAACCAAAGGGTCGCTCAGAAATCAAGTTTGGAAATTTTAAAGGAGAGCTATGTCATGAACCAATCTAAACAGCTCCAAGAACACAAAAACCAAACCGGATTTCTGAATGATTCTCTTTCCAAACTCAATACTAAGGTAGATTCTATCGCCACTCACACTAAAATGCTTGAGACCCAAATCTCCCAAGTGGCCTAACAAGTGGCTACCCCTTCTCAAACACCAAGAGTCTTTTCTGGTCAAACCGAAGCCAACCCCAAAGCTCATGTCAATGTTATTTCTTTTGGGGGTAGTAAGTTAGAAGAGACCATTGCTAAAGCTAAAGGCATTAAGGGAGAGAGTGTTAAGCTTCTAGGTGAGAATGATGTGATAGAAAGTGAAAAACCGCTTGATAAGACCAAAGCTCATTCCCCATTAAGGCTTGCTAAGCTTAACTTGGAGGTTCAATTCAATAAATTTGTCAACATACTTAAGAAGATTTGCATTAAAATTCCCTTTGCAGAAGCTTTGTCTCGGATGCCTCTATATGCTAAGTTTATAAAGGAAATTTTTTCAAAGAAAAATATTATAGAGCATAATGAGACAATAGCTTTGACTGGGGAAAGTAGTGTAATGATTAAGAAGCCGCCTCCTAAACTTAGAGATTCAGGTAGTTTTTTATCCCTTGCATGATTGGGGGCGAGACCATAAACAGAGCCATGTGTGACCTAGAAGCTAGTGTTAGCTGTAACACCCCGTTTACCCAGCTTAAAAATTTTATAAAAATAATCAGAGTATTCCATGTAAACGGAATATCACATCCTTTTCTTAAAATCATCAACTGAATAAATAACTATTTATCCTATAAAATTCAATAACAAAATCTTTAATACTTCGCAGCGGATTTTCTTCAATAACTAAAACAGTCTTTGGCACTAAAGCCTCTTTATAAATGTCTCATAAAAGTCCACTCTAAAACATAGTAATAAATCTTCAAAGACAATACGTAAGGAATAGAAAAGTAATAACAAAGTTCCCATCCCGTTACGTATCAGAGCACCTAAGACACTTGAGCCACCACTCCTACTAATCATTAATACCTGCAAGTTACTCATACGAAGAGCAACATTTTCAAGCAGAAGGGGTGAGATTTCACAAAACAATAATATCAAGCATATAATTCAATAATTATATTTAACAACACAAGTAACTTCCTCTATTAATAATAATAATCCTTCACGCAATAATTCTTAATAACTCAACCAAGTTCTAATTATCATTTACTTCATATTCATCACATTATAAACATCATCATCATATAACACATATTAACCAAATCGTAACAAACATAGATCATCACATCATGGTCATAGTTCATATATAACATAACAACATCTTAATCCTAATTCATATACAACATAACAACATCATTAATTCATAATAATAATTATTCATCAAACATCTCATTATCAATTCATGAATAAAAGACAACTTATCAACTTAACATAAACATCATCAAGTACACTTGACAACCCATAGATATCATCATGTAATCATCATCACTAATAACTTTAAAACAACACAATGTAATCAGCATCTCACTATAATAATAATCATATACGACACAACACAATCATCATCTTATAATGATATGAACAACACTTATTAATCATAATATAACAACAACATATACATCATCTCGTCATAATATAATAATATAACAACAACATATTCATCTTCTCATATTAATATAACAACAATGTATTCATCATCTTATAAAAATATAATCAACACATACTAACACCATAATCAACATCATAAATCTTCAACATAAACATCTTAAACATAATCATCTTAAACATAATCATCTTAAACAATATCATCTTAAACATCATAGCATCTTTGATAAACAATTACCAAGTAATCACAACACTCGATCATCATCAATAACATAACATAATATTTACTTAATAATAATTAATCATGTTGTACCCTGATTTTGGACCTAAAAATACTCATTCAAATTTATTTTCTACCACTGACATTTGTTAATTCGCTGTTATTTTACTCCGAACATTTACTCTCTTTTCATCTGCATATCTTACTGTCTCTGTCTCAAAGTATGTTCAATCATGATTTTCTTGCATAAAGCTATCCAAAATGTCTTTCTTGTGTTACAAGTCATTTGAAAAACTCTCTCAGAAACATCGCATTGCCTTTTCTTGCATTTTATTTCAAAAATCATACAAAAAGGGTATTTTGGTCATTTCCTGCAGTGGAACCCATTTTAGTCCCTGTAACTGTCTCTGAGTCTTTCTAACTTGTCTGTACAAATCATTGTTGAATCTCTTTTTAAAATCATTTCAAAATTACATTTGAGTCAGTTTGGGTCAGTTTAGTCCCTAGGGACATTTTGGTCTTTTCCTGTCAAAATTTCGACAGGAAGGTATTTTAAAATACCTCATGTCGGTAATTGGTTCGTTTTAGTCCTTTTGTTGATTTTATTTTTTGTTTCACTTTACGTTTTTTCAAATTACCAATTTTTATCCAATTTTATTTTAACTTGCATTTTAGTCCAAAACTTTTTTAAATTGCATTTTAGTCCAATACTTTTTAAAATTTGCATTTTTAGTCCTTTTTCTTATTTTGCAGATTAGTCCTCATATTAACTTTTTTGCAGATTAGTCCTTAAGTCCAAAACAGTCCAGATGTCATTTTTTCATTGGTTCTCAGATACACATGGCAGGCTATAAATAGTAAATGTGTCAGATCCATCACAATCAGTCAGAAAAATCAGAATCAATCACAATCACTCTCAAACAGAATAGTTTTCTCTCTCTCATCCATAACAGAATCAAAACAGAAAAAAAACTCAGAAAAAGAGGAAGAACACCAAGAACACCTCATCACCAAAATCAACAGATCTAAACCGGATCTGCTCAGAATCAGCTCCAACCACCACAAAATCAACAAATCCGAACCGGATTCACTCAAAACCACCGCGAATCATCACATCAACACTAAATCGTACCGGATTTTCGAGCAAAAACAACACCAACAGAGGATATAGCGCGCGCGCGAAAGAGAAGAGGAGAGATTCGAAGTTTTCCGAATATCTTTTTTCTCCGTTCTAAGACAGAGGTAACGCGTTTCTCCTTTCTTTCTAAGCCATTTCCGCGCATTTCTTGCTTGAAAAAGTGTGAAAAAGTTTGTTACGGACATGTATTTGTAGATCTAGGCTTGTACGTTCGGATTTTGAAAATTTTGAGGCCGGATTCGGACACTAGAGAGAAAAGGATATCTAGATCCGTAGTTTTTTTTTAAAAAAAAGTGTGAAAAATTTTCAAAGAAAAAATGTAGATCTAGTCCGAATCGCTCCGTTCTCGCTAAAACTAACGCCGGATTTGTGTAGAGGAGGTGGTGACGGAACTTTTGATGTAAAATTTTAAAAAAAAAAAAGAAGTTCGAATTTTCCGGCGCGGTGGCGCCGCCGCCGGAAACCGGCCGGCCGCCACGCCGGAATCACCACCACCACCCACCTTCGCCGGCGGGATTTTTAGAGAGAAGGGAGAGCTTCTCTCTCTAAGTGTGACTTAGAGAGAGAAGAAGAAGAGGTTTGTGTGTTTTTTTTGTGGGAAATTCCTTTATATACTCCCTCCGTTCCCACGCGCGCGCGTGCGTGCTCTTGTTGTGTTCCCTCGCTCTGTGAACCATCAGATCTGGATTGTTCCAAGATCTGATGGCTGCTGTGTGTTTGATTTTGAATCCTGTGTGTGATTTTTTGTGTGGAATATGGTATATCTTCTGTTTGAACCGTTAGATCTTTGATCTAACGGTCACTGTGCTTCCTGCAGTTTACACTATCTTTTGTGCTCTTTTTTGGACCCTTGGATCTTTGATCCAGTGGCTGTGATGTGATCTTGGGAGTTAGATCTGGACCTCTGGATTCATCCAGCGGACCAGATTAAATCCTGCTGAGCCTTTTTTTTAATTGCTTTTTAATTGTGTTTTAAATACTTTTTTTACACTTTCTTGGTGTTTTATGCTTCTAAAAAATTTCTAAAAATATTTCCCTATCATTTTGATTTTTCCTCTAAGTATTAGAATTTATTTGCTTATTTTTGCATTTATTTTCTTTACTTTGTTCTTTTAATTCTTGCTCATTAAATTCCATATATGTTCTTGATGCATTTTTTCATATTGTGATATTTTTGCATGTGAAATAATGTGTGAAAATATCTCTAGGAATATGATATAATGCTTGGCTTGTGTGTACTCTTATGATCCTCACATTGTAGTTTAAATTCAAACCTTTCAAAAATGGCTATAATGAGGGAATTATAGGTCATATGCATGTATGAGTGTTATACCTAAATTCTAGGTGTATTTTTACTACTTTGTTTCATTGCATTATTTTCTTTCTCTTGTGCTATTCAATTCTATATTGCTTGCATTTTTTTTATCATTTTGTACTTGTGTTACTAACTCTTATGCTTCATATCTCACTCATTCCATAAGCACCTAATCTTTGTACCCTCATTGCTCCTAGTTTAGGTTTTTCTTTTTGTATTCATTTCTATGCCAATTGGTTTGTAATAAATTTAGTTAGTTTAGTTTAGTTTACATTCTTGCAAGATCATAGCATGTATCTAGGACTCAATGTAAAAGACTATGGACACTATAAGTGATGTACACCGACACGAGCACCGACACATGCACACACCCCACATGGATGTTCTAGATGCATGATTAGGGAATGTATGCTTAGATGTATGCTTAGGTTTTACAACGCTTAGACAAAAAAATCATTTTTCAAAAATATGAATAACCTCACTTGAAAACTTTTTTTCTAAAATAGGAGTCAAAACTCCTCATTTCCCTTTTGTTTTCTTAAGAAAAAAAATCCCAATGAATTTTAATCATACTTAGACTTTATTTTGCAAAATAACTACTTCCACCTCACATTTTCCAAATCTCATGCCCTTGAGGCCTCTCATCTCCATTCTTCAAAATTCCTTTTTCAAACTTAAAATCAACCAACAAAAACAAAAACAATTTTCGAGAACGAACTACGTTTGGTTTTGATCCCTTAAAAGGGTACGTAGGCAATGAGTTAAAACTCCTCCAAGCCAAGTAAAATAAAATCCCAATCATCTTCCCTTCCCCCATTCTTCACTCAAATAAAATTTCTCTTTTAAATAAGTAGGCAATAAAAATAAAGCGTAGAAATAAACTTAGGAGAACGGTTCTTATGGAATACCATAATCGTTCCGGGTGCCTAACACCTTCCCGTAGCGAAAGCGACCCCCGAACTTAGAATCTAAGGGTTTTTTCTCAATTTTGCCCTTCCCAAGAAAAAATAGAGAATATCAAAGATTGAAAGGTTCAAGCCTAATTAATGACTTGACACCCGAAAATCGCGATAACAGAAATGGCGACTTCACTGGGGATTTTTTTAGCGGGTCACGCCTAGTTTTCTTTAGTTTATATTCACGCTTTGTTTTATTGCTTACATATGTGAATACTTGTTTATTTTCATTTGACGTGTGGGGTGAGAATATCAAAAGTCCTATACCCGGGCTGAGTGAACTTATGATTAGATAGAGATATAATCGACAATTCGATCCGAGGGTTGCCTCGTGTATTGGGTTATGCGATCAATCTCACATAGCTGAGGCATTTTGGAAGTAATATTGTCGGCGTGTGTTGTCATGCTTAGGCACTTTGCTTTCAATTGTTCGACGATGCTATGGACCGTAGTTACCAAACCCATCCCTGGCCTTTTTAGGACGTAGTGCGGTGGCTAAACCGAGTGTTGTCTCAAGTTTTAGTCGTCACGCGATACTACACTCAAACTAGATCTTCTTACGAATAAGCATGGAACGGACGTTGTCCCGTGCTACCATGATATACGTAAGAGAGGTTGTAGTTTGGGAACCTCATTAGAACCTTGGTTACTATTATCCTAAACTTTAGTTTACCGGGCACCGTGTCCGCCCATGGCTCCTCGACTTTAATCTCAACCCTCCATGTTTTCTCTGTAATTGAAAAGAAAAAAAAAATCATGCATACATGCATTCATGCATAAATATTTTTTTTTTCATGCATTCATCGAAGGATTGGACAAATTAAAAACTTTGTAAACATTACAGGTATGAAGAAGACTAAATCCTACAAGTTCAAAGAGGTTGATTTGGTTAGTTTGAGAGAATTGGCACTTAAGGTCAAGAACCAGACAGGTTTCCGATTCCGATACGGTGGTTTGCTTCCTATTCTCCGGACTAATGTTGAAGAGAAACTAGTGCACACTCTCGTGCAATTCTATGATCCAAGCTTCCGTTGCTTCACTTTCCCGGATTTTCAGTTGGTCCCTACTCTTGAGGCTTATTCATACTTGTTAGGTTTGCCTATAGCTGAGAAGACACCCTTCACCGGTCCCGGGACTTCTCTTACTCCTTTGGTTATTGCTAAAGACCTCTATCTCAAGATTTCCGATGTCTCCAATCATCTTACTACCAAGTCTCACATCCGAGGGTTCACTTCAAAGTATCTACTTGAGCGGGCTAATCTCAAAACCACTTGTCAGGACGCACTCAAGGCTATTCTTGCATTACTTATCTATGGGCTCATTCTCTTTCCGAATCTTGACAGCTTTGTGGATATGAACGCTATTGAGATCTTGTTAAATAATGTTTACAAAGTTTCTGATTTGTCTAAAAAACCCTTCGATGACAAAAAGAGTCATTTTTGCATTTGCATTTGTACATATCATGCATCATATGCATCATTCATCAATCACAAAAGCTTCCAAGTGCTCACTGCCTCCTGGTTCTTCTACCGCAGTTCGAAAGGTGGCTCGTGCTCGAAAAGTCTACGAACCTGACAGAATCCATCGGACTAGATTGTACAGAAAGAAGAATTCGGCAGCCATGGAAGAAGAGAATGCTCAGCTCCGTACCGAGTTAGCCACTCTAAGGGAAGAATTGGCTAAGGCTAATGATGTCATGACTGCTCTGCTAGCCGCTCAAGAACAATCAGCCACGGCTATCCCTATAGCTACAGCTATACCGGTGACTACAAGCATGCTCCCAACCGCATCTGCAGACGCTCGCTTTGCTATGCCAGCTGGGTTTCCGTATGGGCTTCCACCGTTCTTCACTCCCAGTACTGCAGCAGGCACTTCGGGCACTGCTAACAATGTTCTGATCCCTACAACAAATGCTGGCTCCGTCAATGCTACTTTGCCACAAACAACGGCAGCTGTCACCGAGCCTCTTGTGCATACCATGCCCCAAGGTGTTAACATCAACACACAGCACGGAAGCATCCCGTAACCAAAACCATGGAAGAGATGATGGAGGAACTTGCTAAAGAACTCCGTCATGAGATCAAAGCCAATCGAGGGAATGCGGACTCTTTCAAAACTCAAGATCTCTGCTTGGTGTCAAAGGTGGATGTCCCTAAGAAGTTCAAAATCCCAGATTTCGACCGATACAACGGGCTGACTTGTCCCCAGAACCACATCATCAAGTATGTCCGAAAGATGGGCAATTACAAAGACAATGATTCCCTTATGATCCACTGCTTTCAAGATAGTTTGATGGAAGATGCTGCAGAGTGGTATACTAGTTTGAGCAAAAATGACATCCATACCTTTGATGAATTAGCCGCTGCTTTCAAGAGCCACTATGGGTTTAACACCCGATTGAAGCCGAACAGGGAATTCCTCAGATCTCTCTCCCAGAAGAAGGAGGAAAGCTTCCGTGAATACGCACAGAGATGGAGGGGGGGCAGCTGCCCGCATTACTCCCGCTCTTGATGAAGAAGAAATGACTCAGACATTCTTAAAGACCTTGAAGAAGGATTATGTTGAGAGAATGATCATTGCTGCCCCGAATAACTTTTCGGAGATGGTCACCATGGGAACCCGTCTGGAGGAAGCCGTCAGGGATGGAATCATTGTGTTCGAGAAAGCTGAATCCTCTGTGAATGCATCAAAGAGGTATGGTAATGGACACCACAAGAAGAAAGAAGCGGAAGTAGGGATGGTGTCAGTTGGAGCCGGTCAATCCATGGCTACTGTTGCTCCTATCAATGCAGCCCAAATGCCTCCGTCATACCCATATGCGCCGTATTCTCAGCATCCTTTCTTTCCGCCATTTTATCATCAGTACCCTCTGCCACCGGGTCAACCTCAAGTACCCGTTAATGCAATCGCTCAACAGATGAAACAACAGTTGCCAGTTCAACAACAACAACAAAATCAGCAAGCTAGACCTACTTTCCCTCCGATACCGATGTTGTATGCTGAGTTGCTTCCAACTTTACTCCATAGAGGGCATTGTACAACCAGACAGGGCAAGCCCCCACCTGATCCGTTGCCTCCAAGGTTCAGGTCCGATCTCAAATGTGATTTTCATCAAGGCGCCCTGGGTCATGATGTCGAGGGGTGCTATGCTTTGAAGTATATCGTGAAAAAGCTCATTGATCAAATAAAGCTGACTTTTGAGAATAATGTCCCACACGTCCTCGACAATCCTCTTCCAAATCATGCCGCTGTGAATATGATCGAAGTATGTGAGGAAGCTCCTAGACTTGATGTCCGTAACGTCGCAACTCCCCTGGTGCCTCTACACATCAAGCTGTGCAAAGCTTCTCTGTTTAGCCATGATCATGCCAAGTGCCTAGGATGCCTTCGTAATCCTTTGGGTTGCTACACTGTTCAAGATGACATCCAAAGCTTGATGAATGATAATTTTTTGACTGTCAGTGATGTCTGCGTAATTGTGCCAGTTTTTCACGATCCGCCTGTAAAGAGTATGCCTTTGAAGAAAAATGCTGAGCCTTTGGTGATAAGGTTGCCCGGACCGGTACCGTATACTTCAGATAGGGCTATCCCGTACAAATATAATGCTACCATAATTGAAAACGGAGTAGAAGTGCCTCTGGTGTCCTTGGCTGTGGTGAACAATACCGCCGAAGGAACTTCAGCAGCCCTAAGAAGCGGAAGAGTCCGTCCACCGTTGTTTCAAAAGAAGGCAGCTACGCCTACCGTGCCACCCATTGACAAACCAACCCCGAATGATGTTTCTCCCGTTAACAGAGATGCGAGCCAACCAGGCCGGTCTATAGAGGATTCTAATCTGGACGAGATTTTGAGGTTCATCAAAAGAAGTGATTATAAGATTGTAGATCCGCTGCTGCAAACTCCGTCAAAGATATCCATTTTGTCTCTACTCCTGAGTTCCGCTGCCCACAGAGATACCCTTTTGAAAGTATTGGAGCAGGCTTATGTGGATCATGAAGTAACTGTGGATCACTTTGGTAGCATAGTGGGGAACATTACCGCCTGCAGCAATCTGTGGTTCAGTGAAGATGAATTGCCCGAAGCAGGAAAGCATCATAATCTGGCCTTGCATATCTCCGTGAATTGTAAGTCCGATATGCTATCAAATGTGTTAGTAGACATTGGCTCATCTTTGAACGTGATGCCCAAGTCAACGCTGGATCAGCTGAGTTACCGGGGAACTCCCTTGAGGAGGAGCACTTTTCTGGTCAAAGCCTTTGATGGAACCCGCAAGAGCGTTCTCGGGGAGATAGACTTGCCAATAACTATTGGCCCCGAAACCTTTCTAATCACGTTTCAGGTCATGGATATTAATGCCTCTTACAGCTGTCTCTTGGGGAGACCATGGATACACGACGCGGGAGCAGTGACCTCTACTTTGCACCAAAAGTTGAAATTTGCAAAAAGTGGAAAGCTTGTTACCATTCATGGAGAGGAGGCATACCTGGTTAGCCAGCTATCATCTTTCTCTTGCATAGAAGCAGGATCTGCAGAGGGGACCGCTTTTCAAGGATTAACTGTCGAAGGTACGGAGCCCAAGAGGGATGGAACTGCAATGGCTTCTTTGAAGGATGCACAGAGAGCCGTCCAAGAGGGTCAAGCTGCCGGTTGGGGCAGGTTAATACAGCTTCGTGAGAACAAGCATAAGGAAGGTCTTGGCTTTTCCCCAACTTCAGGAGTTTCCACCGGGGCATTCTATAGTGCTGGGTTTGTCAACGCAATCACAGAAGAAGCAACTGGATTTGGCCCGAGGCCTGTATTTGTTACACCAGGAGGCATTGCGAGAGATTGGGATGCCATTGACATTCCCTCAATCATGCATGTTTCCGAGTAATGTGTCTTGTTGCTTAAGTGTTTTGTTTTTCAAAAATAACAATCATCTCGCTCTGCCCAAAGCGAGAGTGATATTTTTTGTAAGGGCATGTTTGTTTCGGCATTGCCGTTGATTAATAAAAAATTGTCGTTTCTTTCACGACTGCTTTTTTTAGTGCCTTTTTTCCCTTGGAAATAATGGTAATGCCAGACAAAAAACCAAAACATCTGTATTTTCTTATTAATTTCAAAAATCTGCATAAAAAACCTCCTTCTAAAATCATCCAATCATTTTACGCAGATTGAACTATAATAAACCCGTTGGGCACAGTAATCCTGCATTCCCTCCGAATTTTGAGTTCCCAGTGTATGAAGCCGAAGATGAGGAAGGTGATGACATACCATATGAGATCACTCGGCTACTTGAGCAAGAAAAGAAAGCCATTCAGCCTCACCAGGAAGAGATTGAGCTCGTCAACATAGGTACCGAGGAGAACAAGCGAGAAATCAAGATCGGTGCTATTCTAGAGGAAGGGGTTAAAAAGAAGATCATCCAACTCCTCCGGGAATATCCGGATATTTTTGCATGGTCGTATGAAGATATGCCAGGTCTAGATCCTATGATTGTGGAGCATCGGATACCCACCAAGCCTGAATGTCCTCCCGTCAGGCAGAAATTAAGAAGGACTCATCCAGATATGGCTCTCAAGATTAAGAGCGAGGTTCAAAAACAGATTGATGCGGGTTTCCTCATGACAGTTGAGTACCCTGAATGGGTTGCCAATATTGTACCTGTGCCAAAGAAGGATGGTAAAGTCCGGATGTGTGTTGACTTCAGAGACCTGAACAAAGCCAGTCCAAAAGACAACTTTCCATTACCTCATATTGATGTGCTTGTTGATAATACTGCTCAGTCTAAGGTGTTCTCCTTCATGGATGGATTCTCCGGTTACAATCAGATCAAAATGTCTCCTGAAGATAGAGAAAAGACGTCTTTTATCACTCCATGGGGTACTTTCTGCTACAAAGTGATGCCGTTCGGCCTAATAAATGCTGGTGCTACCTACCAAAGAGGGATGACTACTCTGTTTCATGACATGATTCACAAAGAAGTCGAAGTATATGTGGATGATATGATTGTGAAGTCAACAGATGAGGAGCAACATGTTGAATATTTGACAAAGATGTTTGAAAGGTTGAGAAAATACAAGCTTCGATTGAATCCCAACAAATGTACATTCGGCGTCAGATCCGGGAAGTTATTAGGCTTCATTGTCAGCCAAAAGGGCATTGAAGTCGATCCTGATAAAGTTCGGGCCATCCGAGAAATGCCAGCTCCACAGACCGAGAAGCAAGTCAGAGGTTTCCTCGGACGTTTGAATTACATCTCCCGATTCATATCTCACATGACCGCAACCTGCAGGCCGATCTTCAAGCTACTCAGAAAGAATCAGCCTATTGTATGGAATGATGAATGTCAAGAAGCTTTTGACAACATCAAGAATTACCTGCTGGAACCACCTATCCTTGTCCCACCCGTGGAAGGAAGGCCTTTGATTATGTATTTGGCAGTATTTGATGAATCCATGGGATGCGTACTTGGTCAACAGGATGAGACTGGAAAGAAAGAACATGCTATCTACTATCTAAGCAAGAAGTTCACCGATTGTGAAACTCGGTATACAATGCTTGAGAAGACTTGTTGTGCTTTGGCCTGGGCCGCTAAACGCCTGCGTCATTATTTAGTGAATCATACAACTTGGTTGATATCCAGAATGGATCCGATAAAGTATATCTTTGAGAAAGCTGCTGTTACTGGGAAGATTGCACGCTGGCAGATGCTTTT
The DNA here is from genome assembly GCF_003473485.1 of Medicago truncatula. Lineage (NCBI taxonomy): Eukaryota > Viridiplantae > Streptophyta > Magnoliopsida > Fabales > Fabaceae > Medicago > Medicago truncatula. The sequence continues at coordinate 320,897 of NW_024340360.1, read as the reverse complement.
GTCTGAATACGATATTGTGTTCAAAACTCAAAAGGCAATCAAAGGTAGCATTCTTGCCGATCATCTTGCTTACCAACCTCTTGATGATTACCAACCAATTGAGTTCGATTTCCCCGATGAAGAGATCATGTATTTAAAATCAAAAGACTGCGAAGAACCGTTGATTGATGAAGGTCCAGATCCCAATAGCAAGTGGGGTTTAGTCTTTGATGGTGCTGTCAATGCTTATGGTAAAGGAATTGGGGCAGTCATTGTATCCCCACAGGGGCATCACATTCCTTTTACCGCCCGAATTCTGTTCGAATGTACCAACAATATGGCTGAGTATGAAGCATGTATCTTCGGGATCGAGGAAGCAATTGACATGAGAATCAAACACCTCGACATCTATGGAGATTCTGCGCTCGTCATCAACCAGATAAAGGGTGAATGGGAGACTCACTATGCTAAGTTTATTCCTTATCGTGATTATGCGAGACGTTTGCTGACATATTTTACAAAGGTTGAGCTGCACCATATTCCTCGTGATGAGAACCAAATGGCTGATGCTCTTGCTACTCTATCCTCCATGTTTCGAGTAAACCATTGGAATGATGTGCCAATAATCAAAGTGCAACGCCTTGAAAGACCTTCACATGTGTTTGCTATTGGGGATGTGATCGATCAGGCTGGCGAAAATGTGGTTGACTATAAACCCTGGTACTACGACATCAAACAGTTCTTGCTGAGCCGTGAGTATCCGCCGGGTGCTTCCAAACAAGATAAGAAGACCCTGAGAAGATTGGCCAGTAGATTCCTGTTAGATGGAGATATTCTGTACAAGAGAAACTATGACATGGTATTGTTAAGATGTGTTGATGAACACGAAGCAGAGCAGTTAATGCATGATGTACATGACGGTACCTTCGGGACCCATGCTATAGGGCATACCATGTCAAGGAAGTTGTTGCGGGCAGGTTACTACTGGATGACCATGGAGCATGATTGCTACCAGCACGCCAGAAAGTGCCACAAATGTCAAATCTATGCTGATAAGATTCATGTGCCTCCGCACGCTCTCAATGTTATTTCATCCCCATGGCCGTTTTCAATGTGGGGCATCGACATGATTGGGAGAATTGAACCGAAAGCTTCAAATGGTCATCGTTTCATCTTAGTGGCAATTGACTACTTCACCAAGTGGGTTGAAGCAGCATATTATACCAATGTGACCAAGCAAGTGGTAGCTAAGTTCATCAAGAACAACATCATCTGTCGATATGGTGTTCCCAGCAAGATTATTACCGACAATGGTACCAACCTGAATAACAATGTGGTGCAAGCTCTTTGTGAAGAATTCAAAATTGAGCATCATAACTCTTCTCCCTATAGACCTCAGATGAATGGTGCCGTTGAGGCCGCCAACAAGAATATCAAGAGGATTGTTCAGAAAATGGTAACCACTTATAAGGACTGGCATGAGATGTTACCCTATGCTCTGCATGGCTACCGTACTACAGTGCGCAGTTCAACCGGGGCAACCCCTTTCTCTCTTGTATATGGTATGGAAGCAGTTCTCCCTTTGGAAGTGGAGATCCCATCTCTCCGTGTGATCATGGAAGCAAAGTTATCCGAGGCTGAATGGTGCCAAAGCCGGTATGATCAGTTGAATTTAATTGAGGAAAAACGTATGGATGCCATGGCTCGTGGACAGTCATATCAAGCAAGAATGAAGACTGCCTTTGACAAGAAGGTCCATCCTCGAGAATTCAAGGTAGGAGAACTTGTATTGAAAAGGAGGGTAAGCCAGCAACCCGACCCAAGGGGCAAGTGGACGCCTAACTATGAAGGTCCTTATGTTGTCAAGAAGGCCTTCTCCGGTGGTGCTTTAATCCTTACACACATGGATGGTGTAGAACTTCCAAATCCAGTGAATGCTGATATAGTCAAGAAATACTTTGCCTAGAAATATGAAAAGAACAGCGTGGTAGGTCGAAAACCCGAAAGGGCGGCCTAGGCAAAAATACGCTTCCCGGTGGATCGAAAACACGAAAGGGCGGTCCAGGCAAAAATAAGGGACAAAAAAAAATATATGAAAAAGCTCGCTGAGATTGTACACAACTCAGGCAAGAATGAGCGTCTCGATGAACCGAAAACCCGGAACGGTGGTTCATGCAAAAATGAGATTGAAACAAAAGGCAAGTAACTATATCTGGCCAACCACCATCTCCCTTGGGGCATCTGCGGCTGTTAATGACCATCTTCATCAAAAGCTCCTATGCTTGCGAATTCAAAGTTTCTAGGAAATGTAATGATTGCTGTGTTCAATGTACCACCAACCAATAAAATTACCATTTCCCAAGCTTTGTAAATCCGTGGAGTCACGCCTTCGGCTGGACACCACCCTTATACATCAATTTGAGCCTTTGCTTTTGTTTGAAAACTCCATTTTTCTTCTACTTTCAAAGCTATATACAAAACATTTTCTTTCTATTTTGATAATGACAATGCTCGAAACAAACATCTTGAAAATTGAAAACTTTTTTGTCTATTTTGAAAAGCAAACCTGAGCAACAGGGTACATTCAAACGAAACATGCATGAGCGAGTGTATGTTGATGTCTATTTCAATACATGTCACAATCAGGACCTCCCCCGAGGTGGTCTGTGGTCAATGGCAAGAATGAAAAAATAGAATGAAAATGCATGAAAATGAATAGGCTCGCTAAGTCGAAAACCCGAAAGGGCGACTTAGGAAAAAATGAGCACCCCGCTGGATTGACAACCCCAAAAGGGTAGTTCAGGCAAAAATGGGGCAAGAAAAGAATCTATTTTCCCGGTGGATCGAAAACCCGAAAGGGCGGTTCAGGCAAAAATGGGATGTGAAAAATGAGAATATGACATGCAAAAAAGCATTGACCACAGATGCGATATCTACAACATACCCAGCACTGAAATGCCCAGCATAACGGCGTTATCCCCAGTCGGGTCTTCCAAGATTCTACCCCCAGCAAGTTGATTAGCTACCTGCCCTCAGCCATGGTTCCGATACGTCTCCCAACGACGTTATCTCCAAAGAGGATTTCCAGGAATGTGTAATGTAGCACGAGCCACTACGTGCCCAATACTCCAATGTCTTGTCTGTCTCTGCAAAACTGTGTCTACAAATCGCCAACAGTCATGCATTACAAGCATTCATACATGCATAATCATGCATATTACGTGCCCATGCACTTAATGAAATTGTTATATCATTCATGCATGTTGCATTTCCAATGTCAACATCAGTCTCAATTCAATACTCATGTCGGGTTCTCTGTCAAAACCTTGTGAGCCAATAATATTGGTCAAATTCTACCTTTCAAATCAAATCGACGTCAAGTCAATTTCAACCTATATTTTGTCAAAAAAACTAATCCCCTGTGAATTTGTTTCTGTTCGGTCAAGTGACTAGTTCAAGTCCAAGAACAGCTTGTACCTATCAATTTGCTTATGTTATCGGTCGAGTGCCCAGCTCAATCCAAGAGCAGCTTGTACCTGTCAATATGTTTCTGTTTGGTCAAGTTACCAGTTCGCATCCAAGAACGACTTGTACCCGTTTACTTTTCAATGTTATCGGTCGAGTTACCAGTTCAAATCCCAGAACAGCTCGTACCTGTCTAGGTGTCTATGTTATCGGTCGAGTGGCTAGTTCAAGTCCAAGAACAGCTTGTACCCGTCTATCTGTTTCTGTTCGCTCAAGTGGCTAGCTCGATCCAAGAGCAGCTTGCGCCTGTCTATTTGGTCTTTGTCTCCGGTGGAGTAACCAGTTCGCATCCAAGAACAAGCTCGCACCTGTCTATTTGCCTTGCTTTCAGTCGAGTGACCAGTTCGAATCAAGAACAACTCGTACCTGTCTACCTTTTCTATGTCCCCGGTCGAGTGACCAGTTCGAATCCAAGAACAACTCGCACCCGTTTGTCTGCTTTTATTCCAGGTCAAGTGCCCAGCTCAATCTAAGAGCAGCTTGTACCCGTCAATTCGTTCCTAGTCTCCTATCTACCCTGTTATCTGTTATCTTGTCAATGTCTACCAATCCCGCGATGGATACGACATCTTTTGTTAATTACAGCCCTCGTTTGTCTCGCACTCATAATCCAAATGTTGCATGGCATTCATGATATTTGAAAATGTACAAGCGTATTTTTACGTCCAAACACAGTGCAAATGTTAATATTTAAGTATCTTCGTCCCGTCAAGCCAAAGACTTCGTCTCTTGACCCTCCGGACAAAGAAACTTAAATAGGGGCAGCTGTTGTACCCTGATTTTGGACCTAAAAATACTCATTCAAATTTATTTTCTACCACTGACATTTGTTAATTCGCTGTTATTTTACTCCGAACATTTACTCTCTTTTCATCTGCATATCTTACTGTCTCTGTCTCAAAGTATGTTCAATCATGATTTTCTTGCATAAAGCTATCCAAAATGTCTTTCTTGTGTTACAAGTCATTTGAAAAACTCTCTAAGAAACATCGCATTGCCTTTTCTTGCATTTTATTTCAAAAATCATACAAAAAGGGTATTTTGGTCATTTCCTGCAGTGGAACCCATTTTAGTCCCTGTAACTGTCTCTGAGTCTTTCTAACTTGTCTATACAAATCATTGTTGAATCTCTTTTTAAAATCATTTCAAAATTACATTTGATTCAGTTTGGGTCAGTTTAGTCCCTAGGGACATTTTGGTCTTTTCCTGTCAAAATTTCGACAGGAAGGTATTTTAAAATACCTCATGTCGGTAATTGGTTCGTTTTAGTCCTTTTGTTGATTTTATTTTTTGTTTCACTTTACGTTTTTTCAAATTACCAATTTTTATCCAATTTTATTTTAACTTGCATTTTAGTCCAAAACTTTTTTAAATTGCATTTTAGTCCAATACTTTTTAAAATTTGCATTTTTAGTCCTTTTTCTTATTTTGCAGATTAGTCCTCATATTAACTTTTTTGCAGATTAGTCCTTAAGTCCAAAACAGTCCAGATGTCATTTTTTCATTGGTTCTCAGATACACATGGCAGGCTATAAATAGTAAATGTGTCAGATCCATCACAATCAGTCAGAAAAATCAGAATCAATCACAATCACTCTCAAACAGAATCTTTTTCTCTCTCTCATCCATAACAGAATCAAAACAGAAAAAAAACTCAGAAAAAGAGGAAGAACACCAAGAACACCTCATCACTAAAATCAACAGATCTAAACCGGATCTGCTCAGAATCAGCTCCAACCACCACAAAATCAACAAATCCGAACCGGATTCACTCAAAACCACCGCGAATCATCACATCAACACTAAAATGTACCGGATTTTCGAGCAAAAACAACACCAACGGAGGATATAGCGCGCGCGCGAAAGAGAAGAGGAGAGATTCGAAGTTTTCCGAATATCTTTTTTCTCCGTTCTACGACAGAGGTAACGCGTTTCTCCTTTCTTTCTAAGCCATTTCCGCGCATTTCTTGATTGAAAAAGTGTGAAAAAGTTTGTTACGGACATGTATTTGTAAATCTAGGCTTGTACGTTCGGATTTTGAAAATTTTGAGGCCGGATTCGGACACTAGAGAGAAAAGGATATCTAGATCCGTAGTTTTTTTTTAAAAAAAAGTGTGAAAAATTTTCAAAGAAAAAATGTAGATCTAGTCCGAATCGCTCCGTTCTCGCTAAAACTAACGCCGGATTTGTGTAGAGGAGGTGGTGACGGAACTTTTGATGTAAAATTTTTAAAAAAAAAAAAGAAGTTCGAATTTTCCGGCGCGGTGGCGCCGCCGCCGGAAACCGGCCGGCCGCCACGCCGGAATCACCACCACCACCCACCTTCGCCGGCGGGATTTTTAGAGAGAAGGGAGAGCTTCTCTCTCTAAGTGTGACTTAGAGAGAGAAGAAGAAGAGGTTTGTGTGTTTTTTTTGTGGGAAATTCCTTTATATACTCCCTCCGTTCCCACGCTCGCGCGTGCGTGCTCTTGTTGTGTTCCCTCGCTCTGTGAACCATCAGATCTGGATTGTTCCAAGATCTGATGGCTGCTGTGTGTTTGATTTTGAATCCTGTGTGTGATTTTTTGTGTGGAATATGGTATATCTTCTGTTTGAACCGTTAGATCTTTGATCTAACGGTCACTATGCTTCCTGCATTTTACACTATCTTTTGTGCTCTTTTTTGGACCCTTGGATCTTTGATCCAGTGGCTGTGATGTGATCTTGGGAGTTAGATCTGGACCTCTGGATTCATCCAGCGGACCAGATTAAATCCTGCTGAGCCTTTTTTTAATTGCTTTTTAATTGTGTTTTAAATACTTTTTTTACACTTTCTTGGTGTTTTATGCTTCTAAAAAATTTCTAAAAATATTTCCCTATCATTTTGATTTTTCCTCTAAGTATTAGAATTTATTTGCTTATTTTTGCATTTATTTTCTTTACTTTGTTCTTTTAATTCTTGCTCATTAAATTCCATATATGTTCTTGATGCATTTTTTCATATTGTGATATTTTTGCATGTGAAATAATGTGTGAAAATATCTCTAGGAATATGATATAATGCTTGGCTTGTGTGTACTCTTATGATCCTCACATTGTAGTTTAAATTCAAACCTTTCAAAAATGGCTATAATGAGGGAATTATAGGTGATATGCATGTATGAGTGTTATACCTAAATTCTAGGTGTATTTTTACTACTTTGTTTCATTGCATTATTTTCTTTCTCTTGTGCTATTCAATTCTATATTGCTTGCATTTTTTTTATCATTTTGTACTTGTGTTACTAACTCTTATGCTTCATATCTCACTCATTCCATAAGCACCTAATCTTTGTACCCTCATTGCTCCTAGTTTAGGTTTTTCTTTTTGAATTCATTTCTATGCCAATTGGTTTGTAATAAATTTAGTTAGTTTAGTTTAGTTTACATTCTTGCAAGACCATAGCATGTATCTAGGACTCAATGTAAAGGACTATGGACACTATAAGTGATGTACACCGACACGAGCACCGACACATGCACACACCCCACATGGATGTTCTAGATGCATGATTAGGGAATGTATGCTTAGATGTATGCTTAGGTTTTACAACGCTTAGACAAAAAAATCATTTTTCAAAAATATGAATAACCTCACTTGAAAACTTTTTTTCTAAAATAGGAGTCAAAACTCCTCATTTCCCTTTTGTTTTCTTAAGAAAAAAAATCCCAATGAATTTTAATCATACTTAGACTTTATTTTGCAAAATAACTACTTCCACCTCACATTTTCCAAATCTCATGCCCTTGAGGCCTCTCATCTCCATTCTTCAAAATTCCTTTTTCAAACTTAAAATCAACCAACAAAAACAAAAACAATTTTCGAGAACGAACTACGTTTGGTTTTGATCCCTTAAAAGGGTACGTAGGCAATGAGTTAAAACTCCTCCAAGCCAAGTAAAATAAAATCCCAATCATCTTCTCTTCCCCCATTCTTCACTCAAATAAAATTTCTCTTTTAAATAAGTAGGCAATAAAAATAAAGCGTAGAAATAAACTTAGGAGAACGGTTCTTATGGAATACCATAATCGTTCCGGGTGCCTAACACCTTCCCGTAGCGAAAGCGACCCCCGAACTTAGAATCTAAGGGTGTTTTCTCAATTTTTCCCTTCCCAAGAAAAAATAGAGAATATCAAAGATTGAAAGGTTCAAGCCTAATTAATGACTTGACACCCGAAAATCGCGATAACAAATCATATATAGAACAACATGTTCATCGCTTAATAATAACAATTATATACATCACAACATAAGCATCATCTTACAACAACATAACATAATATTAGTATCATATACAACATCATAACGACATAACAATATCATAATCAATATCTTAAACAACATAGCAACAAACAATATCGTAATCAATATCTTAAACAACAAAGCAACATCTTAGTCAACTTTATATAATTCACATCATAAATATCGTATAATCTTCATAGGTACTTCTTTAACAACACATGGGTAGAAGACAAGTCGACAACTCATAGATGATAATTCATCAACAACTTAACAACTCATGGATGATAATTCATCAACAACGACTTTGACTTGACAAATGCGACAATGCAACTTAGACACTTATATGCATGTGGTACCAATCGTCATCATAAGTATTAATATACTTTCATCGTGCGGAGGACAAAGCTCCTAAACGCGCGGAGGACAAAGCTCTTAATCGTGCGGAGGATAAAGCTCCAAATCATGGTGAGGACAAAGCTCAATGAATGCTAATGCATGGACTCTATCAATAAGATACCTTAATCAACTTATCACTTATACATTCAATAATTTGGAGTTCATCATCAACTTATTCATATTCATGCAACTTAGTTAAATAACAATTGCAGCATAATCATATCATATCAACAGTATAACTTCATAATATCAATTCATTTTCAAACAACAACTTGATCATTCAATAATATTTCAAGTAATGCATTTAATCATTAAATCACATTACAAACAACTTAGCAGTTCATAACAGCAACAAAAACAGCACAAGCAATTCACAAGATAACAATATTAATGTGAAGCATCAACAACTTAAACATCATACATCTTCCACATAAGGCATATAAATATTTCACATAACCAACAACAACAACATAGGCGACACATAAACATATCAAGATATAACAATATCAAATGATAATCAACAACAAAACAACATCATTCAATAATAGTAATCATCATATATAACAACTACAAATGCACGTCATCAACATTTCAATCATCAAACATAATTCATGCAATATATATATAATTATATAACATTATAAACATCCTCAAATCATCATATAACAACTTCACAAATCATCATTAATATCATGTATATTCCTCATTACTATCCCAAGGTTCAACTCATAACAACTCGTGCGACAAAGATCGCATTTAACCTAAACAAAGCATTGTGTAATACTAGTGCTCGCGAGGCGAGAGCCTCTGCTCGCCATGGCGAGTTCAGTCAGATTCTCCAAAGTTTCATTCTAAGTATTTCCAGGTTCAATCTCATCCTACATTCTCTCCTAATCAATATTAGACATGTTCAGGCACTCAAAGGCATCTAAGGTTCAACTCAAAAGTCAAAAACTCGAAAATTAACATGCTCACTGGTCACACTCGCTATGGCGAGTAAGGTTGTTCGCCGTGGCGAGCTATACCAAAAAGACTCGCGAGGCGAAGGGGAAAGGCTCGCGTGGCGAGCGATGAAGCTCATCACTCGCGAGGCGAGAATCATAGCTCGCTATGGCGAGCGATGAATTTTTGCTCGGACAGAATGCACATTACACCTAAAAATCATCAACTCTCATGGTTTTAAGCCTAACCTTGATTCCAGAATTCATCATAATCATTATCTAAGGTCTAGGGACAATCTCTACATCATTCTAACAACTTTTCACCGTTTAATCATTAATTCTACAATTTTAACCTACTTTTCAATTCCTCAAAACTCATCCTACATCATGTTAAACCTAACCATTGATTCGCATACTTAATAGAATTGTAAAGTTAGTCTCACCCTTACCTTAAAGAATGAAAATCGCAGCCTCTAGGTCTTCTCCCTCTTCTCTTGGCTTTTTCTCCCTTTTCTCCAAAAACAGTCGTACGTACAATGTTTTTCTAAAACTAGGTCTCTCCTATTTATATAAATCCTCAACCTACTTATTTTATCTTATTCCACTTACACCACTAAACTCTCTAAATTCACGAAACAGCCCTTAACTAAATATTTTATTTTAATTTCAAATCTTTATTTTATTAAACAATATAATAAGCTACCTAATAAATCATATAATCATATAAACAAACAACATATATATCTCTATAACATATATATATTTCTACACTAAATAACATATATTTCTACAACAAATTATATATATTTCTATAACAAATCATGTATATTTCTATAACAAATAACATTTATTTCTAAACCAAATAACATTTATATTTCTAAATCAAATAACATATATATATATTTCTAAATAACATATATATATTTCTAAATCAAATAACATATATATTTCTAAATAACTATTTATATTAATAAATACCAACATATATCATAACAAAATATCACTCATCAAAATAAATCATAGAAATCACACAAATCATATAAGTATATTTTAAACTCATTAAAATAATCAAATAATTAGAGAGGGCGTTACATTAGCTTGTTGCCTTTGTTCCTTTTCAAAAGGATGGGAATAGGAGAATTAAAACCTACCGAGATGACCTTGAAGTTAGCTGATCGTTCTACTATCCAACCAGTTGGATTTGTTGAGGACATCCCCGTTAAGATAGAAGGGATATACATCCTGACTGATTTTTAGAAAGGACTTCTTACGGGACTCCGCCCTCAAAATCCAAAATTCCATCATTTAGACCCTTTTTTATTATGGTGTTAATGCAATCCGGATTACGTAATCCAGACATCACCAGCACCAATTCTGAACATGTTTGTAACATTGGTAGTCATTTTAAGGATAATATTAATCTTCCTAGCTTTCATCCTTGTGTTTTTTATGATCAAGACTCCCTTAGAAGAGACTTCTTACGGGACTCCACCCTCAAAATCCAAAATTTCATCATTTAGACTCTTTTTTCATAGTGCTAATGCAATCCGGATTACGTAATCCGAACTGCAAAGGGCATTTTTGAAAATTTTACAGGGCGCGCGAGAAGGCCATAGGGCGGGAAAAGTAAATCTCTAAAATTAATGGTCCACTATGAATTTGCTCATTTAATTCACTTAAGTTTGAGCCCATTTGTTATAGCTTTTTTAAGAAAAAAATATTTTATTTTAAAAAAATAATCATTTTTGAAAGTTTTGTATCTGTTTGTTACATCTTTTTTAAATAATCAAAATCTAAAAATAATCTAAAAACAACTTCAAATGAGAAGCCGTTAAGAGCAGCTTCTCAAAAAATAGATTTTTTTTAGAGGAGAGAGAAAATATTGTTTAAAAGATTGAACTAATTTTGTAACAAAAAATTCTTTTATATAGTTGTATCTAAACAAACTAGATTATTTGTTTAAAAAAAATGATTTTTATTACGGTAAACAAACGCAAAATAGATTCTAATTTTTCATAAAATCTCTAAAATATAATCTCTAATTATTTTATGTCAAAATCACTATCATTTTAATCCGTAACAAACAAGCCCAAAATAATATGATGAAGAATATTTAGCTATGGGAAAATATGGGCAATTACAACTACATAGTCTTTCCCCTTCAAAAAAAAAAAAAAACTACATTGTCTTTTGCGGCCTGAAATTGTGCAATGCAGCCGTTTGCACCCACTATGTTGCATTTGTTTGTGCGTTACGCCGTAGTTTTTATTGTGATTTACAATTACAATGCAATTGCGACCTGATGCAGGTGTTTAGAAGAATATTGTGGCCACGAGGAATATTAGCAAGTAGCAACACTCACATTTTAATTGGATGAAAGTAAATTATGTCTCATCACTTTGTGTCTGATCAATTTTTAAATTGTAGACTTACAATTATATAAACCAATAAAAGAGTGAGTACTAGAGAGAATGTTCAAAAAAGAGTGTTGCTAGCATTACTTTTGTGGTCACATCAGATGATGCAGTCCGTAATTTTTTGTAGGTGGTGGCTGCGGTTTGAACCCCGAACCTTACATATTTTATGCATTGTTCATGCCAACTGAGCTATGCTCACGAGGACAACAGTCCGTAATTTGAAACCGTATGAAATAAATTGAGAATTCAACTATAATTGCTGAAAGTGAAAAGAGAAATGATATTTGTACATCTATTTTCTGACAACTTTTGTACAACCTTCTCTCATACTCACATTATCTTCCTATTCTCTCTCTTCCTTTTTCTCCCTCTATTGTTTTTGACCAATAAGAAGAGAGAAAAAGTAGATTGTCACAAAAGTTGTCACCAAAAGGTTGTTTAAATATCATTACTCAAGTGAAAAACGTCCAAATCCTAATTTTTTTTTTTTTATTTATTTATGAATATTCACCTGAAGTCAATATTACACATCTCGGAGAGACAAGTCAGAATTGAAATTTGAGAAGGCAACTGAATTCAAATGACACAGTAGAAAATAACTCAACTGAAAAATAATATACATAATATTAATAGCTATCTTTCCACAATCTTTTCTTTACAGGATATTAATTTAAATTAAGAGAACAAAAATATTCAGAGTTTCAGACCCTTTTAAAGATCTTATCTCTTGAGGTTTGATATTCTAATCAACAAGCCATAAAAAATCAATAAAAAAATTACAAAAATTAATCTTGGAAAATTCATACAAATGGACTTAATTCTGAGGTGTTGAATCAACAATTTTGTTATGTCTCTTTGAAGGACCTGAAGGTGGCACTGATCCTTTAGGGAAGAAGTTGAAAACCAAGCTTTTGTATGGAAAGCCCTGTTGGCCATGTTTTCCTTGTAGAAACCTTCTTCTTTCATCCAGCTTCAAAGTTGTCCCTGTTCTTATTGCAGAACAAGAACCAAAAAGGAGGAAGTACAATAGAAGGAGAACTAGAGAAAAGGTTTTGCATGGAAATCTCAAGGATTTAGAAGAATGAGAATTTTCCATTAAAAGAAAAGGTTTTAAAGGGATATGCTTGATTTATTGAATGATTTTGCTCAAACAGGCTTATTTGGTTTGCTTGCTATGAAGAAAGACGTTTATGGAGTTGGTGAAGTATTGAGTTTTTAACATAGTAAGAAGAGGTTTTATATGTGTGTTTGCATGGGGAACAAAGATAAAGTTAGGCAATGTGAATTGTGAATAAAATAATGGTTTAATAGCAATTTTCTCCCCTAACTTTCACGAAATTGCGATTTTACCTCCTAAGAAAAAAATTTACAAAATCACCCCTAAGTTTTGCATTTGTGACAGTTTTGGCCCCCAAAGTCAATTTTGACTCTAAGTGAGGTGTCACGTGTTATTTATTTTACTTTTTTTTACCAAAAATTTACCTTGGAGGGCCAAAACTTCTACAGTTGCAAAATTTAGGAGGCGGTTTTGTAGTTTTTTTTAGGGGTCAAAATTGCAACTTTAGAAAAATTAAGGGGATAAAACTGTTATTAGCCTAAAATAATAATGGTAAATTTCAAGAAAATAGGAACAGAGAAGTGTGGTACACGCAAAAGGGTAGAAGAGACTATTAGATTTTTTGAATGTCAACGGTTGAAGAAAAAAATATTATTATTACTATTGATTTTGGCGCCGGCTATGCTTATTGTTGGACTTGGAATACCAATATCTTTGTTGGGTACACGGAAATTTCTCATTTTTGGGTCTATGAAAACGATTTTTAGGGAAAAATATACCAATGCGTGTGATTATGAAAGAATTGAAAATTAGGCACATGGCAACGAGGATATATATATGGTCACCATCATTATGCATGGTAGGTGTTTTCTCTTCACTTACTGGATTTTATTATGCAAGTCATGAGTTGTGCATATATATAAAATAATAATTAGTGGTAGAATAAGACCTGTTCAATTTGTTCTCATTCGACATATGGTGGTAGTTTTTAAGGTGAACAAGTGATTAAATATATTGACTCATATTTTTTGGGTGGTGACTTCTTTTTTTGGTGGTGATATATTCACTCATATACAAATGCTTCTTTTTTTTTTTTTTTTTTCCAAATACCTCCCTGGTCTTTTAAATTTCTAAAGTTTCAGATAGGTCCTTTAAGTTTCGAGTTTGTTTCGGATAGATCCTTTAAGTTTCTAAGGTTTCAGACAGGTCCTTTAAGTTTCGAGTTTGTTTCAGATAGGTCCTTTCTATCAAATCAACTTTGGCTTAACGGATGTTGATAGAAAGGAGCTATCTGAAACAAACTTGAAACTTAAAGGACCTATCTGAAACCTTAGAAACTTAAAAGACCTATCCGAAACAAACTCCAAACTTAAAGGACCTATCTGAAATCTTAGAAACTTAAAGGATCTATTTGAAACAAACATGAAACTTAAAGGACCCGGGGAGGTATTTAACCTATTTTTTTTATTTAATTTTTTAAAATTTAATGGCGTAGATTATCAATGACAGGCAACCAGTGAGTCTCCAAGATAATATTATTCATCCCTCAAAAAAAAAAAAAAGATAATGTAATTCAGTATTTTTAGGAAAAGTATAATTTAAATAAAGTAATCAATAGTTTTGTAGGGATTTTTTTTCAAATTTATAATTAATTTAGGAATGACGGGAACTACAACTTTGGATATATATTGATACGGTTTATTTCGCTTTTTCCGCCCATCTGGAATTTCATGAAGGAATTAATCATACATAATTATTTTTTTTAAGAAATAATCATAAATGATGTTTCACATGCAGGAAATTTGGACTCAAGTACATCAAGAATGCATTCAGATGGCTAGAATTATTGAATGAATTTGTTTGGGTGGCATTTAGCAAGAAAAAGAAAAAACCAAAACTGTTGAAACAATAATTTGCAATACATGGGATTGCCAAACTTCCAATTTTGGCAACAAGAGAATGGCTTTCGGGGAATGGTCAATGCCATTAATTATTGGCAATTTTGTTGTGGATAACGAAAGAAAAATATTAAGTAAAAAGCAATAAATAACTTATGGATAATAAGTGCAAAGCTGATTTTGCTAATACTCGATCGGCTTGCTCTTCACGAGTCAATTTGTAAAATTTCATATGGGGTTTCTTTCTAACAAAAAAATTATATTAGTTTTAGTCAAATTTTTATCTCCCCATCAATAAAATTAGAGTAGAGATATCCATCTAAGTTGGCATTAATCAAAACAATTTACTTTTCTTGCACTTTTCATTTTAGAAATAGTGAAAGCCAAAAGAATGATTTGATTGACATCAATTTACGTAGGTAATTTTATCAAAAAAAAAATTGTATTATTTATACCTCTGCATATATTATATAATATTTTTATTAAAATTGAGCTAATTTTATGACATTTTTATATAATTTTTAGACTTAATTGCACTTTTGGCCCCCTATATTATAAGAAGTTGCGATTTTAGCCCCCTAACTAATTAAAATACAAAACAGCCTCCTATGTATTGGATCTTTGACAGTTTTGGCCTCCTAACTAATTAAAATACAAAACACCCCCCTGTGTATTGAATCTTTGGCAGTTTTGGCCCCCTAGCCCAATTTTAACTCGGTCAACGCTGACGTGACACTTCAAAGCCGCCACGTGTGCATTTTTTTAATTAAAAATAAATCACATATAAATTAAAGAATTAAATAAATGAAAAAAAAATAAATAATTAAAAAAAAATAAAAAAGAAAGAAAAAAAAGAGGAAGTAAAAATAGAAATAGAAACTATCACTATACTTTTAATAATGTAAATAGTATGTGATTGTTCTGATATTTTTGGAAGATCATCAAATTGATAATACATGGAGTTCTTATTCATGCATTCGTCTTAGATGTGAAGTTTTAAAACACTTTTTAACTGATTCAAGAATTGATTCAAGAATAAATATTCATACTATTAAAAATTATTCAGATATTCTTGCATTATTCATGTTGACACTGATAATATTGCATTTATAACTGCAAATTAACAAATAACTGAGTAGTTTATAATAAATATACAGATAGGAAACGATAGAGTAAAGGAGGAAAAAAAGAATTTATATGATAAATATACGAGGCTATTGGATTGTTAGGGAACAATGGAGGTGTAATTCTTTAATTTATATGTGTTTTTTTTTTTTTTAATTAAAACAATGCACACGTGTGTTTACACTGAAATTTGGTAAATAATCGTTGGTTTCAAAATGTTTACTTGCAAGATCAACCCGTAAATCTTAAGAGCATATTGTGCTTAATTTATCTTCCGTAAATTGTGATGTTCGTTCTTGAAGAACTTGATGAGAATAAGAATAAGTAAAAGGCAATCGAATTCAACCTAGTTGAATCCAATCAAAGTATGATGCAAATAAAAGTAAATGAATTACTCAAAAGAAACAAGTAAATTGCAAAGACGTTTAAAGAAATGAACTTAAATTGCATTGATCGAATATAAGTTGGTACACAGATTCATACATTGCAACTTGTGACTCATTTCTCGCTTCCATAAGGATAATTTGAGTGTAAGTTTTTGTATGATTGAATTGTGACCCTTTTTTCCTAAGAAAAACAACTATTTATACAAATAGAAATAACTGTCTAGATTGGAAAAACTATAACTGCAGAAAACTAACTAATCTTAGTCATACGATTTGAATTTAAAACGTATATCGAACATATCCGTTGGCACTTGACCTTTTCCAGAAGATAACCGCTTTTCGAAATACTTTTACCCGTCAAATGGAGGCGCGTGCCTTCGATCATCTTCAAGGAACACAATTTCGATAGAGATACAAGATCAAGTCTCTAGTTCTACTAGGTCAACCTCCTTTGACCGTATTAAATGATAGCCTTAAAAATACTCGCTAACAACGTGGCACCTGCCACGTCAGCGTTGACCGAGTCAAAATTGGTCTAGGGGGCCAAAACTGCCAAAGATCCAATACATAGGGGGCTGTTTTGTATTTTAATTAGTTAGGGGTAAAAAAAATCGTAACTTCTTGAAACATAGGGGGCCAAAAGTGCAATTAAGCCTAATTTTTATTGATCAGTAGTGTATTTGTCACGATTGTTTTATGGGTATCATTTGCGTGAGATGCTCTGTAACGCCCTCTTTGAATTATTTAATTATTGAACTATTTAATTGAGTCTAGAATTTATTATGATGAGTTTATATTATATTTATATGATATATGTGTGATTTAAGAAATTTATATGATTGAGGTGATTTTATGAGGAGTTGTGACTTATTTTATTGTTTAATAAAATAAGATTTGAAAATAAAATAATTATTGAGTTTAGGGGTTGTTTTGAGATTTTAGAGAGTTTTGGGGAAGAAAGAGAAATAAGATAAGATAGATGGAGGAGATATAAATAGGAAAGACCTAGTTAGAAAAACATAACGTACGTACGATCAGTTTTTGGAAAAAAGGGAGAAAAAGCCAAGAGAAGTGCAAAAGACCTAGAAGTGCTGCGATTTTGAGTATTAAGGTAAGGGTGAGACTAACTTTGCAATTCTATTAAGTCTGTGATTCAATGGTTAGATTTAACGTGATGTAGGATGAGTTTTAGAGGAATTGAAAATTAGGTCAAGATTGTAGAATCAATGATTAAACGGTGGAAACTTGTTAGATTGATGTAGAAACTGGTCCTAGACCTTAGATAATATGTAGGATGAATTATATGGAATCAATGTTAGGCTTAAAACCATGAGAAATAGTGAATTTTCGTGAAAACTGCACTTCTGCCTGAGCCAACATTCATCGCTTGCCCTCGCGAACGATGATCCTCGCCTCGTGAGGGATGAAGTTCATCTAATACGACGGCCACTACCACTTCTAGGGCCATTCCAGCGGTTTCAATGGCTGCACAAACTTCGCAGGCTATGGGGAGTGCATCATCCCAAGGATTTTTCAATCTTGGCACGGGTCGAAGAGGACCATATGGTATGCCAACGTCTTTAATGCAAAACTTGTCTGGTGGTATCCTCTGAGAGTTTAAATACATTGATGCCTCCGTTGTTCAACCGAGGGGGAAGCACCCTGTAACACCCCGTTAACCCAACAACGTAATAATTAAATGAAATCAGAGTTAAACAACTTACGGAATGTCACACTGCTTTTCAAAAATTCATAATAGAATAAAATGCTATTTATTTAACTTCAACAATGCGGAAAATTATATTCAACATCAAACATCTTCCAATAAATTCTTGGCACATGGCCTCAACAAAATATCATTAAAGATTAAATTAACATCAACAGGTTCAATAATGATACAGAAGGAATGACGAAAATACAACGACATATTATCCTCATCCTGTTACGTATCAGAGCCCTATGACACATGTGAGGAAAGTTCACTCACAACAGCAATAACATCAACTACTCTGGATCACCTACAAGTTACCCATACGAAGGGCAACATTTCCAAGCAGAAGGGGTGAGATTCACAACCAACAATAATAGATATATAATTCATATCAACAACATATGAAGATAGACTCAAGATTCTTTGTCAGAAGCTACAAGAAAAATGTGATAAAGGTTCAGGCAATAAACATGAAATTGCCTTGGATGATTTTATTTTGGCTGGCATAGACAGAAGCAAAGTTGCTTATATGATCTACAACACATACAAAAACAATGGCAAATGGATTGAATATTCTGAGGAGAAATCCAAAGAGTATAGTCTCAAGAGCTACTGTGATTGTATCAAGGATGGATTGAAATCTACCTTTGTGCCTGAAGGTACTGATGCTGTAACTACTGTTCAGTCAGAACCTGAAGCTTCTGGTTCTAAGGCTAAGATTACATCAAAGCCAGAAAACTTCAAGCCTAAGGTTATGACAAAATCTGATCCTAAGACTCAAAAGATTAAAATTCTGAAAAGATCAGAACCTGTTCCTCAGAGTCTGATTAAACCAGAATCAAAAATCCTAAAGCCAAAGGATCAGAAGAACAAAGCAGTTACTGCTTCTGAGAAAACAATACCCAAAGGTGTTAAACCTAAAGTATTGAATGATCAGAAGCTAATCAGCACTCACCCCAAGGTACAAGGGAGGAAAAGTAAAACCTCCAGAACTAACCCAAAAGGACCCATGAAGATATGGGTACCTAAATCTGAATTGGTTAAAACTGCAGGTGTGCCTAAGGGCAAGAGAGAAACAAAGGTCATGGTACCTAGACAGCGGGTGTTCAAGGCACATGACTGGAGAGAAAGATTTGTTCCTTACCCTTACCATGAAAGATGGAGGAGAAGTGAAGTTTGGTGGCAACCAAACTGGAAAAATCATTGGTACAGGTACTATTGGTAATTCCTCCATTTATATTAATAATGTGTGGCTTGTAGATGGTCTGAAGCATAACCTATTGAGCATTAGTCAATTTTGTGACAATGGGTATGATGTCATGTTCAGTAAGACCAACTGCACACTAGTCAACAAGGATGACAAATCCATTACATTTAAGGGAAAGAGAGTTGAGAATGTCTATAAAATTAATTTCTCTGATCTGACTGATCAGAAGGTAGTTTGCCTTCTGTCAATGAATGATAAAAAGTGGGTTTGGCATAGAAGGTTGGGACATGCTAATTGGAGATTAATTTCTAAAATTAGCAAGTTACAACTTGTCAAAGGATTGCCAAAAATTGATTATCATTCAGATGCACTTTGTGGTGCATGTCAGAAAGGGAAAATTGTGAAAAGTACTTTCAAATCCAAAGACATTGTATCAACCTCCAGACCCTTAGAATTACTCCATATTGATCTTTTTGGACCAGTTAACACTGCATCCTTATATGGAAGTAAATATGGATTAGTCATTGTTGATGATTACAGCAGATGGACTTGGGTAAAATTCATTAAAAGTAAAGATTATGCATGTGAAGTGTTTAGCAGCTTCTGCACTCAAATACAATCTGAAAAAGAATTGAAAATTTTGAAAGTCAGAAGTGATCATGGTGGAGAATTTGAAAATGAGCCATTTGAATCTTTTTGTGAAAAACATGGGATTCTCCATGAATTTTCTTCTCCTAGAACTCCACAACAAAATGGGGTTGTAGAGAGAAAGAACATAACTTTACAAGAAATGGCCAGAATCATGATCCATGAAAACAATTTAGCTAAACATTTCTGGGCAGAAGCAGTTAATACTTCATGTTATATTCAAAATAGGATCTATATCAGAGCTATGTTGGAGAAAACTGCATATGAACTCTTTAAAGGAAGAAGACCCAATATCTCTTACTTTCATCAGTTTGGATGTACTTGTTACATTCTAAACACTAAAGACTATCTGAAGAAATTTGATGCCCAGGCTCAAAGAGGAATCTTTTTAGGTTACTCTGAAAGGTCAAAGGCGTACAGAGTGTATAATTCAGAAACACATTGTGTTGAAGAATCTATGCACGTTAAATTTGATGATAGAGAGCCTGGAAGTAAAACTTCAGAGCAAAGTGAAAGTAATGCAGGTACAACTGATTCTGAAGATGCATCAGAATCTGATCAACCTTCTGATACTGAAAAGAATTCAGAAGCTGAATCAAGTCCAGAAGCTGAACCTATTCCAGAAGCTGAGTCTATTTCAGAAGCAGAACCTAGTCCAGTAGTACAGAATGAAAATGCTTCTGAGGACATTCAAGATAACACTCAGCAGGTTATTCAACCAAAATTCAAGCACAAATCTTCACATCCTGAGGAGCTAATCATTGGAAGCAAAGACAGTCCTAGAAGAACAAGATCACACTTCAGACAAGAAGAATCTTTGATAGGATTGCTTTCAATAATTGAGCCTAAAACTGTTGAAGAAGCTCTCTCAGATGATGGTTGGATATTAGCTATGTAAGAAGAGCTAAATCAGTTTCAAAGAAATGATGTGTGGGATCTGGTACCCAAACCTTTTCAGAAGAACATTATTGGAACAAAATGGGTATTCAGAAACAAGCTGAATGAACAAGGAGAGGTAACCAGAAACAAAGCTAGACTTGTTGCACAAGGCTACAGTTAACAAGAAGGCATTGATTACACTGAAACATTTGCTCCAGTTGCAAGATTGGAAGCAATCAGGTTACTTCTATCCTACACAATTAATCATGGCATAATATTATATCAAATGGATGTCAAGAGTGCTTTCCTTAATGGTGTCATTGAAGAAGAAGTGTATGTCAAACAGCCTCCTGGGTTTGAGGATCTTAAGCATCCTGACCATGTTTATAAACTTAAGAAATCACTATATGGCTTGAAACAAGCTCCCAGAGCTTGGTATGATAGACTAAGTAATTTCTTAATTAAAAAAGATTTTGAAAGAGGACAAGTTGACACAACACTCTTCAAAAGAACTCTTAAGAAAGACATTCTGATTGTGCAAATATATGTTGATGATATAATATTTGGTTCTACTAATGCATCTCTTTGCAAATAATTTTCTAAGTTAATGCAGGATGAATTTGAAATGAGCATGATGGGAAAATTGAAGTTCTTTCTTGGGATTCAAATCAACCAAAGCAAAGAAGGAGTATATGTTCATCAAACAAAATATACAAAGGAGCTTCTGAAGAAGTTCAAGCTAGAAGATTGTAAAGTGATGAACACTCCAATGCATCCAACCTGCACCTTAAGCAAAGAAGATACTGGAACTGTAGTAGACCAGAAGCTATACAGAGGTATGATTGGTTCTCTGTTATACCTCACTGCATCTAGACCTGATATTTTATTCAGTTTATGCTTGTGTGCAAGATTTCAATCAAATCCTAGAGAATCTCATTTAACTGCAGTTAAAAGAATCTTCAGGTATCTGAAAGGAACAACTAATCTTGGACTCCTGTATAGGAAATCCCTAGATTACAAGTTGGTTGGATTCTATGATGCTGATTATGCTGGTGACAGGATTGAAAGAAAATCAACCAGTGGAAATTGTCAATTCCTGGGAGAGAATCTGATATCCTGGGCTAGCAAAAGACAAGCAACTATTGCTATGTCTACAGCAGAAGAAGAATACATTTCAGCTGCAAGTTGTTGCACACAACTACTTTGGATGAAACATCAGTTGGAGGATTATCAGATTAATGCTAACAGTATTCCCATCTTTTGTGATAATACTGCTGCTATTTGTTTGTCAAAGAATCCAATTCTACATTCTAAAGCCAAGCATATTGAGATCAAATAGCATTTTATTAGAGATTATGTTCAAAAAGGAATTTTAGATATACAATTCATTGATACTGAGCATCAATGGGCTGATATATTTACAAAGCCTTTATCTGTTGAAAGATTTGATTTTATAAAGAAAAATTTGAACATGCACTTTGTGTCTGATTAAAAAAATTTCTTGTCTCTGAATAAGAAGTTTGGTTCTGAAGTCTATTCAGAAGCATCTGGTCCATCAGAAGCTCTTAACTGAGGATCTGAGGAAAATGTGCTTCTGAAGATGACGTCAGCACTAAAACTTCAGAAGCGGTATTCTTTGCTTCTGAATAGCAAGGCTAGTGGGATCGTTGGCAGTTACTTTTTGTAACAGCTGTCCCATTACCCAAAGGTTAGTTTTCTGAAAAGTTTCTGACGTGGTCTATTTGTATTGGAGTATAACAAAAAGGGCAATGGAAGAAGGCAGATTCTCTTTGGAAGGCTACTCTCTGAAATTTTTGTTCAAGGGAAGCTTCTGAAGTATCTTAGAGAAACAGGAGTATCTTCAGATGAAGAGCTGGGAACTGTTGTTGGAAAAATCATTAATGGAAAGACTCTGAAGTCTATGAAGCTAACTAATAAGCTAGTCACTTCCAAAGAGGATTTGGCTGTAGAAACTGTTCAATCAGATCTAATGACGAATTTCCCCTCAATCTCTAAAGAGGATAATCCTGAGGATCTGTATCAGTTCATCAAAGCTCACTTTGAGCTTACTGGTACGATCATCAGTGTTGCATCTATTCCTGACAAGATTGGAGGAGCACCTCTCAAAGTTAAAGGGAAGAGGTCAAGAAAAGCTGATAAGGATGAAGTTGCAGCATCCAAACCCAAGAAAGCTAAAACTGCCAAGACTGAAAGCTCAAATGTTTCTGCTTCTGAAGAAGTTCTTGCTTCTGAAGAAGTTGTTCAGAAGCAAAGAAACAAAGAGCCTGAGGTTCAAGCTGATGCTAGGGAAGCTGCTCTTCAAACCATCAGGGATAAGAAAGCAAGAAGTTTAAAGACTGCTCAGGAACGCATGAAGGAAGCTGCTGAACAGCTAGAAACTGAGAATGATGACCCAAGACCAAAGAAGGCTAAGAATGCTGAACCAATAGAAATGCCCTGTTTCATACCTACTGCTGAAAAACTGCAAGAAGCTAGGGAGTATGCTACTTCTGAGATAGCAAAGAGGAAGCAGATGAGAAAGCAATTTGAAAAGCAAAGAGATGAACAACTCAAGGCAGCTGGGTATGAGCTTGCTCCTGAGAAGGCTGCTGTGATTGCTACTTTAACTGCTGAATTAGAAGAAGAAAATGTCAAGGAAGGAGTAGCACTGTTAAGACAATCCCTGAAAGGAAAGCATACTTCAGGAGCTTCTTCAGAACCAACATCAAAAGCTCCAGAAGCTGCTCAATCAAAAGGTCAATCTTCAGGTATTCCTTCTCAATATAAAGCTAGAATTAATATTCAGATTCCTGACCTTCCATCTCCACCCTCATCATCCTCCACTGACTCAGATAATGTTCTTCTGAGTCAGCACATCAGCAAATTCCTCAAAGATTTCAAACCAACCAAACTAACAGCTGATGGGAGAATAGATTATGAGCAGACACAAATTGAATTCTCTCAAGAGAGGATAAACATCTGTGAAAGGTTCCATTTGCCTGCTGTTCATTTCTTCCAACCACCCTTAGTTGAACCTGTTAGTATCCAACACCCAGAAACCAACCCTGAAACCAACCACAAAATAACCAAACTCCACAAAGAGCCTCTGAGGTAGTTTCAGAAGCAACTACTTCAGAAAACCCCCAACAACAAGAAACCTCAACACTTCACAGCCTAGAAAAACATCTAGGAGGTGAAATGCAACCAACACCTACAAAGGCCTCTAAAACAGTCCCTGAAAAGACTGTTTTGGAAAACCAACAAACAGACACCGAAACTGAAACTCAAACCATCCCAGAGCAAATTGTTTCTGAACATACTGTTCCTGAACAAGGTGCTTCTAACCTAGAGCAAAGTGTTCCTGAACAACATGTTTCTGAACACATTGCCTCTGACCAACAAACTACCACTGAACAACCCCAGCCTAACACAGAACAACAACAACCAGAATCACCAACCATCAATCTAACTTCTCCTGAACAACAAACAGCTTCTGACCAACCCTCTACATCTCAAACAACCATCCCTGAACCTTCACCCATCCCAGACACCATCCTGGAATCTGAATATATTGATGAAGAGCTTATAAGGTTAAGTGATGAGATTCAGAGACTGATTCTTCTCAGAACAGTTCCTGTACCTCCCATTCACTACCTTGATCAATGGATGGATCTGAAGAAGGATTTCAATGAGTTGCTGGATCAACTGAGTGCAAAATGTGTCACAACTCATTCTGATATGCTGAAGAAAATGTTGGATGATATGCATGAAGCTGCTAGAGTGAAAGAGCTTGATTATGTGCCTCTGTTAGCCAACACTCCTTTATATCTAGAAGATGACTACATTTCAAGGGCTGACAGAATTCAACAAGGGCTGAGAAGAAGACTGAGAGCCAAGGAAGAAATGGTAAACAAGCAACAAGAAGTAATCAAGAAGCAGTCTGAGCAGATTAAATACTTCATGGAACAGATGTCTAAGCTAGCCAAACCTTAGTTGCACACAAATTTTGCTTGTTTAGATTTTGTTTTAAGTATTATAATTGCTTTGACTATGTACTTTGACTTGTTTATCATGAATTTTATCATTGCTTCTGAATCAATTGCTAATTTCTCATACTATTTACAAGTTTTTGCTCTGATAATAATTGCTGTATTTTAATGATGTTTGCTCTGATACACTGTTAATTCAAGTTTTTCTTTCTTTTGCTCTGATACTCTTTCTTTTGTTTTTACTTACTTTTTGTTGATGACAAAAGGGGGAGTAGTTGTATAGTATTTTTAGGCTCTGAGCCCCATTAAATTAACTTGATTAAGTTAACTTTTTGATGAGCTTTGCTCTGAACCATTTTTTTTTGTGCTCTGAACCTTTTTTAAATACTTCTGATATTTCATTATCTTGTGCGTATTTTATTGAAATTTAATTAATGAGTATAGAACTCAGGGGGAGCTTACAAACCTCACCTTAAAGATCTATTAGACTCAGGGGGAGCTTACAAACCTCTATCCCAGTAGTCAACTTATTAATTAGATCAACAACAATTGAACATTTTAAATACTATTGTTTGTCATCATCGAAAAGGGGGAGATTGTTGGAACAAAATGTGTTTCACAATGAACCTTAATGAGTTTTGATGATAACAAGGTATTAAAAATTGTCAATTGGTTATTGCTAATAATTGTTCAAGTGTACAGGACCAAAGGCTAGTCAAGTAATTTCAATAGGTCTTGGAAGAACAATGGAGAGCAAAGGAATTCGAAGCATCTGAAGAAAACTGCGTCTGAAGCTAAAGTGCTTCTGAAGCTGAAGTGCTTCTGAAGTGATGACGTCATCAGAAGCAGAAGCTCATCAGAAGCAGAAAGTCATCAGAAGCAAGGTTTTCATCAGAAGCAATATCATCACCAGAAGCTACATTTGATCCGCAAATTCAAACTGAAGATCTAAAGTAGTTGTTTCTCATTTCAACCTCGTCTAAGAAGAACGAAGAATTGAAAGGGAGGTATCAACGGTCATTTGAAGTGCACTGAGTATTTGTCCTTCATTAACAGAGTTGACAAAGTACAAGTGTACAACCACTACCTTCACTACTCTGTTCTTGTCCACGTTACAAGACAAGACAACAACTATGCCTGCAGAATTTGTGCCTTCAAGATGGGAATGAATTTGAAGCTAATTCTTCAAAGGACTACACCCAAATCAGGCAAAGGATTACTGGTGGATGATCAAAGGAACTCAACGACTCTTTAGACGTGCTAATCCTCTCAACGTCTCTTTCACGCCTCTATATAAAGGAGTGAAGACTTGAAGATTGTAGATAGAGATACACAAGTTAAAAAGCGCCAAAACTCTGTCAATTTGTTTCTACAAAGCACACTGAATTTCTGCACTGATTTGATACATCTTAGAAATTCAAAAGTCTAGAGTCTTTATTGTATTGTATTGTGAACACCACTGATTGTATATCAAGTGTTCAAGTCAAACATATTTCATTGTATTTTTTGTTTGATAAGAAGACTCTTGCCTGCGTGCTTGAGCATTAGAAGACTCTTGCTTAGTGCTTGAGCATTGGAAGACTCTTGCGTGTGTGCTTGAGCATTTTTGAGAAGTCTCATACTTAGAGAGTATTGAGCATTTGTAATCTTTGTGATTATAGTGAAATCTCCTTGGAAGTGCAAGGGGGACTGGACTACTTCCGATTTGTGGAAGGAACCAGGATAATTGCTTGTGTCTCGCTTTTCTTTTCTCTGCTTTGATCTTTTCCGCTGCATATCTAATTGTGATCATCACATCAGAAGCAATCCCTAATTGCTTCTGAAGTATTATCAAAAATTTGAAAAACTTAATGTTAATGCTGTCACACCTTCTTCTGCATCCCCTCCTTGTGAAATCTGTGGTATATCCGGTCATATCGGTGTTGATTGTTAGTTAGGTAGTGCTGCCAATATTGAGCAACTGAATTACGCTCAATATAACCAAGGAACGAGGCCAAATCAAAATTTTTACAAAAATCCTCAAGGTTCCTATGGACAAGCAGCACCACCTGGCTATACAAACAACCAGAGAGTGGCTCAGAAATCAAGTTTGGAGATTTTGTTGGAAAATTGCATAGCTAATCAAAATAAAAATCTTCAAGAACTGAAAAACCAAACAGGATTTCTGAACGACTCCCTCTCCAAACGCACTACCAAGGTCAATTCTATCGCCACACACACTGAAATGCTTGAGACCCAAATCTCCCAAGTGGCCCAACAAGTGGCCACCTCTTCTCAAACACCAGGAGTCTTTCCTGGTCAACCTGAAACAAACCCCAAAGCTCATGTCAATGTTATATCTCTTGGGGGCAGTAAGTTAGAAGAGACCGTTACTAAAGCCAAAAGAATTAAGGTAGAGAGTGCTAAGTTTTTTGGTGAGAAAGATGAGAAACCGCTTGATAAGAACAAGGCCCTTAACCCATTAAGGCTTACTAAGCTCAACTTGGAGGCTCAATTCGCTAAATTCTTAAACATACTTAAAAGGATTTGCATTAAGATTCCCTTTGCTGAAGCTTTGTCTCGTATGCCTCTATACGCCAAGTTTTTAAAAGAAATTTTTTCAAAGAAAAAGGCTATAGATCACAAAGAGACAATAGCTTTAACTAGGGAAAGTAGTGCTATCGTCAAGAAGCAACCCCAAAAGCTTAGAGATCTAGGTAGTTTTGCCATCCCTTGTGTGATAGGGAAAGAAACCGTTGACAAAGCCTTGTGCGACTTAGGAGCCACTGTTAGTTTATTGCCTCTATCCCTCTTTAAAAAGATGGGAATAGGAGAGTTGAAACCTACCGAGATGATATTAAAGTTGGCCGACCGTTCTGTTATCCCGATAGCTGGATATGTTGAAGACATCCCCGTTAAGGTAGAAGGGATATACATCCCAACTGAATTTGTGGTTGTTGACATCGAGGAAGACCATGATTGCCCTATGATCCTAGGAAGACCCTTCCTCGCCACTGCAGGTGCTATAGTTGATGTTAAGAGTGGTAGGATAGTTTTTCAAGTGACTGAAGACATGGTAGGATTTGAGTTCGAAAATGTTCAGGAAGGTCCCGCCCTTTATTATTGCAATATGGTCAAAGAACATGATGTGAAAGAACGCTTTTTAGCGTCATCTACACAATACAACATCTTTGACCATTTCTAATGGACACTTTCTTTAACGTCAAGCTAATGACTATAAAAAAGCGCTTCGTGGGAGGCAACCCACGCATTTAACTGCTTTTGTTTTGTTTTGTTTTTGTTATTTTAAGTCTTTTGTAGGTGATTGTCCGAGTAGGATTCAAGAAAACAGAAAATTTTGATGCCTCGTCCTCCATAACCTTGGCACGGCCCGTGCTCCCACTGGCACGGCCGTGCCAGACCTTGACTAACCAAAACAAGCCATTTTTCCAGAAAGTTGGCACGGCCCGTGCCAAGGTTGGCACGGCCGTGCCCGATCATCAGGTAGGTATAACCACACCTTTTGGCCTCCTTCTTCCCTCATTCTCCACCACAAACATCTCTCTACCTCCAAACTTCTCTCTAAAACCTCCATAGCCACAAAACCCTAAACCTCCATTTCTATCCCAAAAACTCACCAATTCACAAAATTTCTCCACTCAACCAACCCCAAACACCATTCCAATCATAAACCCCCATTTAAAAACAACTTTCATACATCCAAACCAACATCACCCAAATTCGTAACCGCTCCTAACCTAACCCAAAAACCAGAAATTCTTCACCAACTTCCATAACCCAACCCCTAAAAATCACTTAAACCTTTACCTCAACACTAAACCAACCTTTTCCACCAAAATAACCCAACCACAAACCATCATCGCCATCACACCACTAAAGCAAGGTCAAGGTAATGGCTTCAAAGAGAAGTGGAAAAGAAGTTGGAATCTCATCAGGGAGACCTCCTCCAAAGAAGAAAACACAAGCCAAGAATCATGGCATCACCTTCAGGGACAACAGGCAAAGAGATAGGTACAAAATTCTAATCTCTAAACCTTTACATCCTTGCAGGTTCCCTGATAACCATGACTTGAATAAGCTAGGAATTAAAGATAATGTGTTTAATCTGCTAGAAAGGTTAGGATGAGTTGATATGTTGAGACCTATGAGAGGGTATGAGAATTTCACCTACGAATTTTTAAGTTCTATTGATTTTACGAAAGATAGGTTGAATTTTGATAACCCTAACCATAGAGTTTCTTTCCGGCTTATGAATATTGATTATGAGATGTCTTTTCAACACTTCTGTTATGAGATGGGCTTCGCAAATGCGGGGTTCATCCACGATTCTTGGGATCAAAATTTAAAGTCGGTTGACTATCAACCCGCCGCCTTTTGGGAGCGAATTACAGGTCTTGACCAGTTTAACACACGTGCCAACAAAGCTAGCAACATTCACAACCCCGTACTTAGGTACCTTCAGAGGGTTATGGCTTGCACTATTAGGGGAAGGACTGAACTAGGGAACACTAGGAACGATGAACTCTTCATGGTATGGGCTATGATGCACAACCAACCCGTTAACACTTGCTTTTACTTGCTTGACTACCTTTCCCTTATAGGAAATAGGTCCGATAGTAGGGGAGAAATCGTAGTTGGTGGTATCATAACATACATAGCTAAGCAGTTAGGCGTGAGTGAAGACCAAGGGCTAAACAAGATTGAGGGAAACAATAGGCTGAACATAGAAACCCTTATCTCTATGAATTTCATTAAACCTCGAATCCCTTTTGTTTATACGCTAAAGCTTAATGTGCCAATTTTGATATTATTGCCTAACCCATCTCGGACTAACACCAAGGTGGAAGAAAATTTGTTGTATGTTAATGATGACCCACAGGTGCACATAGAGCAGCATAATGAAGAAGCAGACGGTGCACATGCGCACCAAGAAGAGGAAGGTGCACAATTGGACCATGATGAGGAGCACCATGACCATGATGAAGGTGAAACAAATGATAATGCAAGATGGGCATGGATGCATACCGAGGTCGAAAGGATAAGCACTGAGCAACAAAGGCAAGGTGTTGAATTGATGGGAATAAGGAATGATGTCCAACAGGGCAACCGCATATCCGAAGAAAATAACCAAATGCTTCGGAACATGATGCTCCACTTTCACCTCCAAGGTCCTCCATATGGACCTCAATGATAAAAATGTGAGCTTTCCTCTTCCTCTCTTCCCTTCTTTCTCCTCCTCCTTCTTCTTCTTCTTCTTCTTCTTCTTCTTCTTCTTCTTCCTCTCCTTCTCTTTTATTTTTCTGTCTTGAATCATTGAGGACAATGCTTCTCCTAAGTGTGGGGGGAGCCTAATAAAGTGTCTTTAGTCGTAGTGTTTCCAAACTCCCTTGAACTTTATTCTTTTGTTTTCTTTTATTGTAAAAGGCATGGTTAAGTAGCTTGTTTTTAATGAAATCAATCATGACATAAAATTTTTATTGTCTCCTCTTATTGGTTGTTTCTTGTACATGAAAGTAAACTCTTGTGTTTTAAGTTCTCCTAATATACCCACATCTTGTTTTAAAGTGAATAGAATCTCCAATGAGATATGCATAAAGTTGCTTCCCTTGAGTAAATGTATAAATAGGTATTCTAAGGAAATGCGTTCTAATTTTAGTGGTACATTAACCTTTAAAAATTCTCAAAGTAAAAAAAAAAATAGTATAAGTTAGTATAAAGGAGTTCATAAAAGGCCAAACTTAAAATTTATTTCAAGGTTGCATTATTGAATCTAGATTGGGGAAGGAGGTAGGCCCTCCGACTTCCTACGTGAAGATAATGTTATCTTAGAAAAGAAAACTTTAAAAGACATCATTGAATCTAGATTGGGGAAGGGGGTAGGCCCTCCGACTTCCTACGTGAAGATGATGTTTTTAAGGGGCACCATTGAATCTAGATTGGGGAAGGGGGTAGGCCCTCCAACCTCCTACGTGAAAGTGTTGTTCCTTAAATAAAGTATTCAAAATGTAATTGGCAAAAGATCAAAAAGATCACAAAAGCTCCTATCTCTCTTATACGAATTGAAAGAAGACATTTCTTGGTTAATTTAGTACTAGGCTTAGAACGTATTCCTCATTATATCTATCTTATACAGGAGCAAGAAAAGGGTTGGACTACACACACACACTCACTTAAGACTTGATTGTTGAGTTGAAAAAGGGGTTATAAGAAATACTTGAGTTTGTGATTAGTGTACTCTTTGAAATAAAAGCCTTCGAGGAGACGTGTGCTTTAATGTGATTGTCATATGAAAATATTATGCTACCATGTTTATGCCTTTTGCTTGAGGACAAACAAAGATTCAAGTGTGGGGGAGTTTGATGAGTCATTTATTGCTTACTTTTATATGCTTTTTAGTTTAGTTTTATTTAGATTTTATTTTATTTTATATTAGTATTATTTCCTTTTTAGGATAGTTTACTTTAAATTGCATTTTATTTTATTTCAGGAATGAATATTGGATGGATTGAGTCTTGGAGCAAAAGAAAGGGACTTGGAGCTGATTGGATGCAAAAATATGAAGATTGAGACACAAAAATATGTCTCCCCAAAGTCAGATGCTTGGCACGGCCCGTGCTAGCCTTGGCACGACCGTGCCACCATCCAGAGTGCCTTTTGCTGCTTTTGCTTAGATTTTAAGCTACTCTATTTTTAGCCCGAATGTAATAGCTTAGATTTTAAGTCGAATGAATGCTATAAATAGAGTAGCCATCCATCACAAATATTCATCTTTACTTGGAATACAATAAGTGACAATTGCTTTTCTAATTAAAGTTCTTTTATTTTCCTTTATTTTCTCGTCATTTACTTTTATGCTTTCTCTCTTCTCCCCCATGTCTACGATGAACATGAGTGAGTAGACTTCTCCTTGTCTTGGGATTGTTGGATAAGTCTAAATGACATAATCCTAATCAAACCAAGCTCTAAGCCTTAATCTTATGTAACCCTAATTTCTTATCTAAATTCACCGCTTTAACATGGATCAACCATTATCAAACTGTGGAAACGAAAGTGGAGGGTTTGATAATTGTTTATCCATTATTCCAAATATCAATTCATAAAACGAAAGTGGAGCTTTGATATTCGAACAAGTGAATTTAGACAAGGATTGCAAAGTCAGCGAAATAGGCTTTGCAATCTTTGAGACATATAGTTTCGATCTTCAAGGGAACTAATAACAATCAAGTCAGCGAAATAGGCTTGGTTGTTAGAGGAACCAAAATCTAATATTAATCAAGTCAGCGAAATAGGCTTGGTTGCTAGAGGAACATAAGAGAAACAGTCTTGAGAAATTAGGTCTAACATAACATTATAAGCTTATAGTTTTGGTTTGAGAAGGACTTGTTATTTAGATGAAACCAACGATCCCAAGGCTCTTTTTATATTATTAATTTTAAATCGCTTGAAAACCCCCAACTTACAATTCTTTTCTCTTCTAATCATTTCCAAAGGTTAATTGAATTGAACTACTCCCTGTCGGAACGATACTCTTTTAATACTACTTCGGTAAGACCGTGCACTTGCAGTTTTATCCCATCAGTTATTTATTCAGTTTATGATTTTAAGAAAAGAAGTGTGACATTCCGTTTATGTGAATTACTCTAATTAATTAAATGAAATTTTTACGTTGGGAAAACGGGGTGTTACGATTGGTATTAAAGCAGGTTGGTTCGTCCGGCCAAGTAGTTGAGTCGAGTAACAGTTGTATTACTATCTTTATGCTATTTGATTGGTTGTTGTTGTGTTTCTGATTAATAGATTTGTTTATTATGTGATTATGTTTGATTGACTAACTTTGATGTGGTTTACATGTTTTGTTGAAGTTTCTATTTGGCTATATATGGTTTAAGATGGTTAGGCAATAATTGAATTCATTTCTTTTGTGCTCTGAATTTTGAGGACGAAATTCTTTTAAGGGGGGGAGGGTTGTAACGCCCTCTTTCATTATTTGATTATTTTAATGAGTTTAGAATATACTTATATGATTTGTGTGATTTATATGATTTTTTTTTATTTTTTTTTACAAGAAGAAACTTATTGCATTTCATTCAAAATAATAGTAGAGATACAAGATGGAATCCTAATATGAATATGGAAACTAGCATGACGCAAAGCCACTATAGCAAAGCTATGAGCGAATTCGTTGGCTTGTCTCCGAATGAACCTAACATTAGAGGTTACTAAATCAGAAGCTAACAGACGTCTACAATCATTAATAATTGCGCTAAAATTAGAGACGCCACTAGTACTACCATAAAGACTGTCTACCACACTTTTGGAGTCAAGCTCAAAGTCCACAATACCTAGTTGCAGATCACGAACCCAGTGCATTGCTGATAACAAACCCAAAGCCTCACCCAACTCGACATCAAGGAGCGGAGTCATCCATTCAGTCTTGGCTAAAACAAAACAACCTTCTTCATCTCGAATGCAAACACCAATACCAACCCGATTCTGAGCTTGAGACAAGGACGCATCAACATTACAGGTAAACCTGCCGGGACTTGGTTTAACCCACTTCAAATCATTCGGGGTGGAAGGATTTTGAGGGCTAGGATGCCAAATATTCTGAGCATTCCTCCAGCTAGTAAGAAGAGAACCTGCACGAGCACAAATATCTTGAGCTGTATCAGTGATGTTGTTCAATACCTTATTGTTTCGATGCTTCCAAATACTCCAAAGGGTCACACTGAAAAATTTGCTTTTGCTGCTGATCCAGGTGT
This sequence comes from Medicago truncatula, assembly GCF_003473485.1. NCBI lineage: Eukaryota > Viridiplantae > Streptophyta > Magnoliopsida > Fabales > Fabaceae > Medicago > Medicago truncatula. The sequence goes on along the minus strand of NW_024340360.1, from coordinate 287,716 downwards.
TGTAGGATAGCAAACACATTGGTTGGAAAACTGACATTAATATCAAAAACAGCCATCAAAGGGCTCCATATGCCAATACGTTGCCAACAAAGCATACTTTTACTACACATAAAGAACAAATGGTTGCTATCCTCTCTGAAATCATCACACACTGCACACCTGTCAGTACACTGAACTCCTTTAGATTGCAAACGAATTCTCGTGGGCAAGCAATTACGGCAAGCTCGCCAAAGGAAATTCTTAACTTTCGGGGGCAATTTTAAGCTCCAGATACAGTTCCAATTACCCGGTATTGCCATATCATGATTCAGAATATCTTTATAAGCACTTTTAATTGTATAATTACCATCCCTTTAAAATTTCCAAACAGGCATATCATGAGTTACCAAAGGAAGCAACGAAGTGTTAAAAATATTTATGGCAGTACTAGAGTCAAAGAAAGTATTAATGAGCTCCATATTCCACTGTTTCTGGGGTGTAATCAACAAGTCAGAAACAATGATAGAAGGCCACTCCAATTGATGATGAGTTGAAGGTAAAATTCGTGCAACATTACTGATCCAAGGATGATCCCAAACTGGTATGTGTTCGCCTGTACCTATACTCCACTGAAAACCACGCCGAATCACATCTTTAGCACTCCAAATACTACGCCAAACATAAGTAGGATTATGGCCAATGCTAGCTCCAAAATAGTCACTACGAGGAAAATATTTAGCTTTGAGTAAACGAGTGATTAGAGACTCTGGAGAAGAAACCAACTTCCAAGCCTGCTTACCAACCATAGCCATATTAAAGGCCTTAAGGCCCTTAACTCCCATACCTCCAAATACCTTTGGAACTGAAAGCCGCTCCCAAGATAGCCAATGTAATCCTCGAGAATTTGCTGAATTATGACCCCACCAAAAGGAATTTAACATTTTTTCTATCTCATTAATGAGGGATCCCGGAAGAAGGAAAATACTCATCACATAGGAAGGAATAGATTGCAAAACAGACTTCATGAGAACCTCCCTACCAGCCTGCGAGAGACATCTACTACTCCAGGAGTTTATTTTACTCCAGACGCGTATATGATTTATTTTGATGAGTGATATTTTGTTATGTTATATGTTGGTATTTATTAGTATAATATATATGCTATTTGGTTTAGAAATACATATGTTATAGAAATATATTTGTTATAGAGATATATTTGTTATTTGTTATATAAATATTTTATATTATATATAAATAAATAAATATATATATATTAGAATAGAATATTGAGTTTAGGGGTTGTTATGAGATTTTAGAGAGTTTTGGGGGAGAAAGATAAATAAGATAAAATAGAAAAGAAAAGTTATAAATAGGAGAGACTTAGTTTAGAAAAACATAACGTACGATCAATTTTGGAGAAAATGGAGAAAAATCCAAGAGAAGGGAGAGAGACCTAGGAAGCTGCGATTTTTATATTCCAAGGTAAGGGTGGGACTAACATTCAATAATCTTGAGTCTATGATTCTGAAAATTGTATTTAACATGTTGTAGGTTTAGTTTTTGAGAATTTGAGAATTAGGGTTAAGAGTGATGATTGTGATGATTTTGAATGTAAGTGAAGTTGAATAATATAGGTTGCTTTTTCTGATTTTTCTTTTCATCTCTGCCCGAAATTTGAAATGAAATCTGGTATTGATAGGTCTAGAATTGTTCTTAGGTGTAAACACGAAATTTGTAGGTATGGATGTTAGCTTTCTAATCCCGTTGGTCTGACGTCAAAACGATTTATAGAACTTGAGTTATGGTCAAATTACTGCACGTAGGTCACAGTGAATTTTTATGAATTTCAGCACAACTTTGTCCGAATTTGAAATGAAAACTGGTATTGATTGGTACAGAATTGGTCTTAGGTGTAAACACAAAAGTTGTAGGTATGGATGTTAGCTTTCTAATTCCATTCGTTTGACTTCAAAAAGATTTATAAAACTTGAGTTATGATCAAATTACTGCACGTAGGTCATAGTGAATAATTGAATATGATTGATGAATTAGTATATGTATGTATATGTTTGTGAATACTATATTGTTCATGATTAATGAAGTGTTATATGAATGTATATGTTTATGAGTATGATGTTGTTTATGATTGATGAATTAGTATATGTATGTATATATTGCGAATACGATATTGTCCATGATTGATGAAGTGTTATATGTATATATGATGTTTAAGTAGATGTTGATTATCATTTGATGTTGTTATATCTTGAGATGTTTACGTGCTGTCTATGTTGCTGTTGTTATTTAACTAAGCTGTATGAGTCGGTCTAAGTTGATGAAGTTCCAAATTATTGGATTATATAAGAGTTTGTCGATTTAAGATGTTTAAGAGGTCGAGTCCATGCATTAACATTTCATTGTTGGGGGCTTGATGACCTAGAGCCTTTGCTCAATTAAGTTGAGGGCTTGATGCCCTGGGAGCCTTTTTACGCTCAAATAAGTTGAGGGCTTGATGCCATGGGAGCCTATTTACGCTCAAATACGTTGGGGGCTTGATGCCCTGGATTGGTACCACATGCATATAAGAGGTCTAAGTTGCATAGTCAAGTTGGAGTTGCATTTGTCGAGTCAAAGATGTTTAAGTTGCCAAGTTGTTGAAGCTGTGATTCTTTATATGAATTATTAAAGATGTGATATATGATATATTATTGTCTATGATGAATATTATGATGATTTTAGGTTGTTAAATATAATTATTGAATTATATGCTTAATATTATTGTTTTGTGAAATCTCACCCCTTCTGCTTGGAAATGTTGCTCTTCGTATGAGTAACTTGCAGGTAACCAAGAATAGTTGATGTCGCGTGAGCTTTCTCTCTCGTGTGTCTTAGGTGCTCTGATACGTAACGGGATGAGATTTTGTTGTTGCTTTCTATTCCTTACGTATTATTTTATGAATTATCATCAACATGTTGTTGGAAGAATTTTAAGAGATTTTATGTTGAGGCCCTTGTGCCAAAGTTGTTTAAAAGTTGAATAAATTCCGCTGCGAGGTATTAAAGATTTTGTTATTGCATTTTAAAGGATAGTTATTTATTCAGTTTATGATTTTAAGAAAAGAAGTGTGACATTCCGTTTATGTGAATTACTCTGATTAATTAAATGAAATTTTTACGTTGGGAAAACGGGGTGTTACAATCAACATTTTGCAACTTCAACCAACAACAACAACTAATACTCAACCAACAATAACAACTACTACTCAACCAACAACAACGACTTATGCAATGACACAACAACAACGCTACGACTCAACAACAAATGCGACAATGCACATGCATGTGGTACCATTTTAACGTGTTTGAATGAACGAGCATTCACAAGGCGCCCTCAACAAATTGAATGAACTAGCATTCACAGGGCATGAGCCCTCAACAGTTGGAATGATTAAGCATTCCCAGGGCATGAGCCCTCAACGGTTTGAACGACAAGGTGTTCACCGGACATAAGCTCTCAACAATTATGAGTATGTAATGGACTCAATTTAGTATATATCAACATACAACTCTCCTACAGCAACAACAACATGAACAGAGACACCCACTACACAGCAGTGCATATATAAATATGACTTACACATCAACATGATCAACTAGCAAGACAACAACCTTCGACAATGAAATTCAACAACTTGTATATTTTATTTGCATGCAATTATACATAAATCCACAATCAACAATCATTCATATGCAAATCAGCAACTCTGATAAAATAATATACTTAATCAGGAATATTAATATACCCAGATTCCAACTTAACAATACACAAAAATGTAAATGCGGCTCTCAGCCACTGTGCAACTCGCCAGGCGAGTGCACTGCTCGCGATGGCGAGCTCAAGGAGAAGGGCTACTCGCTATGGCGAGTAAGTTGTTCGTTGTGGCAAGCAGGAAGATGGTGCTCTCGGGAGTTTTGACATTTTTCTCACTAAATCTTCATTTTTAAGCTCCCTAATCCCCTTTTTGATCTAAAAATTAGCCCAGTCCTCTCTAAAAACATCCAGGCACTCAAACCATTACGTCCTATAACAACATTTTAAAAAAAATCATATTTTCTCACTCAGGTACTCGCTATGGCGAGTGGTCTTGCTCGGGAGGCGAGCGATGAAATGGCTTACTCGCCAGGCGAGTCAGCTTACTCGCCATGGCGAGTTGCGTCAGGTCTGACTACGGGAATTCTGCAGTTTTTCACCAAAAATCCCAATTTTCCCCAATTCGATCCCCAAAACTGATTACAGAAGTGTTATAAGTTTCTGCCTATGACCTGAACACAATCTAATACTATTGCCATGGATTCTACACTTTTTAATTCAAAAAATCATAATCAAAACCTAACCCCCACTTCCCAATTTCAACTAGAACCTTTGCTAAACCAAAATCAGAAGTATACAACTATTATCATTGAGAGTTAGTCTCACCCTTACCTTGAATTGATGAACAAAGCTCTACAGAAAATCAGATTCTCCCCTCTTGGCTCTTCTCTTGGTTTTTCTCCCAAAACTTGCTTGTACGTAAAACTGTTTTCTGACTTTCTAACTCTTTAACTTAACTCCCCTTAATTTTAATTAACTCCCACTTAATTCCCTTAATTAATATTTAACCCCCAAAACTCCAATAAATTATAATTCCCACTTATTCTATTAAATAATAGAAATAGTCATTTAATAAAATACACCAGAACATAAAATCAACATAAATCATTTAAAATCATATAAGAAACTATAAATCAACTAAAAATAATTAAATAACAACTAGGGCGTTACACACCCCATTTGGGAGACCCCAACAAACGTTCATTCCATTTGGTTCGCCTCAACAATCATTGACCAATGCCTCCTTGGGCGCTTTGAGGCAACAAATGGAAGAAACTAACCATGAAATGGTTAATTTGGTTACTCAACAAGTGAGCACAGTAATTAACCCCTTGATTCGAGATACCAATAACAGTTATCAAGCACTGTCCCATCAGATGGAGCGAATAGCCAATTTTTTGGGCGCTCCCCCAGTGCGAGTTACACCAACGACTCAAAATGCTAATGTGAGGCACAGAGAAATTCTTGTCGAAGTGCCTGAAAATCAAGCACAAGAAGTGCAACCAGAGATGCCGGACGAACCTGTAAGGGCTCCCATAATAGTAAACAGGCACCAAAATGCAGACCAAGTGGTCATGCAAGCCTGTCGAAACAATTACGAGGGCCAAAATATCATAGCCAATGTGGTCGAAGCCTTGCTAGCCCATAATGGTGTTAATATGGGATTACACAGGCCAAATTTCGTTTCAACATTATCTGAGTTTGTGTTGGAGGCTGAAATGCCTAGAAACACTAAAATCCCCAAATTCACTAAGTTCGCTAGGGAAACTAACGAATCAACAGTCGAACACATTGCTCGATATCTTATGGAGGTCGGGGATCTGGAAAATAGCGAGAATCTGAAAATGAAATATTTTCCAAGTTCTCTAACAAAGAATTCTTTCACATGGTTCACAATATTGCCTCCCCATTCCATTTTTAGTTGGAATCAATTAGAAAAGGCATTCCATGAACAATTTTACATGGGCCAATCCAAAATTAGTTTGAAAGAATTGGCTAGCGTTCGACGTAAGACGCATGAGTCGATAGATGATTATCTGAACAGATTTCGTCTTCTTAAGGCCATATGTTTCACATCAGTGCCAGAACATGAGTTGGTCGAAATGGCTGCAGGCGGCCTAGATTATTCTGTCCGAAAGAAGTTGGACACTCAATATCTTAGGGATATGGCACAATTGGCAAATAGAGTCCGACAAGTTGAAAGGCTTAAAGCTGAAAAGGCCAGGACAAATAGATTCCCTAAGAAGGAGAAAGTTGCTTACGTAGATACTGGTGACAGTGACGCATAATTCGATTGGGGTTCCGATACTGTCGAAGATAACGAGATAAATCTCGCAGAATTAAAAGATGGGCCACCATATACCTGCAAGTTATTAAGGCCATCAAATGGAAAAAACCCAGAAGAACCAAAGAATGACAAATATCCTCCTAAAACATACACTTTCGATGTTTCTAAATGCGAAGAGATCTTTGATCTTCTAGTTACTGATGACATAATTCTGGTGCCAAAAATTATGAAACTCCCTCCTTTGGAACAACGGAAAGAGAGGTTTTTGTAAATTTCATGGTTTCTTAGGGCATAACTTATCCCGTTGTACTCGTTTCAGGGACTCTGTGCAGAGGGCTCTCGATGAGGGAAGGTTGAAGTTCGGAGAAAAGACTACAAAGCCTATACAAGTGGATGCCGAATCTTCAAAGAAAGCTGATTCCATGTATGCCGAAGTAATCTGCATAAACATGGTAGATGTTGCTGAATGAGGTGATAGCAAACTACCCATTGGAATGCAGTCCCTCAAAGAGACTCCACCAAATGATGTTGAAATGGTCACTGAAGACCATCATTTCGATAATACTATGGTCACTGAAGACCAATTCACTGAAAATATGAAAGTGGCATAACCTAAAAATGAAGAGGATCTTGTTGATTTTCTCAACCGATGCAAAATCTCCAACACTGATGCCATGCTTTGTCCCAGATGCAGCGCGGTTTTCAACAAAAAGGCCGCAAGAGCTATCAAGGGTTTCCAACCACAGACGAAGCGCAAGGGAGGATGGAAAGACAACCGCCCTAAATTTAGTTTCAATCAAAGGGGCGTCCCATACAAAATGAAGCCATCAGAAGATCCCCAAGGGAGGAGTCGGAAGAAAACCTTCAGTCCATTTGCAAGATCCCCGACGGATACTTGGGTGTTTTCAGGGGGCAAGAAATCTGGATATTCTGCCCCACCAACTAAATGGGTGAAAAGAAAGGTCCCCATTCTTCGCCAGGAGACACCGGAGGAACCTAGTATATATGCCTACAATAACAATTACAAGGGTAAGCATCCTATGACAAAAATGCAATGGCGTAGGTACGAGCACTAGAAAAAGGCAAGCGCTTTGCAGGATATTACCAATGTTGACAAAGGGAAAGGGAAACAAGAGATTGTTTTTGAGATGGTTAAAAAATCAGCCACAGAAAGAATCTCCCCTCCTTTGTCAATTTTGAAGAAAGACCATCCTAAAGAGGATGAAGAAATGACGTCGAATTTCTCCAAGTCTGACCCAAGCTTCGATATAGTGTGCAATGTGGTCTCAGTGTTGCCTGTTGAGTATGACGTTCCTTCAGAAGTTAACGAAGTAGAAAGTGACTTTACCGACGAAATGATTATCCACAAGCCACTATGCTATTATGTTATAAACAATGGTTGTGTCGAAGATCAACATGCTGTATTCCAAAGACCAGATGCTTCGATGAGGCCGCACCTCAAACCGTTATTTATTCAAGCCAAGATAAATGGTGTAGGAGTAAATAAAGTGCTGGTTGATGGCGGGGCCACTGTCAATTTACTACCCCTATCCTTCCTGGGAAAAATTGGACTCTTTGATTCCAATTTGAAACCCCATAATGTGATCCTTACTAACTATGAAGGGACGGCAGGGAACTTCCTTGGTGCCGTCGAATTAGATCTGGTAGTGGGCAGCGTGAGCAGAACAACCATGTTTATGGTAGTCCCATCCAAGGAAAATTTTAATGTGCTATTAGGCAGAGAATGGATACATGGTGTGGGCGCAGTCCCTTCCACTGTGCACCAGAGAATTGCTATATGGAAAAAAGACGGCCTAGTAGAAAATGTTGAGGCTGGTCATGGTTACTTCATGGCTGAGGTAAATAACATTACTAAGAAGAATTTTGATAAGAAGCTTGCACATATCCCTCCGGTTATGGCCTTGGGTCCCAAATACACAATTTCAGATGATGAGATGTATTCCATGAAGCTTCAGCCATGATCTGGGCTCGTTTGGGACAGAGAATTCAGGGAACGGGATTACGTAATGGTGAATCAGGAAGACATTCCTTCAGAAGAAAGGAATCTGCTCAGAACGAGAGCCTCTGCATACAAGAAGGTTACTGAAAGCCTTGCACCAGGATCCCGTGAGTATCCTATGTCACTAACTGGGTGGGAAACCGAAGAATGATCCATGACTGAGGCCAACATTTGGGACAAAATTACGGCCTATGTGGCCGAGAATGAATTCAAAACGGCTAAGGAGGCCGAAAATTTGCAAAAGGCGGTGATCGAAAATATGGCAGAATATTCTGCGGATGATATCATCGGTGACCAGAAGCTAGACTGTATCTATGATGATGAACCCCTGGGCTTCGAAGAAGATCCTATGGGATCTACTACCAAAATGAGGGCGCAGGATCCCCTCGAAGAGGTAGATCTAGGAGATGCCACCATAAGAAGACCCACTTATGTGAGTGCCAAAATTTCTAAAGAATTTAAAGTTCAAATTGCGGAGCTTCTGAAAGAATATAAGGATTGCGGAAATTCTAAATAGGGAAGTGGTGAAATTGATACTGCCAATTCGACCAGACAAAAAGCCAGTAAAATAGATCCCTAGAAGATTTGCCCCGTAGATCTTACCAAAGATTAAAGAATAGATCGAAAGACTTCTGAAATGCGGTTTCATCAGACCTGCAAGGTATGTAGATTGGCTAGCAAACATAGTCCTTGTTAAAAAGAAAAATGGGACAATAAGAGTGTGTATAGACTTTAGGGATTTAAATCTCGCTACCCCTAAAGACGAATACCCAATGCCTGTGGCAGAAATGCTGGTTGATTCCGCGGCGGGTTTCGACTACTTGAGTATGCTAGATGGCTATTCAGGGTACAATCAAATCTTTATTGCTGAAGAAGACATCGCTAAGACCACATTTCGATGTCTGGGGGCATTAGGTTGCTATAAATGGTTGATAATACCATTCGGTCTAAAAAATGCTGGTGCTACATACCACAGAGCGATGAATCTGATGTTTCATGATTTCATAGAAGATTTCATGCAAATTTATATCAACGACATTGTGGTAAAATCCTCTTCAGAGGAAAAACACTTAGATCACCTACGCCGATCATTCGAAAGGATGAGCCAATTGATCATCAACCTTGAAGTCATTAGCTTCAGTCTGATTACTAGCAACCAACAAGTCCACAAACTTAACATCAACTTTTTATGCTTCTTTAATACTGTTCAAGAATTCACTATTGATCTTCAACATACCCAACTTCACACTCTGAGGCGACAACTCACAAACTAGACTCAAGTCTCTAAACTGTTCAAGCAACTCAAACTCTTTAACCATCATAGCAGACATATGTAACGTCTTCCTGCTTAAAGCTTCTGCAACGACATTAGCCTTACCTGGATGATAATTCAAACCAAAGTCATAGTCTTTCAACAACTCAAGCCACCTTCGTTGCCTCATATTCAATTTCTTCTGATCAAATAAATATTTCAAACTCTTGTGATCACTAAACACCTCAAATCTGGAGCCATACAAATAATGCCTCCAAATTTTCAACAGAAAAACCACAACAGCCAACTCTTGATGCATACGCTACAACCTTGTTATCTTGCTTAAGCACATCATCCAAACCCAACTTGGATGCATCACAATACACTACAAAAGGTTCACCGCTGCTTCAACTCATTGAAACTGTTCTCGCACTGAGCATCCCACACAAAAGCTTTACCGTTATAGGTCAACTGAGTCAATGGAAGTGCCAACTTCGAAAATCCTTCTATAAATCTGCGGTAATAACCAGCCAAACCCAAGAAACTTCTAATCTCTGTAACTGACTTCGGAGCCTCCTATTGTGATACTGCATCAACTTTTGACGGGTCTACTGCAATACCACTACCATAAATAATATGGCCAAGAAAATTTACTTCACTTAACCAGAATTCACATTTGGACAACTTGGCATACAACTTCTTTTCATTCAACACTTACAACACAATCTTTAAATGCTCTGCATGCTCTTCTTCAGACTTAGAATAAATCAAGATGTCATCAATAAATACAACAACAAACCGATCCAAATAAGCATGGAAAATTCTATTCATGTACTCCATAAACACACCAGGCGCATTAGTAACACCGAAAGATATCACTGAATATTCGTAATGTCCATATCGTGTCCTAAAGGTCGTTTTATGCATATCTTCATCTTTTACTTTAATCTAATGGTAACCCGACCTCAAATCAATCATGCTAAACACGCGTGCACCCACTAACTGATCCATTAAATCATCAATTCGCGGAAGTGGATACCTATTCTTTATCGCCACTTTATTCAGGTGACAGTAATCTATACACAACCTCATGCTACCATTTTTCTTCTTAACCAACAACACCGACGCTCCCAAGGTGAAACACTCGATCTTACAAACTTTTTATCAAGTAAATCCTCCAACTGTTTCTTCAACTCTGCTAACTCAGACGCTGACATACGGTAAGACGCTATCGACACAGGCTTCGTACCCGGAACAAGATCAATGGAAAATTCAACTTCTCTTTCTGATGGCACATCAGGAATCTCATCAGAAAAAACTTTTGGGAAATCACACACAACTGGTAACTTATCAATTACTGCTTGATTCTCAACAGACAAGGACGCCATCAGAGAAAACATCAAAATTCCATCATGCTCTAACTATTTCAGCTGCTTAGTAGTCAAGAACCCTGCTCCACTCTCTTCTTCAACAGAAGAAAAATATACCGACTTACTAAAACAATTATAATGAACATGGTTATACTTCAACCAGTTCTCTACACAACAAACAACAATCAGGACAACATAAGACAGTATTACAACTGTTACTCAACACTACACGACTCATCTACTTGGCCGGACGGACCGACCTGCTCTGATACCAATTGTAACACCCCGTATTCCCAAACAATGTACATCATACATAAAATCAGAGTATTTCAACATATACGGAATGTCACACTGCTTTTCATAAAATCATAATAGAATAAAATTACTATTTAATGTTCAACTTCAATAACATATCATTTATTACAACACAGCGGAAATTATTCAACATTTAAACAACTTTGGCACACAGGCCTCAACGTAAAATCTCATAAAATTTATTCCAACAACATGTTCATGAAAGTTCATAGAATAATACGTAAGGAATAGAAAGCAACAACAAAATTCTCATCCTGTTACGTATCAGACCACCTAAGACACACGTGAGAGAATCCACTCACGACTGCAACTATTCTTGGCACCTGCATGTTACACATGCAAAGGCAACAATTTCCAAGCAGAAGAGGTGAGATTCACAAACAATAATAATAGATATATAAATCATCAAATGTATCTAACAACATAATTAACAACAGATATTCAACATTAATGTTTCATACTTCATCAACAACAACAACACCTACAACTCAACCAACAACAACCCCAACAACTCAACCAACAACAACGGCTATGCAACGACACAACGACTAATGTGACAATGCAACATGCATGTGGTACCATTTCAACGGGTTTGAATGAATGAGCATTCACTAGGCATGAGCCCTCAACAATTTTGAATGAACTAGCATTTATAGGGCATGAACCCTTAACTTAAAATCAACGTGTTGAATGACAAGGCATTCACAAGGCATAAGCCCTCAACGGTTTTTGAATGAACTAGCATTCACAGGGCATGAGCCCCTAACAATTTTTCAACATATTTGAATGACTAAGCATTCACAGGGCATAAGCCCTCAACGGTTTATGAGTATGCAATGGACTCAACTTTGTGTATATCAACATACAACTCAGCAACATCAACGACAACATAGACAACGACAACAACAACAGTGCATAAATAATTAAGACTTACTCCACAACTTGGTCAACTATGACAGGACGACTCTTAACAACGAAATTCATCAACGTAGTATATATTCTCATAATAATTCATCATATATCAAAAACCAAAAATCATTTTCAAGTCAAACCAAAGCCACTGGAAGGCTAACGCAATTATCTACAACTTTCATGTTTACACCAAAGGCCAATTCAAAACAGAAACGTGTGAAAAAAATGCAAGAACATAAAACAGGGTATGCTGTCACTGAGCAATTTCGCTAAAGGCGAAAAGTTAGCTAATAGCGAAATTGTTACAAGGGGTTTCGCCAATAGCGAACTCCTAGCGAGTTTTTCCGTTGTTGTTACGATTTCTACACATTTTTCACCTAAAAAAACCAAATTTCATCTACCCAAATCTCAAATTTGATAGGAAACTTAACATATGATTATTCTACAACCTGACCATCAATTCTTAACACAATTGTCATGGTTTCTACACTTTTCTAATTGAACTCAACAATGGAAAACCTAATTCCCAATTCCCAAAATCAAGAACAACCCTCATGTTAAATCAATTTCAGAATTTACATACACTATAATTATTGAAAGTTAGCTTCACCCTTACCTTAATTTAGATGAACAAAGCTCTACAATCTCTTCGGTTCTTCACTTGGCTACCTTGGCTTTTCTCCCTTTTTCTCCCAAAAGCTTGTTTTTACGTGAAACTGTTTTTCTGACTTCTCAGTTTTCTAATCCCTTAACTTAACTCCCAATTATTTAATTTAATCCGTACAACTCTCCTTATTTCTAATTCAGCCACTAAACTCCAATTATTTATAATTCCCACATATTCTAATAAATAATAAAAATACATCATTTAATAAAATACAACATACCACAAAATCAATGTAATTTGTAACACCCTGTTACCCAAAAGCAATTAAATATTAAATAATCATCAGAGTAAATCCCAAACGGGCATGTCACACTACTTTCAAAATTTTCTTAAATAGAATATAAAACCATTTAATAAAACATCCTTCATAAAACGACACAATTTTGCAGCGGATATATTTTCTCAACATTAAATAACCACAACATCCCACATATTAATTCTTCAATAAAAATCTTGACATAAAAGCCTCATCAATTAATTCAACAACCAAATAAGGGCTACATCAGCATAATCCAAAAATGTGATACATAAGGAATGAAAAACAATAAGAAAATCCCATTCCGTACGTATCAGAGCCCTAGACACTTGAGCCACCACTCCTACTAATCTTCAAATACCTACAAGTTACCCATACGAAGGGCAACATTTCCAAGCAGAAGGGATGAGATTTCTCAAAAAATAATAATAAGCATATAATTCATCAATTACAATTAACAACATAGACATCATCATATACACTCAATAATAATTCTTCTTAACATCCCCTTAGTGCTCATGAGTATTAACATAACCCTCATCAAGTACATTTAACAACTAATAGGTAACATCATATAATATCATAACAACCTCACATTCAACACTATAAAAGATCATCATAACCTCGTCATACTCATCAACATAAACAACGTAAGAGTACACCACCTCTTATAAACAACAACAAAGTAAGAGTACACCACCTCTTGGAAAAACGATAAAGTAAGAGTACACCACCTCTTATAAAAACGACAAGTAAGAGTACACCTCCTCTTATAAAAACGACAAGTAAGAGTACACCGCCTCTTATAAAAATGATAAAGTAAGAGTACACCACCTCTTATAAAGACGACAAAGTAAGAGTACACCACCTCTTATAAAAACATCTAACATGAACAATCACCAACAACGGATACAACTACGACTTCAACAACAACACCAACGATGATGACAACACCAACAATTCGCAAAAACCCTAAACAAGGTTATTTGACACTCAAAGGCTCGCGAGGCGAGCGCCTTTACTCGCTATGGTGAGTTCACAAAAGTTGGTTGTTCGCCTTGGCGAACCAGCTACACGCCTTGGCGAATAAAATCAGGGTGCTCTCGAGAACTTCACCTTTTTCACTCAAAAATCTCATTTTTAACTTCTCCATAATGAATTTCATTCTAAAAACCTGCCTAATCATTCTTATACACATTCCGGCACTTAAAACCATCTAAGACTTGACCAACAACGTTAATTCACAAAATCATGATGACCTCACTAGTCAACTCGCTATGGCAAGTGTCTTGCTCGCAGTGGCGAGCAACATCTGGGTTCACTCGCGAGGCGAGAGAAAACGGCTCGCGAAGCGAGCGATGAATCTCAGCTGGGGCATAAACGCATATTTTCATAAAAATCACCCAATCCCATGGTTCTATCCTTAAAACTGATTCTAATCATCATCCTATGCATTATCTAAGGTCTGTACACAGTTTCTACATTAATTCAACACGTTTTCACCATCTAATCACCAAATTATCACCTCTAACCCTAATTCTCAAATTCTCAAATCAAGAACAACTTACATGATAAATCCAATTTCAGAATTATAGACTTAAGATCACTGAATGATAGTCCCACCCTTACCTTAGATTGATGAACAAAGCTCTACACGATCTTCTCTTGGATACTCTTGGCTCCCTCTTGGTTTTTCTCCCGAAAACTGCTTCCACGTGAAAATGTTTTTCTGACTAATTCTCCCTTTCAAGTTTCCTTTCTAAACCTAATCCAACTTCTTCTATTCCCACTTAATCCCCCTTAATTCTCCTTATTTATAAATCAGCCCCTTGAACTCCAAATATTCTAAATTCCCACTTATTCTATTAAATAGTAACATAACTCATTTAATAAAATATAACACACCACATAATAATATAAAATCATATATAAAAAGACTTTAAATCGACCAATAATAATTAAATAAAATTGGGGCGTTACATAATTCATATAAGTCATATAAAAGACTTTAAATCAACTAAAATAATTAAATAATTAAATAGGGCGTTACAGCCGGCAGATGATCGCTGCCCTCTTTCTGAGCCGCTAGTGGTTTATCAAGCTCTTCATTTGAAACATTGAAGTTTTTCTTTTGGTTCACCTCTAGTGGAATATCATCAGCATGTAGCGAATTTCCATCATCTGAAATTTCATCGACTTCGTGCCCCATAGGGCGCAGCATCGCTGTAACACACTGTTTTCCCAACTTGATTTTTTTTGCATAAATCAGAGTAAAACAACTAAACAGGATGCTACACTTCGTTCAAATACAAATATAGTAAAGTTACTATTCATTTCAATCATCTCATGTCATCAATTTAAATCTCAAATACAGCGGAAAACATTTAAATTCAACATTATGTTGGCACAATGGCCTCAAATTAAACAACTTATTAAAATCCAGTCTAAATAAATCTTCAAATCAAATCAACAATTTATTCATGAAAATTCATAAAGTAATACGTAAGGAATAGAAAATAGCAACAAAATCCCATCCCGTTACGTATCAGAGCACCTAAAGACACGTGAGAGATAGTCTACTCATGATAGCAACTTATTCTCGATCACCTGCAAGTTACCCATACGAAGGGCAACATTTCCAAGCAGAAGGGGTGAGATTTCACATCCAATAATAATAAGCATATAATTCATCAAAAGCATTTAATAACTTAAACTTCATCAATTAATAACATTAACTCTTCTTATAATACTTCATTAATAACTCAACCAACTTCTAATCATCATTAACTTCATATTCATCACATTATATACAACATCATATAGCACATAATAATCAGATCATAAACATCATCATATAACGACATAGACAACACATCATAAACATCATCATATAACGACATAGACAACACATCATAAACATCATCTTATAACAACATAGACAACACATCATAAACATCATCTTATAACAACATATACAACACATCATAAACATCATCTTATAACAACATAAACAACACATCATATACATCATCTTATAACAACATAAACAACACATCATAAACAACATCATAACATCATAATCAATACCATAAACAACATCATAAACAACATAACAACATCATAATCAATATCATAAACAACATCATATAATTTTCATACGCACTTCATTAACAACACGTGGATAGAAGACAACTCAACAATTTAACAACTCATGGATGACAATTCATCAACAACTTAACAACTCATGGATGACAACTCATCAACAACGACTTTGACTCGACAATGCAACTTCGACTTCTTAATCATGCATGTGGTATCAATCTAGGGCATCAAGCCCCCAACATATTGAGCCCCCATCATAACCCATGATCTGAACATCAATTCTACACAAATTCAACGGATTTTCTACTCTATTAACAACCAATTACAACTTCAAAACCTAATTCCCAAATTTCCATAACTACAACCCTACAACATGCTAAACTCAATTTCAGAATTATACAACTTAGAATTAGAGAAAGTTAGTCTCACCCTTACCTTAGATTATATGATCGGTCTCTACGAGATTGCTCCTCTTCTCTTTCTCTGACTTCTCACTTTCTCCCTTTTTCTCCCAAAAGCAGTTTGCACGTAATCCTTATTTTCTAATTCTAACTCTCCCATTTTATATAAATCCTTAACCTACTTATTTTCTCTTATTTCCAAATCTGCCCTCCAAGTCTCAATATTCTATTCTAATATATATTTCTATAACATAAATATTTCTACTGCAAATAAGAAATATATTTCTACACCAGATAACATATATATTTCTACACCAAATAAAAAATATATTTCTACACCAGATAACATATATTTTTCTACACCAAATAACATATATATTTCTACACCAAATAACATAATATTTCTACACAAAATAACATATATTTCTACATCGAATAACATATATTTCCACTTATTCCACTAAACTCTTCTAATTTCCAAAACTGCCCCCACAATTTAATCTTATTTTATTTTCAAATCTTATTCTATTAAATAATAAAATAAGCCACTTAATAAATCAACAACACATCACAAAAATCATATAAATGATGAGTCATTTATTATCCATTTTTATATGTTATTTAGTTTAGTTTTAATTAGATTTAAGTTTATTTTATATTAGTATTATTTCCTTTTTGAGATAGTTTACTATAAATTGCATTTTATTATATTTCAGGAACGAATATTGGATGGATTGAGTCTTGGAGCAAAAGAAAGGGACTTGGAGCTGATTCAGTACGAAAATACGAAGATTCAGAGACAAAAATATGTCTCCCCCAAAGTCAGAAGCTTGGCACGGCCGTGCCACCCTCTAGAGTCACTTTTGCTGCTTTTGCTTAGATTTTAAGCTACTCTATTTTAGGCCGCAGTTTCTTGTCGAACATTCTAGTAATGTAATTGCTTAGATTTTAAGTCGAATGTATGCTATAAATAGAGTAGCTAGCCATCACAAATATTCATCTTTTTCTTGGAATTCAATAAGTGACAATTGTCTTTCTAATAAAAGTTCTTTTCTTTTCTTTTACTTTCTTGTCATTTACTTTTATGTTTTCTCTCTTCCTCTCCATGTCTACGATGACCGTGAGTGAGTAGACTTCTTATGTCTTGGGATTTTTGGATAAGTCTAATGACATAATCCTGATCAAGTCAAGCCTTAAACCTTAGTATAATATAACCCTAGTTTCTCTTCTAAATTCACCGTTTTAACATGGATTAAATTTATCAAACTGTGGAAACGAAAGTGGAGGGTATGATAATCGTTGATCCATCATTCCAAATGTTAATTCATAAAACGAAAGTGGAGCTTTACTATTCGATCAAGTGAATTTACACAAGGATTGCGATACATGAAAATAGTCTAGTGAACCTTGAGACTTATAGAGTTTCGATCTTCAAGGATTCTAATAGTAATCAACCATGAAAATAGGCGTGCTTGCTAGAGGAACACACTCACTGAGACCGATAGGAGATGTGATAGGCTTAAGAGAAACTCGTCTTTAGAAACTAGGTCTAAAATAAGGTTTAGGTTTAATGGATTGACTTGTGAATGATTTTGTCGCATATGACGGACCAACGATCCCATGGCTCTCTTTTATTATTATTTTCTCTTTCAATCATTTGAAAACAACAATCTTACATTCTTAATTCTCTTCCAATCACCAACTAAAGTTAATTGAATTAAACAACTCCCTGTCGGAACGATACTCTTTTCATTACTACTTCGGTAAGACCGTGCACTTGCGGTCTTATCCTATCAATAAATCACATAAGTCATAAAAATAGACTCTAAACTCAATAAAAAAATAAATATTAAAATAGGGTGTTACAGTAGGGTGTTACAACTGTAACACCCTACTTCTATTAAAGCAATAAAACATGCGAATAATAATAATATTCATGAAATAGTCGCTACTTTCACCAAATCAAAGGAATTCAAAATCGAATCAACAGTCAACATGCATGTATATAAAAACCTCATCAGTCACAACGGATACAAAACTCTTATACATCAGGCATACATGTCAAATGATCTCAAAAATGCATAAGCATAAAAAAATCTCCAAGTCCGACAAGTGGACAAATCTCAAAACACGAATAAATCCAACAAAAGATCTAGAGCTATCACCCAAAATCCATAGATCAGAGCCGACTCTACTCTAAGACCCGATAGTGGAGAAAGCTCCCACTATCCAGCAACACCAAATACTCACCAAGCTACTACTCCTGCACAACGTCTACTTACCCATAAAGGCAAGCAGGCGGACAAACCACTGGAGGTGAGTATTACATAAACATAATCCAATTAATCAATTAAGCAGGAATAATTAAATTCAGGTAACATGTAATGGATCTGGAGTAGATAGTTTCCAAAAATGCGTTCTTACCAAAATTCAAATCTCTTAGATATGTGTTTAACAAACATAATATCATCAACATTCATTCATTCAACAATCTTACCAATTCATAAGTTCCTCAATTCATATAGTCAATAATGACACAATTCATCAATCAATGAAATATAATCATCACAATTACTCATTCATAACCATACTGTACATCAACTACATTCACAACTAGGACTCATGCCACAACATGATATGATCCTAGACACACCCTATATGCATGCGGTACCGGTCTCACCAATATTTAGGTCGTCACCCTTGATGCCGACAGAACATCATAATCTCACCATTTAGATATATAAAAATATCCATCTCCATCAGTCATGTATGCATGAACATATGACTCAACAACAATGCATATGTTCACACAACAACTCACCATGTTCTCACCAATATTGCTTGCATAAATGCATTCATACCAATTCATCATTTCTCGACATATATGAACTCCCAACAATTCATAACATATGTATATATTCACCCACCTTATCATAATAAACAATGTATATGGATTCACCAATATCATCACCTTCACATAATTTCACATCAATTACATGATTTGCTCACATTCCAAGTAAAGAGGAAAATACATCACCTTAAGATAAACATCACAATCCATATTCAACTATCAATCCAATACTTCCATATAGCCATACAAAATCAATCATGAACGATTTATAAGGTGACTTGTTAAAAGAATTATTTCCGACAAAATCCATATCAAGTTTGGAAAAGTTTCACGGCTCATAGAAAAAGTTATGATAAGTTTCACAAAAATCCACATGACCCGTGTGTAGTAATTTGATCATAACTCAAGTTCTAAAAAAAATTTGGTCCTCAAACCAACGACATTATAAAGCTAACAAAATTATCTAAAACTTTCATGTTTACATCAAAATCCAATTCAAAACGAAAAGGGGTGAAAAATAGTGAAATATGAAGGATCTGGTTCACAAAAATCGCGTCACGTTTTTAGAAATCGCGGCACGTTTTTGTGTCCAGAACCATTGCACATTCTGCCATCAAAATCGCGGCACGGCTGCAAAAATCGCGGCACCATTTTGACAGTATCAGGTCCAGAAATCAGCTTTTCAAAAGTGCATTTTTCACCATTTCGCGCGTAAAATTCAAGCCGTTAATCAGATTTTGATGCCGTTTTCGCCTACACGCTCCTGACACTTGACTCTAACATAATCTACAAAAAATTTCATGTTTCAACCATCCCAAAACCTCACATAATCACTTATTGGCGAAAACACTTAAACATCGACATTTCACACGAAAAACCCGTTTTCTCCCAAACGACTCAACTAACATAAGCACAACATGAAAACAGAAATTCTCCTAGGTTCAATTCATCCAACAATAACAAAATTTCAGTCAACAACCATATATATCAAAAGTTCATTTTGGTCCTTCACATGAACACTTAACTCAATTTCACCAATTTCACAAAACCACCAACAACAATCCATTTTTCAACAACAAATCATGAATCATGCAAACCCAAGCCATGTATCATCATCAACAATATTAACAACAACAACCATTGATCATGAAACATATCACAATTCATCAACAACCATGCAGAATTCACCAATTGAGCATAATTTACAAACTACCCATTTACATACATCATGAACTTGCAATTTCATCATCAACAAATCATTTAATATCAAATTAACATATTCAAACACATCTCTACAACATAAGCACGAATTTCAAAGATTGGGTTCATGATAATCACTTATTCTCATAATCAATTATGCATAGAACAAGAGAAAAAGAATTAACTAGATGATTATGATGAAAACTAACCCCCTTACCTTAATTATCTCCAACTATTAGCTCTAGCTTCACTTTTGCTCCTATGATTCTTCAAACCATTGAATTCTTCAAGTTCCTCTTCTCTCTAACCCTTGTTCTTCTCTTCTCCCATTTTCTCTCTCTACCCCTCTCTAGAAAATATCTTGTGAAATGAATGAAGTGATATTTTCCTAAGACAACTCCTTAGGTATGACCCTTAATGGGCTTAACCTAGTTTCCAGTAGGCTTAACCCATTTTTATTTAAAGCAAAAATATTTCTACACTTCAAACGATATTTAACTAATAACGGTAAAATATCACTAACGATCATTAAACGGTAAAATCTCAATTTACTCTAGTAGCTTAATGAAATAACTATTCTCACTAAACACTAAAAGTAATTCTCACCCAAAACTATAATTTTACCCGTTCTCACAAAATGACCAAAATACCCTTAAGTCTAAAATGACTTAAATACCCTTCTAACACGGAAACCCACGAAAATGCACCCAATGATGATTAATCACACTTAAACACATAAAACACATAATAAAAGTAATTAAAATAAATCTAGCTAAAAATCTGGCTGTTAGCACAGAGAGACATGCGACATGTCGACACCCTTTTCATGCTGAAATTGTGACCCCACGTCTGACAAAGTCGTAGGTATAGCAGCCTCAGCAACATCATCCATTCTAACGACATCCTGTTCCTCAGTGTCTGAATTCACAACCTCCTCCTCTATTTCCTTCACAAGTGTGTCGACAAGATTATCCACATTTTTACAAGCTTCAAGATCACCTTGTACCTCAACATTATCCGTCTGAGAATTCTGATCTCCATCCTCCTCAAAAAGACACGCATCTTCACTGATTTTAAGTCCCCATTCCTCGATAAACTTTATTTCCACCAGGTTACCGTCGACTAGTACTTTCTCAACACATGAAACAATATTTAGAGAAGGTGACGAAATTAAAACTCGCTCATAATCAAATCTTCCTCTATCGAAAGACATATCATCAAATCAAAGATAAGTCATGTAACAGCCCGATTTTTAGCTAGATTTATTTTAATTACTTTTATTATGTGTTTATATGTGTTTGTGTGTGATTATTCATCATTGAATGCATTTTAATGGGTTTCCGTGTTGGAAGGGTATTTTAGTCATTTTGAACTTAGGGGTATTTTGGTCATTTTGTGAGAACGGGTAAAATTATAATTTTTGGTGGGAATTACTTTTAGTGATTAGTGAGAATAGTTATTTTACTAAGTTACTAGAGTAAAACTAAGATTTTACCGTTTAGTGACTGTTAGTGACATTTTACCGTTACTTGACCGTTATTAGTGAATTACCGGTTATAGTGTAGAAACATTTGATTGAATAGAAATGGGTTAAGTCCATTAAGTTGAGGGTTAGACCCAATTGTGAGACACACTATATAAACATACTCTCATGAGAAATTTCCTCACACTTTCATTACACTAAGATATTTTAGAGAGAATAGAGAGAGAAAGTGGGAGCAAGAGGAGAAAAGGCTTAGAGAGAAGGGGACTTGAAGAATCAATGATTGGGGTTAAGCTAGGAGCAAAATTGAAGCCTAAGCTAGGGAGATTAACCTACTAAGGTAAGGGGGTTAGAATTCATCATAATCACTTTTGTAATTTTCAATTAATTGTATGGTAAGTGCTTAATTGGATGAATTGATTAATTTTTCATAAGTGATGAAATTCATGCTCTAATTATGATGACATGTTTAGATGTATGAAGTTATGAATAATTGAATTGTGTTAGTTGAATTACATGTTCAAAGTGTATGAAAATGGGTATGTGTGAAGATATGCTCAATTGGTGAATTATGCATTGTTGTTGATGAATTGTGATATGTTTCATGATCAAATGTTGTTGTTGTTGTTTAGTCATGTTGTTGATGGTAATTCATGGCTTGGGTTTGCATAATTCTTGGTTTGTTGTTGAGAAATGAGATGGTGTTGGTGTTTTGGTGAAAATGGTGAATTGGTCCAATTGTCAAGTGTTTTCAAGTTTGATTGAGTCTTTGTGAGTCTTTCTAGTCATATTGACCTATAAACATGTTCTGGAAACACATTTGGGCAATGAGGGATCAAAATTTGGGATTTGGGGTGAAAAGGGGTCCAAACCCGTAACATTTTCTGCAAACCTGTGAAGGTTCGCTTAAGCGACCTAGTAAGCGCACATTCATATTGATTTTCTTAGTGGTCTGGATTCAGGTGACGACCTTGAGAGACCCTTAGTGGTCTGGATTCAGGTGACGACCTTGAGGTGATTTGGTACCACATGCATATATGTGTCAATAGGTGCATATCATGACATGAGTCTTATTGATATATGTGTGTTGGAACAAAATGTGTTTTACAATAAACCTTAATGAGTTTTGATGATAACAAGGTACTAAAAATTGTCAATTGGTTTTTGCTAATAATTGTTCAAGTGTACAGGACCATAGGCAAAGTTAATCAATTTCAATAGGTCTTGGAAAGAACAATAGAGAGCAAAGGAATTTAAAGCATCTGAAGAAAACTACGTCTGAAGCTATGAAGTGCTTCTGAAGTTTCAAGTGCCTCTGAAATAATGACGTCATCAGAAGCAGAAGTCCATCAGAAGCAAAGTTCATCAGAAGCAAGATTTCATCAGAAGCTATATCATCACCAGAAGCTACAGTTGATCAGTAGATTCAATGTGAAATCTTAAAGAGCTGATTCTTTAAGTTAATCTCGTCTACGAAAGCAAAGGATCAAAAGGGAAGTCCCAACGTTCATTTGGAAAGCACTGGGTGCTTGTACCTCATTGAAGAGTTGAAAAAGTACAAGTGTACAACCACTACCTCCACGACCCTGAGTATGTCCTCGCTACAAGACAAGATAACAGCTCTGCCTGCAGAATTGTTCCTTCAAGATAGGAATGAATTTGAAATTCATCCTTCATAGGACTACACCCAAATCAGGCAAAAGATTACTGGTGGATGATCAAAGGAACTCAACGACTCTTTAGACGTGCTAAAAATCTCAACGTCTCTCGACTCACCTCTATATAAAGGAGTGAAGACTTGAAGATTGGCAAGAGACATCAACACAAGTTAAAAGCGCCAAAACTCTGCCAAATTTGATTCTAAAAAGCACTTTGAATTTCTCCACTAATTTGATATATCTTAGAAATTCTTAAAGTCTAGAGTCTTTATTGCATTGTATTGTGAACACTACTGATTGTATATCAAGTGTTCAAGTCAAACAATTTTTTGTGTAATTCTGTTTGATTAGAAGTCTCTCGCCTGCGTGCTTGAGCATTAGAAGACTCTTGCTTTAGTGCTTGAGCATTGGAAGTCTCTCGCCTGCGTGCTTGAGCATTTGAGAAGTCTCATACTAGAGAGTATTGAGCAGTTGTAATCTGTGTGATTATTTCTTAGTGGAAATCTCCTTGGAAGTGCAAGGGGGACTAGACTACGTCCGGTTTGTGGAAGGAACCAGGATAATTGCTTGTGTCTCTCTTTCTTTTCTCTGCTCTGTTTTTATTCCGCTGCATATCTGATTCTGAACATCACATCAGAAGCATTCCCAACCAGCTTCTGAAGTGATACCAGAAGAAGAATTTTTGAGAAAAAGAAAACACAATTCAACCCCCCCCCCCCCTTCTTGTGTTTTTGTCACCTTCAATTGGTATCAGAGCTTGCTCTGTTATCAAAGCACTTAACCGTGTGACAGATCAAGATCCGAGAAAAACATGTCTGAGGAACCTGAATCTTCTACATCTACAAGATACAATAATGTTAGTCATGACTATGGTACATCTGACAAGAAATCAGATTCTGGAAAAGCTCCAAAGTTCAATGGAGATCCAGAGGAGTTTTCTTGGTGGAAAACCAACATGTACAGCTACATCATGGGATTAGATGAAGAGCTGTGGGATATTCTTGAAGATGGAGTTGATGATTTGGTTTTGGATGAAGAAGGATCTGCTGTTGACAGAAAGATTCACACTCCTGCTCAGAAGAAGCTATACAAAAAGCATCACAAGATCAGAGGGATCATTGTTGCTTCTATACCACGCACTGAATATATGAAGATGAGTGATAAATCCACTGCTAAGGCAATGTTTGCATCACTCTGTGCTAACTACGAAGGTAGCAAGAAGGTTAAAGAAGAGTATCTAGAGGAGATGTACTCAAGATTTCACACTTTAGTATCTGGACTGCAAATACTGAAGAAGAGTTATGTTGCTTCTGATCATGTAAGCAAGATTCTGAGAAGCTTGCCTTCTAGATGGAGACCCAAAGTAACTGCCATTGAGGAAGCTAAGGATCTAAACACTTTGAGTGTTGAAGATCTTGTAAGTTCCCTCAAGGTACATGAAATGAGTCTGAATGAGCAGGAATCCTCTAAGAAGAATAGATCTATTGCTCTACCATCTAAAGGAAAGTCTTCCAAAGCTTACAAGGCCAGTGAATCTGAAGAAGAGTCACTAGATGGAGATTCTGATGAAGATCAATCTGTGAAGATGGCTATGTTGTCTAACAAGCTTGAATATCTGGCAAAGAAGCAGAAGAAGTTTTTGAGCAAGAGGGGTGGTTATAAGAACTCCAAGAGAGAAGATCAAAAGCGATGCTTCAACTGTAACAAGCCTGAACATTTCATTGCTGATTGCCCTGATCTTCAGAAGGAGAAGTCGAAGAGCAAACCTAAGAAACTAAGTTTTAGCTTAAGCAAATTCAGAAAGCAAATCAAGAAGAGTTTGATGGCGACCTGGGAAGATCTGGATAGTGAATCTGGTTCTGATAAAGAAGAAGCAGATGATGATGCAAAAGCAGCCATGGGGTTAGTGGCAACAGTATCATCAGAAGCAGTATCAGAAGATGAAAATGAGGTATATTCCAAAATTCCCAAACAAGAACTTGTTGATTCTCTTAAAGAACTTTTATTACTATTTGAACACAGAACCAATGAGTTCTCTGATTTAAAAGAAAAATATGTTGATTTAATGAAACAACAAGAAACAACTCTATTGGAACTGAAAGCTTCTGAAGAAGAACTCAGAGGGTTTAACTTCATATCTACCACATATGAAGACAGACTCAAGATTCTTTTTCAGAAGCTACAAGAAAAGTGTGATAAAGGTTCTGATAATAAACATGAAATTGCCTTAGATGATTTTATAATGGTAGGCATTGACAGAAGCAAGGTAGCTTCTATGATCTACAACATATACAAAAACAATGGCAAAGGGATTGGATACTCTGAAGAGAAATCTAAAGAGTACAGTCTCAAAAGCTATTGCAATTGTATTAAGGATGGATTGAAATCCACTTTTGTGCCTGAGGGTACTGATGCTGTAACTACTGTTCAGTCAGAACCTAAAGCTTCTGGTTCTAAGGCTAAGATTACATCAAAGCCAGAAAACCTCAAGTCTAAGGTTATGACAAAATCTGATCCTAAGACTACAAAGATCAAAATTCTGAAAAGATCAGAACCTGTTCCTCAGAGTCTGATCAAACCAGAACCTAGAATCCTAAAGTCAAAGGGTCAGAAGAACAAAACAGTTGTTGCTTCTGAGAAAACAATACCCAAAGGTGTTAAACCTAAACTATTGAATGATCAGAAGCTACTCAACACTCAGCCCAAGGTACAAGGGAGGAAAAGTAAAACCTCCAAAACTAACCCAAAAGGACCCATGAAGATATGGGTACCTAAGTCTGAATTGATCAATACTGCAGGTATGCCTAAGGGCAAGAGAGAAACAAAGGTCTTGGTACCTAGACAGCGGGTGTTCAAGGCATATGACAGGAGAGAAAACTTTGTTCCTCACCCTTACTATGAAAGATGGAGGAGGAGTGAAGTTTGGTGGCAACCAAACTGGAAAAATCATTGGTACATGTACTATTGGTAATTCCTCCATCTCAATAAATAATGTTTGGCTAGTAGATGGTCTAAAGCATAACCTATTGAGCATCAGTCAATTTTGTGACAATGGATATGATGTTATGTTCAGTAAGACCAATTGCACTCTAGTCAACAAGGATGACAAATCCAATGGCATAGAAGGTTGGGACATGCTAATTGGAGATTAATTTCTAAAATCAGCAAGTTACAACTTGTCAAAGGTTTGCCTAACATTGATTATCATTCAGATGCACTCTGTGGTGCATGTCAGAAAGGAAAAATTGTTAAAACTTCTTTCAAATCCAAAGACATTGTATCAACCTCCAGACCCTTAGAATTACTCCATATTGATCTTTTTGGACCAGTTAACACTGCATCCTTATATGGAAGTAAATATGGATTGGTCATTGTTGATGATTACAGCAGATGGACTTGGGTAAAATTCCTAAGAAGTAAAGATTATGCTTATGAGGTGTTTAGCAGCTTCTGCACTCAAATACAATCTGAAAAGGAAATGAAAATTTTGATAGTCAGAAGTGATCATGGTGGAGAATTTGAAAACATGCCATTTGAATCTTTTTGTGAAAAACATGGAATTATCCATGAATTCTCTTCTCCTAGAACTCCACAACAAAATGGGGTTGTAGAGAGAAAGAACAGAACTTTAAAGAAATGGCTAGAACCATGATTCATGAAAATAATTTAGCTAAACATTTATGGGCAGAAGCAGTTAATACTTCATGTTATGTTCAAAATAGGATCTATATCAGACCTATGTTGGAGAAAACTGCATATGAACTCTTCAAAGGAAGAAGACCCAATATCTCTTACTTTCATCAGTTTGGATGTACTTGTTACATTCTGAATACTAAAGACTATCTAAAGAAATTTGATGCCAAGGCTCAAAGAGGAATCTTTTTAGGTTACTCTGAAAGGTCAAAGGCATACAGAGTGTACAATTCAGATACACATTGTGTTGAAGAATCTATGCATGTTAAATTTGATGATAGAGAGTCTGGAAGTGAAACTCCAGAGCAAGTTGAAAGTAATGCAGGTGCAAATGATTCTGAAGATGCATCAGAATCTGATCAACCTTCTGATACTGAAAAGAATCCAGAAGATGAATTAAGTCCAGATGCTGAATCCAATCCAGAAGCTGAGTCGAGTTCAGAAGCTGAACCTAATCCAGAAGCACAGAATGAAAATGCTTCTGAGGTTATTCAAGATAACACTCAGCATGTAGTTCAATCAAAATTCAAGTACAAATCTTCACATCCTGAGGAGCTAATAATTGGAAGCAAAGACAGTCCTAGAAGAACAAGATCTCATTTCAAACAAGAAGAATCTATGCTAGGATTGCTGTCAATAATTGAGCCAAAGACTGTTGATGAAGCTCTCTCAGATGATGGATGGATATTAGCTATGCAAGAAGAGCTAAATTAGTTTCAAAGGAATAATGTGTGGGATCTGATACCCAAACCTAATCAGAAGAACATTATTGGAACAAAATGGGTATTCAGAAACAAGCTGAATGAACAAGGAGAGGTAACCAGAAACAAAGCTAGACTTGTTGCACAAGGTTATAGTCAACAAGAAGGCATTGATGACACTTAAACATTTGCTCCAGTTGCAAGATTGGAAGCAATCAGGTTACTTCTATCCTACGCAGTTAATCATGGCATAATATTATATCAAATGGATGTCAAGAGTGCATTTCTTAATGGTGTCATTGAAGAAGAAGTGTATGTCAAACAACCTCCTGGGTTTGAGGATCTTAAGCATCCTGACCATGTTTACAAACTTAAGAAATCACTATATGGCTTGAAACAAGCTCCCAGAGCTTGGTATGATAGACTAAGTAATTTCTTAATCAAAAATTATTTTAAGAGAGGCCAAGTTGACACAACACTCTTCAGAAGGACTCTTAAGAAAGACATTCTGATAGTGCAGATATATGTTGATGATATAATATTTGGTTCTACTAATGCATCTCTTTGCAAGGAATTCTCTAAGTTAATGCAGGATGAATTTGAAATGAGCATGATGGGAGAATTAAAATTCTTTCTTAGAATTCAAATTAATCATAGCAAAGAAGGAGTATATGTTCATCAAACAAAATATACAAAGGAGCTTCTGAAGAAGTTCAAGCTAGAAGATTGTAAAGTGATGAACACTCCAATGCATCCAACCTGCACCTTAAGCAAAGAAGATACAGGAACTAAAGTAGACCAGAAGCTATACAGAGGTATGATTGGTTCTCTGTTATACCTCACTGCATCTAGACCAGATATTTTGTTCAGTGTATGCTTGTGTGCAAGATTCTAGTCAGATCCTAGAGAATCTCATTTAACTGCTGTTAAGAGAATCTTCAGGTATCTGAAGGGAACAACTAATCTTGGACTCCTGTATAGGAAATCCCTAGATTATCAGTTGGTTGGATTCTGTGATGCTGACTATGCTGGTGACAGAATTGAAAGAAAATCAACCAGTGGAAATTGTCAATTCCTGGGAGAGAATCTGATATCCTGGGCAAGCAAAAGACAAGCAACAATTGCTATGTCTACAGCAGAAGCAGAATACATTTCAACTGCAAGTTGTTGTACACAACTACTTTGGATGAAACATCAGTTGGAAGACTATCAGATTAATGCTAACAGTATTCCCATCTTTTGTGATAATACTGCTGCTATTTGTTTGTCAAAGAATCCAATTCTACATTCAAGACCCAAGCATATTGAAATCAAACACCATTTTATCAGAGATTATGTTCAAAAAGGAGTTTTAGATATACAATTCATTGATACTGAGAATCAATGGGCTGATATATTTACAAAGCCTTTAATTGTTGAAAGATTTAATTTTATCAAGAAAAATTTGAACATGCATTTTGTGTCTGATTAAGATTTGCTTGCCTCTGAATAAGAAGTTTGGTTCTGAAGTTTATTCAGAAGCTTTGGTCCATCAGAAGCTCTTAACTGAGGTTCTGAGGAAAATGTGCTTCTGAAGATGACGTCAGCACTAAAACTTCAGAAGCTGTGTTCTTTACTTCTGAATAACAGGGTTAGTGGAAGCGTTGGCAGTTACGTCTCAGTAACACCTGTCCCATTAACCAAGGTTGTAAGTCTGAAAAGTTTCTGACGTGGTCTATTTGTATTGGAGTATAACAAAAAGGGCAATGATGTTTTTTTATGCTTTTAAACTTACTTACACGCGCCCCCAATTTGTCATTAATGCTTTGTTTGTTTGTCTCCTTGTGAATTGCAATCGTTTTACTTAAAACACTTTGACAATACACACACTACTCACTTCACAACCTACACTTTCTTTTCTCTAAACTTTCTCTGCGAAGTAAGCGCATTGTCTCCTAAAACCCTAGAAAACCTTTTCACTTCAATCTTTTCTAATGGCTTCCTCAAGCTCTATTTCTTCAATCAAGATCGACACCAACGAATCCTATGTGCTTAAGGATAGAACGATGACTATACCTCTGAACAAACTGGATGTTCAAGTAGAAGCCACCGTTGATTTTGGTTCCTTGGAAAGGAACGGTATGGACATCAAAGAGTATTTTGCTGCTCAACATATGTTGGATTACTTCACGATGATTAACAGACCTTCATATGAAAACCTGGTCAAGGATTTCTAGGTAAAGGCAGAGGTGTTCGACAGAAGAGACGCTAAAGACGAAGAAGTCAGGGCTGTAAAGGAGAACCTCATACTTAAAGGGAAATCAAGAGAAGAAATGAGTTTAAGACCATTCAATGGAACAGAAATCAGATCAACAGTGACGGATATGGAGATTACCATCACAGTAGAAACTATTGCTAAAGCATGCAGATGCCCAAATGAGGGTCAGTATCAATGGGAGAAGAAGATTACTGAAGTTCTATTCAATGGAAATCCAAAAGCCAAATCTTCTGACTTGTCTCCAACTCATAGGGTGCTGAAGAAGATTGTCTCAGAATGCATCTTTCAGAAAGGAGGTGGTACTGATGCTCCTTCTTTGGATCACAAGCTGGTTTTGTGCTTTCTTGCTACCTATGAAAGAATAAACCTTCCAAAGTACATATTGCATCATATGTGCTGGGCTCTGAGGGAAAGTCAAAGAATTGGTAGAAGACAGATTCCTTTTGGAAGACTTTTATCTGAAATCTTTGTTCAGGGAAAGCTTCTGAAGTATCTGAAAGAATCTGGAGTATCCTCAGATGAAGAGCTTGGAACTGTTGTTGGGAAGATCATCAGTGGGAAAACTCTCAGTTCAATGCAGTTGATTAAGGATCTAATTCTGAGTGAAGAGGATCTGAAGACAGAGAATGTACAATCATATCTTATGACGGATTTCCCTTCTATCTCAAGAGAGGACAATCCTGAAGTTCTGTATCAGTACATAAAAGCTCACTTTCAGCATACGGGTGAAATTATCAGCATTGCATCTATTCCTGAGAAGATAGGAGGAGCACCTCTCAAGGTTAAAGGGAAAAGATCAAAGAATGCTGGTAAGGATGATGATTCTGAACCCAAACCCAAAATAGCTAAAACTGCTAAGGCTGAAGGTTCAACTATTTCTGCTTCTGATGAAGTTATTCAGAAGAAGAGAAACAAAAAGCCAGAGGTTCGGGATGTTGCCAGAGAAGCTGCTCTTCGTGAAAAAGTCATTCAGAAGACATGAAGACATGAAGTTGTTATTAGAACAAGTGAAATATCTGATGGAAGTAGCCTCTAAACAAGCCAAACCAAAGTTGCACACCCTCTTAGCTTGTTTAGTTTATCTTTCATTATTATGCTTCTGATATAGTAATTGCTTCTGACAATGTATGCTTCTGATCTTGTGTTTCCAGTTTTACTAACTTTTCAGTTGAATACTTTAATTGTTTTTCATTATATTTACAATGAATGATACTCGGTTTTTCTGCTCTGATATTGTTAAGTGCTTCTGATTATTTCTTACCTTCATTTTTTTTATTATATACTCTCTCCTCGTTTTGTCTTTCTTTTATACTTTTTGTTGATGACAAAAGGGGGAGTAAGTGTATAGTATTTTTAGGCTCTGAGCCCCATTAATTTAATCAAGTTAAATTAATAGAACCGTTTTCTAAACTCTTGGTAATTTTTTTTTTAATACTTCTGAAATTTTATTAATTACTTTGTGCGCATTTTATTGAAAATTTAATTAACTTGTATAGAACTTAGGGGGAGCTTACAAACCTCACCTTAAAGGTCTATTAGACTCAGGGGGAGCTTACAAACCTCGTACCTAGTAGTCAACTTGTTAATTAGATCAACAACAATTGAACATTTTAAATACTATTGTTTGTCATCATCAAAAAGGGGGAGATTGTTGGAACAAAATGTGTTTTACAATAAACCTTAATGAGTTTTGATGATAACAAGGTACTAAAAATTGTCAATTGGTTTTTGCTAATAATTGTTCAAGTGTACATGACCATAGGCAAAGTTAATCAATTTCAATAGGTCTTGGAAAGAACAATAGAGAGCAAAAGAATTTAAAGCATCTGAAGAAAACTGCGTCTGAAGCTATGAAGTGCTTCTGAAGTTTCAAGTGCCTCTGAAGTAATGACGTCATCAGAAGCAGAAGTCCATCAGAAGCAAAGTTCATCAGAAGCAAGATTTCATCAGAAGCTATATCATCACCAGAAGCTACAATTGATCAGTAGATTCAATCTGAAATCTCAAAGAGCTGATTCTTTAAGTTAATCTCGTCTACGAAAGCAAAGGATCAAAAGGGAAGTGCCAACGTTCATTTGGAAAGCACTGGGTGGATGATCAAAGGTACTCAACGACTCTTTAGACGTGCTAAAAATCTCAACGTCTCTCTACTCACCTCTATATAAAGGAGTGAAGACTTGAAGATTGGCAAGAGACATCAACAAAAGTTAAAAGCGCCAAAACTCTGCCAAATTTGATTCTAAAAAGCACTTTGAATTTCTGCACTGATTTGATATATCTTAGAAATTCTTAAAGTCTAGAGTCTTTATTGCATTGTATTGTGAACACCACTGATTGTATATCAAGTGTTCAAGTCAAACAATTTTCTGTGTAATTTTGGTTGATTAGAAGTCTCTCGCCTGCGTGCTTGAGCATTTGAGAAGTCTCATACTAGAGAGTATTGAGCAGTTGTAATCTGTGTGATTATTTCTTAGTGGAAATCTCCTTGGAAGTGCAAGGGGGACTGGACTACTTCCGGTTTGTGGAAGGAACCAGGATAATTGCTTGTGTCTCTCTTTCTTTTCTCTGCTCTGTTTTTATTCCGCTGCATATCTGATTCTGAACATCACATCAGAAGCATTCCCAACCAGCTTCTCAAGTGATACCAGAAGAAAAAATTTTGACAAAAAGAAAACACAATTCAACCCCCCCCCCCCCCCCCCCCCCCCTTCTTGTGTTTTTCTCACCTTCAATGTGTTCAGTGATTATGTGTGAATAATTGGAATTTGATATTTGTTCATGACACATATGATTGGTGATTATTGATGTGAGATATTGGGGTTTTGATGAAAGTACGTATGTATATATGATAATATCATTATTGATCAAATGCATGATGTTTATATTGAATTATTCATGTTAATTGTTATTTTGATTATGATGATGTAATACTTACCCCCAATGGTTTTAACCGCCTACCTGTCTGTATGGATGGGTAGACGTTGTGCAGGAGTAGTGCTTGGTGAGTTTTGTGCTTGATGGATATCAGGAGCTTTCTCCGTTATCGGTGTTTAGTGTTTAGTCGGCTCTGATCTAGGCTTCGTTGTGTCAGTCTAGATTATCTTTTGTTTGCACTTTGTTATGTTTGGAGATTACTTGTATGTTGGGATTTTGAGATGCATCTATGTTGATGTAATTATTGATTCATGACATGTATATTTGGATTACTCTGGTTTATATTCCGCTGCGACTGTTGAGGTTTATATACATGTTTATGGTTTTTGAATTTTGAATGTGGTGTAGCCTCTATTTCTTGAATGAATGCATTATTCGCAAGTTTAATTGCTTTAATAGAAATAGGAGTGTTACAAGTTGGTATCAGAGCTATGGTCAGTCGTGTCTAGACTTATACTTGTTGTATTTCCCTGTTGTGTGCGAATGGTAGCATAGTACCTTCGACATTTGCTTTGTTGTGCTGTTTTCTTAGCAGTGAGTTGGTTGTGTAGTGCTGAGATGGCAGGTGGTAGAGACGATGCGGCAATTGCGCAAGCTTTAGCGACTATGGCACAAGTGTTGGCCCAGTCGAATGAGAATGCGGTGGCTAACCGTAGGAATGAGGGTGAGGCCGAAGAGATGAGGCTCGATAGGTTCTTGAGGAACAATCCACCGACTTTAAAAGGGAGGTTCGACCCAGAGGGAGCACAGACTTGGGTGCAGGGTATGGAACGGATTTTCCGAGCTATGGTTACGGGAAATGACCAGAAGGCTCAGACTAGCGACTCATATGCTAGCTGAGGAAGCAGGGCACTGGTGGACTAATGCCAAAGGAAGACTTGAGATGGGAGGTGATGTGGTGACCTAGGCTAAGTTCAAGGTCGAATTCTTGAGGAAATATTTCCCTGAAGACTTGAGGACCAAGAAGGAGATTGAGTTTCTGAATCTGAAACAAGGAAGCATGTCTGTAGCCGAATATGCGGCGAAGTTCGAGGAACTTTCGAGGTTTTATCCTTACATAAATGAAAAGAAAAAACTCACTACCAACGTTTCCATCCACAACTCTTTTTCTACTAATTCACCTAATAATTTCTTAATTAACAATTAAAATGAGAAGTAACTATCATTTTAGTATTTCCTTCAATAAATAAAAACTATCATTTTATTACTTAAATTAAACAATGGAAAAATTACCCATCATCATCATTTATTTATTTATTTATCATCATCATCACCATTTATGACTATAATCCTACAAGTTCTCTAATTATTTTTTCCCTCCAATTTTTTCCACCAATTCGATTTTTTCTTTTAGTTGAAATGAACATATTAGCAACCTCAATACACTTTCTTTCCACCGTCTCTTCTTTAAAATCAATCAACTCCCCAAACAAACCACCAAACCTCTTGAAGAAGCTTTCATCCCAAACATGTAATGGAACACCCCTCAACCTAATCCAAGTTCTTCTTGATTGTGCCACTAAATGTGGTGACCACCTAATAATCTCCTTGAAAGTAGCCTTACACCAAACTTGTCTCTCTTTCCTTTATTTTTCAAAAACGTCCACCGACTCACACCTCAACAACACCATTCTCTCCCCCATAGGACACACCTCTACCCCCACCAACCCTCCGTGAAAAAGCTTTGCTGGATTGATTTCACTTTTTCACGGTGAGGTAAGAATCCCACATAACAGCCTCTGATGGCGTAGCCTCTAGAATCTTGCCTTTCGGTCGCACCACCGAACCATGCTGAAACTTGTTAACCAAATCACTCTTGAATGACACACCTTCAGCCACTTTACCTCTCTATCCACGTCAAACCTATTTGACAGATGCCCACCCTTCTCCTCTTTCTCTTCTCTTCCAAACATAGCCTTATTGACCTTCTATTTGTGAGACCCCGGCAAACCTCCACCAACTTCCTCTCCATCTCCTCCACATCATCCACCACTCCAAACTTCACAAAACCAAACCTTTTCCCCCATTTGTCAAGCTTCTTTGGGATGAACACCTCACATACACTACTGAAACTCGCAAAAAGCTTCCAAAGATCCGTCAAACCACCTCCTCCGAAAAGTTTGTAACAAAAAACAGGATTGAGACCTTGTCAATGTTAGAGCCACCATACCTGAAATGTTTTTTTCCCTATCTGCTCAGTTTGAAACTCACTCGTGGGCCCCTCCCCTCTCACACCTTCACTCATTACTTTCTCACTCGTTTTTTTTTTTAATTTAGAATATGTAACCGTTGTAGTAACTATAAACAAAAAATTAAATAAATAGTGATTGTTGATTAAGTTAAAACAATTCAATTACATTCTTTAAACATACTTTACGTAAGATGAATACATTAAATTTATTAGATTTTGATTGTCGCAAAACTTTTATGCTTATGTTTATATCACTGAAGGCCATTGAATAAAAAAATAAAAATGTGGCAGCCTCTTAAGCTTTCTTCAAGGTTACAACCTCTTATTGAGAAACTTAATTTTCAATGGTTTGTTAGAAATTGGAAATGGAAGAGAGAGTTATGTCGTATTAGTTTCCCTCTTCTGTGACATTTATCAACCAACAAAGAAAATTTTTGTGTTCAACAATGATGTATCATTTTATTTTTGTGTCA
Organism: Medicago truncatula; assembly: GCF_003473485.1. Classification (NCBI taxonomy): domain Eukaryota; kingdom Viridiplantae; phylum Streptophyta; class Magnoliopsida; order Fabales; family Fabaceae; genus Medicago; species Medicago truncatula. The sequence goes on along the minus strand of NW_024340360.1, from coordinate 252,062 downwards.
AAGAGGTCGCGCATGTCCTTGGTATTGAAGATACCGGGACTAGTTTAGCATACTCCCCTGCAACAAAATTTCCTTAGTTTTTTTTTTTTTTTTTGACTTGAAAAGAGAATTCAATTTGCCAAAATAAAATATATAAAACCAAAATAAAAAATAAAATAAAAACATCAGATGTTAAGGTGATGTTAGAAAAAATGGTCATAGATGACGAGCAAAGCCAATCAAACTTCAAAAAAATTGTTTATTTTTTTCCTGATTGAGCTCATTTTGATATGCTCTCTGGATCCCAAGGGACTGTGTGTAGCGTCTTGGGGAATGGTAGAAAACTTGGACGCCTTAGAAAAGGTTAATTGGCTGAAAATCATTTTCGATAATCTTCATGACTCTTTTGATAAACTTAAGGCTGTGAAGGATGAGTTGGGTAAGCAACACTACTTTAACGGGTGTGCTCCCATTTTTTGAGGTAATAATTTAAGTTCAATGTCCAATTTTTTTTATTTTTTTTTTAAATCTCATATTTTTTATATCAATTTTTTTTCCTACTATTAATATTTGTTAACATCAATGTTAGGCAATGGTATTTAGAAAAAGGCTTAAATATGCTTTTCATCCCTGCAATGATAGGCCATTTGATTTTTCATCCCTGAACTTACTAATCCTCCCATTTTGCCCCTGCAAATATTAATCATTTTAAAATTCGTCCTAATTAAAAAAAATTACTGAGGTGGATGGTAATTAGATATGTGGCAACTAGCGACTGGCTTTTTGTCAGGACACGTCAGCAGATGGCAATTGCCATGACATTTTTGCCCTTAAAGAAACTGACCACGCGTGAAATGTCCATAATGCCCATGTCTTCATCTTCCCTCTTATTCCCACTTCTTCTCACTCGGCCATTCACAATAGCATTCTGGACATCATCAATTTCTTCATAAGTCTTGTCATACTCCAATTTTTGACCTAAGGCTCCACTGACACATGTCACTCGACTCTGATCGATCTCTGATTTTTCAGTAAAAAAATTCGGCAGGGAGGTATTTTAAAATACTTCATTTTTTTGATTCCGAGTCGGACCTTCTTTTCTCTTTTTATTTTCTTTCCATCTTTTATTAATTTTAATTTTAAGATTAATTACTTTTTTTTATATTTAATAATTTTTATTTTCCATCTTTTAATTTTATTTTTCTTTAAATAATTTAGTTTAATTTGTTTTTATTTTATTTCGTATTATATTTATTTTATTTCTTTTTAATTAATTAGTGTCCAAAAAAAACAAAGTGTCAACAGGTCCAAAATAAAATGTACAAGGTCTAAAAAAATTTCAAGTCAAGTGTCAACTTTAACATTCCTTTTTCAAAATTCACCATAATTGTCCATCATTTCCATTAAACCAATTTTCCATTTTTCATCAACCTCCTCACCTATAAATAGAGCCCTCATTCCACACAATTTCACACACCAAAAGTTCTCTTGAGTTGTCAAAGAACTTTTATCTCTTCTCCCTCTTTAGCTTGTGTTGACGAGCTATTCTTTTCTTCTCCCTCTTTTTTCTGTCCCTTCGGAATAAGTCCATTCGGAAAAGTCCCTTCGGTAATTTTTGTCCCTTCGGTTGTCAATTTATTTTATTTTCTTGCATTTTATTTCTTTTTATCATTTTTGCATTTTTTTTTTATTTCTATTTAGCATTTTAATTATTCTTATTTATTTTCCAGCAATTAGAATGTATTTAGGTCCAATGTAAATATAAATGAGAAAAGTGTGTGGGTGTGTGTGTCCTTTTATTTCTTTACCGCCTTATATATATCCAAAAATGCAAAAAAATTAGATCAGGGATTTTGTGGTGATCCAACGTCACTACAAAAATCCACGCGCTTTTATTTTTATTGCTTCGTTAGTTTAATTTTTATTTAATATTCCAAAAAAACAACAAAAAACATGCAAATAATCAAAATCACAAAAATATTTTCATAATAAACCTTGATCCAAATCAAGTGACCGCATTTTTATTTTCTTTTCTTAATCAAACTTCAATCAATTTAACTTTACTTTAAGCCTCTTTTTTCAATATTAAAAAACACAAACAAATACTCATTTGCCACTTGGCTTTTCATTTTAAAACCTTTTTCAAAACTAATAAAATACACTAAACAAATCAAACGTCAATTTCTACCCCGAACTACGAGGTTTTCATCCCTCACGGGTACGTAGGCAGAGGACCATGTCCTTCCAAATCAATAAAAAATGTAGATAATTAGGTCTTTATTTTTCCACTTTAATTCCTTCTTTTCAAAAATAATAAGCAAGTTATAGCACATTAATTAAATAAAATCAAGAGGTTCCCGTAGAGTACTACGGACATAAAGGGTGCTAATACCTTCCCTTTATGGAACTAACCCCCGAACCCTAAATCTTTTCAAATAGGGGTAGTTTGAACTTTTTTCCCCTTTCTCTTTAAAAATTAAATGTTCAGTCGTGAAATGAATTAGTGAGTCAAAAGCTAATCAAATAGCCTTGATCTCCAAAAAATGACGCGACAGAAATGGCGACTTCACTGGGGATATCCCCTAAGAGGCTTGAGCCTAACTTGGCTTTATTTAATTCTTTGTGCTATAACTTGCTTAAAACAAAAAACAAAAATAAAGGATGGAAATACGTGTATATATGTTCTCTCTTCTTTTTTCTTCTTTCTAAACGTGAGTGGTGAGATAAGTCCATTACCCAGACTTGAGAGAAATATTAGGATAGGACGGTGGTATAATCATAGTGCTACGCCAAGAGTGAATTTTGGTGTTGGCACATGTGATAACCCCACTCAGCTAAGGAATCTTGGAAATATACTATGTTGGCATGAGTATTTGTGTTTGACATGTTATTTTCAAGTGACCGCTAAAAGTTGAGAACCTTTAGTAACCCTTAACTCATCTTGGCATTTTAGGGCGTAGTGCGGTGGCTAGCTTTGAGTAATCTTGGTTTAGTTGATACGCGATACTACATTCAGACGAGACTTTCTTACGAACATCGTTGGAACGGAAGTATTTTCGTAACCCGACAGTGTTCGCCAGTGGTTGATGACTCTGGGAACTTGGTAGAACCCGTGATACAGGTACATGTGAAACCATAGTCCCTACCAAATGGCGTTGTTACCCTTAAACTCCAACATTGTGGACTTAACCTCACCATGCATTCCATGTTCTTTAGCATAATCATGCATACATGCATTCATTCATTCATAAAACATTTTTCTCACTAATATCGAAGGACTTAGATAAGTTCTTGTAAATATCAAAGATACAGACCTCGTAAGGAAGAACACCAAGAAATACAAAAAATCTTAACTAAGCTTTAGCTTTTGTTAAGAACTTTTATCCTTGGTTTCGTTCTTACTTTTGAAAAGGGAACCAATTGCAACATCTTCACAATTTTCAAATAAAACAATGTTCCTTATCAAGTTTACAATTACTTTGACAAATCCTTCAAAAAAAATGTGTATATTTTTGCATAAGCATAACATGCATCATTTTGCATACATAATTTCAAGTCTGAGTCTTACACTATGTCTTTTCTACTAAAGGTCAATCCATCTCAAAGGTGTCCCAACTGTTCTCGTCCAAAGTCAACTCGCACCTACAACACTCGTGCAAACAAAAAAGAGAACGTATCAGTTTGAACAAGAAATCCATGAGCATTCGTGAAGAGGTAACAACACTATTGACGTTCCTTCCGCTACTTTTTGTTCAATTAATGTTTGTTTGTTGCTTTTCGCTTTTCAAAAAAAAAAAAACATCCTTTCGTCCCGCCCGAGATGAAAGTGATCTTGTGTAGGGCTTTTTGCTTTAAGTATTGGTCATCATTAATAAAAAGGTTGTTTTGATCCCGACTTTATTTTATTTTGTGCTTTTTCTGAAAAATGGTAATACAAAAAACCAAAAAAATAATAATAATCATTCTCATATATCTGCATAATCATTAGCTTGTACTTACTTGTCAAAATCAATAATCAAATCATGCATTAATAAACTCGTTGAACATAATAACTATGTACTCTCTCCCAACTTTGAGTTCTCTGTGACCGAAGATAAGGAAGAGGAGAATGAAGAGACTCCCAGCAAGATCTCTCTCCCACTGGGGCATCTTAGCCGTCAAAGTTGCAAAGAAAATATCAAAGAAGATTGTCCAAAAAAAATTGCTTTCATTTACAAAGACTGGCACGAGATGCTACCACTTGCACTTCATGAGTATTGTCCGGTAGTACACACTTCAACAGGGGCAACCCCCTCTTTCCCTCAATATACAACATGAAGGTCGGGCTTCCCATAGAGGTCGAAGTCCCGTCAATAGGAGTTCTGCTGGAGTCCCAACTTGATCGAACTAAAATGTGTGACGACCTTGTGCAACTATATCAAAAAGAGGTTTGAAACAAACTTCCAACAAGAAGGTTTGTCCCCGTGAAACTCAAGAAAGAGACTTTGTACTCAAAAAGATACTATCTTTCCAACCAGACTCCAGGAGCAAGTGGACACCTAACTATGAAGGCTCGTGTACAATGATTTTTAAAATTACGGATGGTGACAAACTCGCACGTCTTATGAAAGCCGATGCAGTCAAGAAATACTTTGTCAAAAAATAAAAGCTCGATAAGTCGCAAACCTGAAAAGGCGGCTTAGGCAAAAATGGGCGTCTCGGTGGACTGAAAACCCGAAAGGGCGGTTCAGGCAAAAATTAGAGACATGAACAAAAATAATTATCCTGATAGATTAAAAACCCGAAAGGGCGATCTATGCAAAAGTTAAGGATCAAAAGACAAAGTAACTGCATCCGGTCGGGCACAATCCACTTGGGGCATCCAGCTATCAAAAGACCTCCGATATGAAGCATCTGCAGATCAAAGACTCGGAACAGGGGCATTCAAAGTTGTTAGGGAGAATAGCAGTTATTGTATTCAATGTACCATCCCATACATTTACCATTTTTCAAAGATCCGTGGAGCCATGCCCTTGGTAGGTCACCACTCAATTCATCAAATTTGAGCCTGTCCCCATCTATTTGGAACTCTCATTTATTCTATTTGCATAATTTCTTCTATTTTTTATGGCAATACTTAAAGCAAAGATTTTCAAAATACAAAACTTGTTTTACATCTTTTGAAAAGTGTGAACAACAAACACACTCTCTTTGAACTCGTGAGTAGGTGAAGTGTACATCAGCATCCGCCTCGAGAGCAGTTACATTCCGAAAGAGGAACATGGCTAAGCAGTATGGAGAGGACCTCTACTTTGAGCAAGATGCTGTCACAGTCGAAAAATAAAAAAATAAAAAAAAGAAATGCAAAAAATCAAAGCTCGCTAAGTTGAAAACCTGAAAAAGGCGGCTTAGGCAATAGAGAGCGTCCCGGTGGATTGAAAACCCGAGAGGGTGGTCCAGGCAAAAATTAGGGGCAAAAAAAAAAAAAATATATATATATATATATATATATATATATATTCCCGGTGGACTGAAAACCCGAAAGGGCGGTCCAGGCAAAAGTTAGGGATTTTCAAAAAAATAAAACAAAAAAAACATGACTGCTGAAGCATACCAATGGAAGAACACTCTGTGCCGATTTACAAATGGCGACTTCTTCCAAACGTTTTATCAACAATGGGCTTGCCCCCAGGAGGCATCAATTGCTACCTTGTGCCAGGTTCTTACATCGTCAATGGCTCGATTTGTTCACAATAGTATCATCTCCAAGGAAGTTTGCCGAGTGTTTGTACTACGATGTCAGTCCACCTCCCATCTTGCCTGTCTTGTCTCGTTTCATCGAGTCACCTGTCATATACAGTCTATATAGTCATGCAGTTGCATATTTGTATATTCACACATTCATACATTTACACATCCATGCATTCATACAATCATGCATTCATCAATATTTTCACATATTCGTACGTTTATACGTACACATCATATGCACAACATCAATTCACAAATAATTGCATCAGTCGTCCAGAATCTTGATTCGATCGTGTCTCTTCGGTTCAGTCTTAACTTACCATTGTGTCAAGCCGCAAGTTTCTACAAATAAGCCTCTTCCATTTACCTTCTTATTGTCAAAGTGTCATCCCTGGCGTGAAGCCGTGCTAGTCATGACACTAATCAAACTTCAGTTTCAATTTCAAAAAGTGTCATCCCCAGCGGTAGCTAAGCAAGTGGTATCACCAGTCAATTTCAACTCTCAATAGTGTCATCCCCAGTGTGACTGACCAAGTTGTCCTTTCATTCTTACCTTTGTTAAGCTATCTCATCGATAGTTAGGTAAAAGTATCATTTGTCTTTGTTAAGCTATCATTTCAGGATAGTTAGACAATGTTGTCCTTTCATTCTTACCTTTGTTAAGCTATCTCATCAATAGTTAGGTAAAAGTATCATTTGTCTTTCTTAAGCTATCATTTCAACGATAGTTAGACGATGGTTTTTCTTTCATTCTTACCTTTGTTAAGCTATCTCATCGATAGTTAGGTAAAAGTATCATTTGTCTTTGTTAAGCTATCAGTTCAACGGTAGTTAGACGATGGTTTTTCTCTCATTCTTACCTTTGTTAAGCTATCTCATCGATAGTTAGGTAAAAGTATCATTTGTCTTTGTTAAGCTATCATTTCAACGGTAGTTAGACGATGGTTTTTCTTTCATTCTTACCTTTTTAAGCTATCTCATCGATAGTTAGGTAAAAGTATCAATCGTCTCTGTTAAGCTATCAATATGATAGTAGACAATTATTTTCCCCGGTGAAACTACATTCCCCTAGCGGAGTCGGACCCCTTTTCTTTCAACGAATTAGGGTATCCCGTTATTGTTTCTCATTCCAGTCAAATCACATTTGTTGTCCTGCATTCATACTTGCATCACATGCATTCATAGCATCTTAGGTCAAAAATGGTGTACTTTGTATTTAAGTCTTTTCGACTCGTCAAATCCAAGATTTCATCTTCGAATCTCCGAACGAAGAAAATTAAATAGGGGCATCAGTCATACCCCAATTTTTGACCTAAGGCTCCACTGACACATGTCACTCGACTCTGATCGATCTCTGATTTTTCAGTAAAAAAATTCGGCAGGGAGGTATTTTAAAATACTTCATTTTTTTGATTCCGAGTCGGACCTTCTTTTCTCTTTTTATTTTCTTTCCATCTTTTATTAATTTTAATTTTAAGATTAGTTACTTTTATTTTATATTTAATAATTTTTATTTTCCATCTTTTAATTTTATTTTTCTTTAAATAATTTAGTTTAATTTGTTTTTATTTTATTTCGTATTAGATTTATTTTATTTTATTTTATTTCTTTTTAATTAATTAGTGTCAAAAAAAAAACAAAGTGTCAACAGGTCCAAAATAAAATGTACAAGGTCTAAAAAAATTTCAAGTCAAGTGTCAAATTTAACATTCCTTTTTCAAAATTCACCATAATTGTCCATCATTTCCATTAAACCAATTTTCCATTTTTCATCAACCTCCTCACCTATAAATAGAGCCCTCATTCCACACAATTTCACACACCAAAAGTTCTCTTGAGTTGTCAAAGAACTTTTCTCTCTTCTCCCTCTTTAGCTTGTGTTGACGAGCTATTCTTTTCTTCTCCTTCTTTTTTCTGTCCCTTCGGAATAAGTCCATTCGGAAAAGTCCCTTCGGTAATTTTTGTCCCTTCGTTTGTCAATTTATTTTATTTTCTTGCATTTTATTTCTTTTTAGCATTTTTGCATTTTTTTTTATTTCTATTTAGCATTTTAATTATTCTTATTTATTTTCCAGCAATTAGAATGTATTTAGGTCCAATGTAAATATAAATGAGAAAAGTGTGTGGGTGTGTGTGTCCTTTTATTTCTTTACCGCCTTATATATATCCAAAAATGCAAAAAAGTTAGATCAGGGATTTTGTGGTGATCCAACGTCACTACAAAAATCCACGCGCTTTTATTTTTATTGCTCCGTTAGTTTAATTTTTATTTAATATTCCAAAAAAACAACAAAAAACATGCAAATAATCAAAATCACAAAAATATTTTCATAATAAACCTTGATCCAAATCAAGTGACCGCATTTTTATTTTCTTTTCTTAATCAAACTTCAATCAATTTAACTTTACTTTAAGCCTCTTTTTTCAATATTAAAAAACACAAACAAATACTCATTTGCCACTTGGCTTTTCATTTTAAAACCTTTTTCAAAACTAATAAAATACACTAAACAAATCAAACGTCAATTTCTACCCCGAACTACGAGGTTTTCATCCCTCACGGGTACGTAGGCAGAGGACCATGTCCTTCCAAATCAATAAAAAATGTAGATAATTAGGTCTTTATTTTTCCACTTTAATTCCTTCTTTTCAAAAATAATAAGCAAGTTATAGCACATTAATTAAATAAAATCAAGAGGTTCCCGTAGAGTACTACGGACATAAAGGGTGCTAATACCTTCCCTTTATGGAACTAACCCCCGAACCCTAAATCTTTTCAAATAGGGGTAGTTTGAACTTTTTTCCCCTTTCTCTTGAAAAATTAAATGTTCAGTCGTGAAATGAATTAGTGAGTCAAAAGCTAATCAAATAGCCTTGATCTCCAAAAAATGACGCGACAAGTCTCATCATCGATTTCAAGACTAACAATTTCTTCCTCTATTGCTTCCATTCCAACTTTGCTTCTTCTATTTTTTTTTTCTTTTGTTGTGTGCTTCATCATCAATTTCAACAGTGGTAACAATTCATCCAAAACTCAACAATTTCTGGGTTTAATAGTTAAAGAAAGTTATACAAAACACAACAATTCATCCAAAACCCATTTCTTCTTCCTTCACCTCTACCACTCCCCAAACAGTCACACAATTATCTTTTCCTAAATCAACAACACAACAAAAAAAATCAAGACATAAACAGAACACAACACAATTATCTTTTCCTGGAAACACATAGGCATAATAACATTTACCTTCATCCTTCCAAATATGATTCAAGCTTCTTATTCTTCTTTCCACCCTCGATTCAGTTCTTCGTCGTCCTCTCTTTCACTTCTAGATCTAAATCGAACTCGAAGAAGATGAAGTGGGAAGGATTACGATGTTGGTTTTTAAAGATTGATGGGTTGAAGATTTAATAGTGATAGTTATTAGGTTTGACAATTATTAGGGCTAATGGTGTTTGATGTTGTGTAGATATGAATATTGTTGATTTTGAGAGAGAGAGAGAGAGAGAGAGAGAGAGAGAGATGGTGAAGTAGATGAGATTGGAGGAAGAAGAAGGTGGAACACGACGGCGAAAGAGGAAGAAGGTGAAACACGACGATGGTGGCATGAGTGGTGGACCAAGAGTGGAACGGCGGCTTGAAGACTAGTTGTGGTGGTGTCCAAGGAAGGAAAAAGGAAGAAGAAGGGTAGACTTATATGTTCTCAATTGTCTTTAGTCATTAAGGGCATTTTCGTCCTTTCCTGTTAGTTTCTACGAGTCAACAACAATTTTTCCTATTGAACATGGCCACGTCAGCTAATCAGAGCCACATCAGCGAGATTAGGAGACCTAGGACTAAAATTAAAATGATTAATATTTGCATGGACAAAATGAGAGGATTAGTAAGTTCAGGGATGAAAAATCAAATGGCCTATATTTGCAGGGATGAAATGCATATTTAAGCCTTAGAAGAATAATATCTTTAGCGACAAATCCAGAGCCTAGTTTTACCCATCCAGGAATAAAATCTTGAAGAATATGTTGTGAATTCCGGACAAAATCACACCAATACAAAACTATGATGTGTGGAGCAAAAGAAAGTAATAACCAATATCAAAGTGAACACAAGCAATAATCAACAATAACAGCACCTAGATCTAATCTAGGAATCAAAGTGAAAAGCACAAAACCACAAGAAAAAGATAAAAGGAGAGAAGAGAGAAACAAACACACCAAAGATTGTTCACCCAGTTCGGTCCAAACTTGACCTACTCTGGAGGAGAGATTGATCTCTCCAATCTACTATCAATGAGTTCTTACAAAGAGATACAAAAGGGTTACAAGAAATTAGTTTTGACAAGTTCACAAAGAACAACCCTAATTTCTACCCGTTTTCCCAATCTCACCAATGAACAAGAAACTCAATGATTTTCACTCACCAATGTGTTTACAATGTTTCCCATCCCAAGAGAACTCTAATAAAAAAAACCTCAACCCTAAAGTTACCTCCTTTGATTTCCCAAGTTTCTCTCTCTTCAAGCTCACCTTCAAAATCTGCAAAGAACACTTATATAGCAGTCTTCAGCGTCGAAATCGTGTCACATTTTCCATCAATCGTGTCACGATTGATGCGTACGACCCAAGGTACGACCAACCTTATCTTGAAAATCTTGCCCAGCAAGCCAAAATCGTGTCACGTTTTCCTAAAATTGTGTCATGATTGGACGCCCTGATAAAAACTCATGACAGTACCAAAATCGTGACACACTTGCCAAATCTTGTCACGATTTCTCTGCTTCCCAACTTTGCATTTTGAAGACATACACAACATTCTCCACCTTGATTTCAAATTTATGATGATGCCACTTTAACCATGAACCACCAATCTCCTTTTTCTTTTTCACTTGCATCCAACTACACCAAGTAGCTCCACAAGTCGACACCAAACCCTCTTCAACCACGGAACGTTTCCCGCTTCCTTGAAGATCACCTTCCATCCAATCACCCTTGGTCTTTTAGGCAATCACACAAGCCACACCATACATTCTTCAAACCCCGAAATGCCTTTCATCCTCATGAAGAATTCACATGCTCACAACTAGAGCATAAACACCCAAGGCCTCCATAGTCGTACCATTCCAGGTGTCACCAACTCCACCTCAAGTTGAGCTTTCTCTACCTCAAATTCCAAATGTGTACACACACTATGCCTTCACCTTACAACTCCACCTCAAAGGTTGATCACGAGTATTATTCACACCGCCTCTCCAAACTAACCATAAGTATTCTTGTAACGCCCTATTTCTTTTAAAGCGAGAAAACCTGCGAATAAAGCAATTATTCAAGAAATAGACGCTACGTCGTCATACAAAATTCAAATTCAATATGCATGCATAAAAATATCAACAGTCGCAGCGGATATAAACCATATAATTCAACAGCATACATGTCATGATATCAATAATACATCAACATAAATGATCTCCAAATTCCAACAATGGGTAAATCTCCAACATGAATAAATAATCCAAACAAATAATCTAGACAAACAAACAGACGCCTAGATCAGAGCCTATTCTAGACCCTACTACAACGATATCGGAGATAGCTCCCGATATCCAACCAAGAATCAAATCAACTCACTGGAGCAACTAATCATGCACAACATCTACCCATCCATACAGACAGGTAGGCGGTCAAAACCACTGGGTAAGTATTATGTAACACCCCGTTTTCCCAACATAAAAATTTCATTTAATTAATCAGAGTAATTCACGTAAACCGAATGTCACACTTCTTTTCTTAAAATCATAAACGGAATAATTAATTAATTATCCTTCAAAATTCAATAACATAATATTTAATACTTCGCAGCGGAATTTATTCAAACATATAAAATAGTCTTTGCACGAAGGCTTCATCAAAAACATCTCATAAAAATCCAATTAACAACTTAATCATGTAAGTTCATAAGCAATACGTAAGGAATAGAAAAGCATGCAACAAAGTTCTCATTCCGTTACGTATCAGATCACCTATAGACACACGTGAGAGATAATCCACTCACGACAGCAATCTAACAGCAACTTAAACTCGATCACCTGCAAGTTACTCATACGAAGAGCAACATTTCCAAGCAGAAGGGGTGAGATTTCACAAACAATAATATTAAGCATATAATTCATCAAATGCATTTAACTTAAACTTCATCTATTAGTAATAATAATTCTTCATGTAATACTCCTTAATAACTCAACCAACTTCTAATCATCATTAACTTCATATTCATCACATTATAAACATTATCATATAGCACTTAATAACCAAATCATAACCAACATAGATCATCACATCATAAATATCATCTTTTAACACACAACATAATCGTCATCTCACAATAACATAAACAACAACATATTCATCATCTTATAATGATATAAACAACAACATAATCATCATCTTATAATAACATAAGCAACAACATATTCGTCATCTCATAATAACATAAGCAACAACATATTCATCATCTTATAATAATATAAACAACAACATAATCATCATCTTATAATAACATAAGCAACAACATATTCATCATCTTATAATAATATAAACAACAACATAATCATCATCTCATAATAACATAATTCATCATCTTATATAACATAAGCAACAACATAATCGTTAACATTCTATGGTTTGTCATCAACAACAACTTCAACGATTCGACGATGACAACGTAAACCTGTCAATACAACTACGTGAGAGTACACCACCTCTTATAAAACAACGACATCAGAGTACATTACCTCTTATAAAACAAGGACGTACGAGTACACCACCTCATATAAAACAACAACGTAAGATTACACCACCTCTTATAGAACAACAACGTAAGAGTACACCACCTCTTATAAAACAACGACGTAAGAACTTAGACAACATTAACAACTTAAGACTCCAATAGTTTGGAACACTTTTGAAAGACAACTTACAACTTTACAGCTTAGACCAACACCTGCATCTTGATCAATATGCAACAGCAACAGAAACAGTACAAACAATTCACAACATAACAATATTAATGAAAAGCATCAACAACTTAAACATCGTACATTTTTCACATAAGGCATATAAATATTTCACATAACCAACAACAGCAACATAGACAATACATAAAACAGTTCATGATATAACAATATCAAAGCAAATCAATAACATCTCAAACATCATATATAATTCATGTAATGCATATACATTTATATCACATTATTAACAACATCAAATCATATTATAACAGCTTCACAGATCATCAGTAATATTATATTCAACCTCCATTCCTACCCCAAGGATCAACTCATAATATCTCGTGCGACAAAGATCGCAAAACCCTAAACAAGGTATTATGTCTTACAGGAGCTCGCGAGGCGAGAAACATTACTTGCTATGGCGAGTTCAGAAAATTGACTATTTGTAACGCCCTAGTCATTATTTAATTATTTCTGATTTATTTAGAGTCTTTTATATGATTTTAAATAATTATTGTTGATGTTGTGGTGTGATGTATTTTATTAAATGATTTATTTGATTATTTAATAGAATCTGTGGAGATATAGATTTATTTTAGAGTGATGGGTCTGTTTTAGAATTAAAGAGAATTAAAGGGAGTTAATGAATAAGTGGGAGGTTATGTTTTACTGAGTTATTAGAAAATAGAACCAAGAGTTAGAGAAACAGTTTTTCAGGTAGAAACAAGAGTTTTGGGAGAAAAGTCAAGAGAAGCTAAAGAGCCAATAAGAGGAGTCCGATTTCTGTAGAGCTGTTCGTCGAAATTAAGGTAAGGGTGAGGCTAACATTTAGTAATCATAGTGTATAAATTCTGAATTTGTGATTTAACATGTTGTTGTTCTTAGGTTGGATAATTGGGAATTAGGTTTTGAGAATTGTAATTAGTTGTTAATTAAATAGAAAATCCATATTATTTGTGTACATATGGTGTTATGATTATAGGTTATTCATAGTCTAATGTTCCAATCAGTTTTGGGGTTGGGTTAATGAAAATTGGGATTTTATGTTTGAAAAGTTGGTGTCCAACGTTTTGCAAATACGAGATCATGTGAGTTTTGGGAAATCGATTTTTGGTGGTTGAAACTTGAGTTTTTCGGTAGATTATGATAGAGCTAAGTCTCAGGAGCGTGTAGGCGAAAATGGCATCGAAAACGGGTTAACGGTTTGGGTTTTATGCGCGAAAATGTGAAGGTTGAAAATCTGATGTTGTCTGTCAAACCATGATCGTGCCACGAATCGGGACCAACTTGCCACGATGCAGTCATCCAATAAACCTTAAAAATGCAATTTTCTTCACTCCAAATGCTTCCAAACTTATTCCTAAGTGTAGGGACTTTATCCTAACCATCTAGAGATGTTTTTAGGTATCAAATAACCTTGTATAAAGGGGCTAATGAGTTCATGAGTTGGTCTTTGGGGTAGGAATGGAAGTTGTTTATAAAGATATAGCCTTTCAGTGAATCTAAACTAATATAATTGATGTTGTTGGTTAACTTAAGCTATTTATATAATATGTGGAAAATGTATGAGATAGAAAATATCGTTGTTATTATTAATATTGCTATGTTGCAAGTTGTTTATTGATGAGTCATTTATTATCTATTTTAATATGTTATTTACTTTCGTTTTAATTAGGTTTAAGTTTATTTGATATTAATATTATTTCCTTTTTTGAACTATTTTACTACAATTGCATATTGTTATATTTCAGGAAAGAATATTTGATAGATTGAGTCTTGGAGCAAAAGAAAGGGGTTTTGGAGCTGATTTGGTACGAAAATACGAAGATTCGGAGACAAAAGTATATCTCCCTCAAGTCAGAAACTTGGCACGGCCCGTGCTAGGCTTGGCACGGTCGTGCCACACTCCAGAACTACTTTTGCTGCTTTTGCTTAGATTTTAAGCTACTCTGTTTTAGTTTACTTGTGGAGCATTCTAGTGATTGCTTAGATTTTAAGTGGAATGTAAACTATAAATAGAGTAGCTAGCCATCACAAATATTCATCTTTTGTTCTCGGAAATAATAAGTGACAATTGTTTCTTTGAATAAAAGTTCACCTTTACTTTCTTGTTATTTACTTTTATGTTTTCTCTCTTCTTCTCTATGTCTACAATGAACGTTAGTGAGTAGACTTCTTCTTGTCTTGGGATTGTTGGATAAGTCTAAATGAATAAACCTGATTCGCTAGAGATGCAGAGAGTCGATCCAAATGTTTAGTGAAGAATCCGCAGAGAAATCTGAAGCGTAAAAGATTCTACGAGAAAGTTCAAATTTAGTTTAGAATTCTCATTTTCATTTAGACAAACTTAAATATCACAATGCTTATTCTCATATCAGATCATGTTGTACTAATCAAGAAAAAAAGCAGAAAAAGGAAAAAAATTCAAGTTATAAAGGTGGGCATTTCATATCATAATTTCACCCAACAATGGAAGATTATGATCCAAGCCTCATGCAAATCCAAGTTCTAGGTCATTATATCATATACATTCATCGTTTATATAACATTAAAGATAAGAAAAGCAACAACAATAAAATAATTGTGAGTTCTAAAAGGGTATCTTCAAATGTATGACATGGAGAAAGCTTCATTTCTGAAATGTCTTAGCTTAAAATGATAATCTCAAACTATTCAAAATCCAATTAGTATGCAGTGATGATAACATCTACACATAATGCATTATCATATAATCATCCAAATTGCATAAGCAGTATAAAAGTTTACTGATGTCTAGGTTTTGTTATTTATAATTTACTTACGTTTCTCAAACTACCAATAGTTGCTGGCAAGGATGTTAACGAATTCCCAGAGATGGATAAGCGTCCAAGCCTTACTAACTGGCCCACACACTGTAAGTTAGTACAAGAAAGAGGGACGGTAACGTCTCTTTCAAATCATATACTATTGTCTTAAAGAAGAGAATTACATTCATCTGGCAAGGAAGTAATTCGATTTCCATCAAGGTTCAAGAGTTTAAGAGAATGGAGTTTCCCCAAGTTCACTGGAAGTCTATCAATGAGGTTATCCGCTAATATCTGCGATGTTAGTGAAACTTCATTATGCAATATTATTTTTCATCGATCGTTAGCAATTTCAGTACACCACTGAAAAAAATAGTAATGCAGCCATTACCAACATTCTACCATGAAAAAAAAAAAATGAATGATAGCATTGTGCTTAGATCCATAAGATGTGTCCAAAAAGCATGACTTTCAAAATGAATAAATAAAATTTAATGGTTCCACTTGAATCAATGAGTAACTAAACTTCAAAACGTAAGATAAAATGTATAGTGTTTAAGAAATGAATGCTGGAAGGATAAAGTAAAATCTTAGGTTTTTGTCTTGGGATTGTTGGATAAGTGTAAATGACATAATGCTAATCAAACCAAGCTTTAAACCTTAATCTTATGTAACCCTAATCTCTAATCTAAATTCACCGTTTTAACATGAATTAACCATTATCAAACTGTGGAAACGAAAGTGGAGGGTTTGATAATTGTTAATCCATCATCTCAAATATCAATTCATAAAACGAAAGTGGAGCTTTGATATTCGAACAAGTGAATTTAGACAAAGATTGTAAAGGTAGCGAAATAGTCTTTACAATCTTTGAGACATATAGTTTCGAACTTCAAGGATTCTAAATTGTGATCAAGTCAGCGAAATAGGCTTGGTTGCTAGAGGAACAAAAGAGAAACTTTCTTTAGAAGTTAGTGTTGTGAATTCGTTGAGAAAACTACACCAATAAAACTTGATGCGTGGAGCAAATTAATACCAAGTAATCAAATCAAGCGGGTAGCAAATAATCCAAACAAAAATAGCAAGAGATGATAGATAGAGAGAGAGAGAGAGAGAGAGAGAGAGAGAGGAAGAACACAAGGTATTTGTTTACCCAGTTCGGTCTAATGATCACCTAGTCTGGGGGAGAGAGCAGCTCTCCGATCCACTATAATGAATGAGTTTCTTTACAAAGAGATAATGAGTTTCAAGAATCGGTCTTCAAACCTAATTCTACCCAAGTCCCAGCCTCTTCCTGTGACCAAGAGACTCAATCCTAATAGTGTTTTGTTCAAGGTGAATCAAAACAATCCCAACCCTAGAGTTGTTGCCAAGAGAGATTCTCTATAAACCCTAGTTTGTATGTTGTTCTAAACCTTGTTTTTCTACACACTTTTATCATCTGATACAAGGCTGTATTTATAGTGGAAAGTAAACCCTTAAAAAACTGAAACAAATCTAACTGAAAATACGTTTTATTTTTATCTTCAGCGTGACCATCAAGGCGCGATGAGTCTTCATCGTGGCACGAAATTTCCAGTGTCTTCCCAGGAATCTTGCTTCAACCATCGTGGCGCGATGCTTCTCCATCGTGGCACGTGTTAGCCGATATTTGTGAAAATACTATCATTTAATGTGGTCAAGGGTTTGACCTAAAAGAGGTGGAATTAGCTTTGTGAAGGAATCCATCGAAAATATATATATGTATATCTTCAGCAGGAATCGAAGAAGCCGTTTTAGTTCGATGGAAGTTATCGAAGCGCCTTCAGACTTTGTGGATAAGATCAAGCAGTTATCGAACGGCTAGTTTCGATTTTGAATCGAATAGATATGATTAGGTAGTTATAGGATTATCTGTATAAATAGTAGTTTTTCTTAGGAAAAACAGGTCACAATTCAATCATACTAAAAACTTACACTCAATACTGTCCGTATGGAAGCGACAAACGAGTCACAAGTTGCAAAGTATGAATCTGTGTACCAACTTTCATTAAGTCTTTACAAATTCAATACAGTTCTTTAAACACTTTTTCAATTTAAGTCTTTTTATTAAGTCTTTTCGAAGTATTTTCTTCTATTGTCATTCTTTACAGAATTTCGATTGGATTCAACACGGATTGGATTCAGTTCTTTACTTTTTGTTCTTGTCTTTTACTTTATCAAAAATACTTTACGAACAAGTATTACGTTTATATTCAAACAACAAAATCACAATATGCTCCTAAGATTTACTGGTTGATCTTGCAAGTAAACATCATTGAAACCAGCGATTGTTTACCAAAAATCAGTGTAAACAAATTGGCACGCCCAGTGGGACCTTTTGTGCTTTTAACTTTGAATAATTTTTCAATTCTGAAATTTTTTGTTGGTCTGCATTGTGTATGCATTTAAGGAATAACAAATTACTTCCTGAAATGACGCGTCCTTCTATCGTTTCTGGCACAGCGGCATCGAACGCTACTTCCACTTCAGGAACAACGACCAATCAAACAATTCCGACGGGGTCTACGCAACCTAGCCAGAATAGTAACATGGCTCATGTATTGCAGCCTGTAGATACCCCAGCGAATACGTCGAATACGGTGGCCAATACTACTTCAAGAAGCAGCCCAGCGGTTACAACAGCCGCTCAAACTAGCCAGGCTGCAGGAAATATGTTTTCTCAAAATTTTCTTAATTTGGGAAACAATGGGAGAGGACCCTATGGGATGCCAACCTCTTCGACTCAAACTTCACATACAAATACGACCATACCACCATTGTCTAACCAAGGAGAGAATGTCCCGTTTGGTAGATCCCAGCAGACTTATTCCATTTGGTTCGCCTCAACAATCGTTGACCAATGCATCGATGAATGCGTTATGGCAAACCATGGCAGATACTAATCACGATATGGTCAATATGGTGACTCAACAAGTCACGAAGGTCATCAATCCTTTAATCAAAGAAACCAATAATAGTTATCAAGCCTTATCACAACAAATGGGGCGAATAGCGGATTTGCTAGGTGCACCACAAGTGCGCGTCACGCCGGTTGTGCGAAATACGAATGCCCGGCCAAGAGAAGCACTTGTCGAAGAACAGGCAAACCAAACGCTCGAAAATCAGGCGCAAGAAGCGCAGCCTGAGATACCAGAGGAACCCGCTAGGATTCCTATTATGGTAAACAGAAACCAGAATGCAGACCAAGTGGTCATGCAGGCCCGTCGAAATAATTACGAGGGCCAAAATAACATAGCTAACATAATCGAGGCATTGCTGGCCCAAAATGGTTTCAATACTGGATTACACCGTCCAAATTTCGTCTCAGCGTTATCCGAATTCGTATTAGAAACGGAAATGCCCAGAAATCACAAGGTCCCCAAATTCACCAAATTTGCTGGGGAAACGAATGAGTCCACTGTCGAACATGTTGCTCGATATATTATGGAGGCCGGTGACTTGGCAAACAATGAGAATTTAAAATTGAAATATTTTCCAAGTTCTCTGACAAAGAATGCATTCACATGGTTCACAACATTGCCTCCACACTCCATAGTTAGTTGGAATCAATTAGAGAAGGCTTTTCATGAGCAGTTTTACATGGGCCAATCTAAGATTAGTTTGAAAGAATTGGCCAGTGTTAGACGAAAAACGCATGAGTCGATAGATGATTACTTGAACAGATTTCGACTCCTTAAAGCCCGATGTTTCACCGCCGTGCCAGAACACGAATTGGTCGAAATGGCTGCAGGTGGTTTAGATTATTCTGTTCGAAAGAAATTAGATACACAATATCTTAGGGACGTGGCGCAATTAGCAGATAGGGTTCGCCAAGTCGAAAGACTCAAGGTTGAAAAAGCCAGAACAAATAGGTTCCCTAAAAAAGAGAAAGTTGCTTATATCGATACTGGGGATAGTGAGCCAGAATTCGGTTGGGGTTCAGATTCTGTAGAAGATAACGAAATAAATCTTGCAGAATTAAAAGATGGGCCGCCTTACACTTGCAAATTATTGAGGCCATCAAATGGGAAAAACGCAGAAGAACCCAAAAATGATAAATATCCCCCAAAAACTTATACTTTTGATGTGTCTAAATGTGAAGAAATATTTGATCTTCTAGTTTCTGATGGCATAATTTTAGTGTCGGACAATATGAAACTCCCTCCTCTAGATCAGAGGAAGAAAAGGGGTTTTTGCAAATTTCATGGTTTTTTGGGCCATAACTTATCCCGTTGCACTCGTTTCAGGGATTCTGTGCAGAAGGCTCTCGATGAAGGAAGACTGAAATTCAGAGTAAAAGCTAAAACAACAACTAAGCTTGATGTCGAATCTTCCAAAAAGGCCGATTCCATGTACGCTGAAGTGGTTGGTATAAACATGGTGGATGTTGCAGAGCCAAGCGACGGCAAATTGTTATCGGTAAAAGCTTTACCTGATGATACTGAAATGGTTACTGAAGACCATGTTCGAAATACCAGCCTGGTTACTGAGGACCAACTCCAGAAGAATGTAGAAAGGGCATATCCTAAAGCCGAAGAAGATCTAGTTGATTTTCTGAACCGCTGCAAAATTTCAAACACCAACGCCATGCTTTGTCCAAGGTGTAGCGCAGTCTTCGATAAAGAGGCCGCTAGAGCCATAGAAGGCGCTCAGCCACAGACAAAGTGGAAAGGGAAAAAGAAAGATAACCGCCCTAAATTTAATTTCAACAAAAGGGGTATCCCGTATAAAGACCATGCTGCTGGAAATTCTCAAAAGAGAAATTGGAGAGGAACTTTCAATCCATCTGCAAACTCCCCCACTGATACTTGGGTCTTTTCAGGAGGAAGAAAATCTGGCTATTCTGCACCTCCATCCAAATGGGTGAAAAGAAAGGTTCCTGCTCCTCGACTTGATGTGCCAGAATTTCCTACCAGGTATTCTTATAATAATAATTACAAAGGTAAGCAACCTATGACACGAACTCAATGGCGTAGATATCAGCGCCAGAAAAAAGCAACGGCATTACAAGACATCACCGATGTTGATAAAACAGAGGGTAAGCAGAAGGCTGTGTTCGAAATGGTTAAGAAACCAGCAACAGAGAGAATCTCGCCCCCATTGTCAATTTTGAAGAAAGATCATCCCAAAGAGGATGAAGAAATGACCTCGAATTTCACTGGATCTGACCCTAGTCTCGACATAGTGTGCAATGTGGTTTCTATCCTACCGGTGGAATACGACGTTTAGTCAGAAATTAACGAAGTTGAAAGTGATTTCGTCGATGAAATGGCAACTCACAAGCCACTATGCTATTATGTCATGAATAATGGTTGTGTAGAAGAGCAACATGCAGTCTTTGAAAAACCAGACACTTCAATGAAGTTGCATCTCAAGCCTTTATTTATTCAGGCCAAGATCAATGGCGTGGGGGTAAATAAAGTGTTAGTGGATGGTGGAGCTACAGTCAACCTACTCCCTCAATCATTCCTGGGAAAGATTGGACTCTATGATTCTGACTTGAAGCCTCATAATGTCATTCTCACTAACTATGAAGGCACTTCAGGAAATTCTTTGGGCGCCATCGAATTGGAATTAGTAGTGGGCAGCACAAGAAGGATAACAACGTTTATGGTAGTCCCATCAAAAGCAAACTTCAATGTACTGCTGGGTAGAGAATGGATACATGGTGTGGGTGCAGTCCCCTCTACGGTGCATCAAAGGATCGCCATATGGAAAGAAGATGGGCTAGTTGAGAACGTTGAAGCAGATCAAAGCTATTTCTTGGCTGAAGTAAACACTATTACCAAGAAAAATTTCGATAAGCAGCTGGCACATATAGCCCCAGTCATATCTCCAGGACCCAAAAAGATAACTTCGAGTGATGAAATGTACTCAATGAAATTACAACCAGAAGCGGGGTTTGTGTGGGAGAAAGAATTTAGAGACCATGACTTTGTAATGGTCAGTCAACAGGAAGCTCGGGTGGAGAATGAAAATTTGCTCGAAACTAGAGCCCAAGCATACAAAAAGGTTGCTGATAGCCTTGTTCCTAACATTTCTGAGTATGCTACCCCACCAACTAGGGGGGTGTAAAAAATTGAAATGATGTCTGAGCCCAATATTTGGGAGAAAATTACGGCCTACTTGGCCGAAAACGAATTTCAAACGGCCAAAGAGGCCGAATGTTTGAAACAAGAGGAGATTGAGAAGCTCGAAGACGGATCGACAGACGTTGATGTCGAAGACCAGAAATTGGATTGCATTTATGATGATGAACCGTTAGGCTTCGAAGAGGATCCTATGGGATCCACTACAAAAATGAAAGCGCAAGATCCCCTCGAAGAGATTGACTTGGGAGATGGTACGGTCAAAAGACCTACTTATGTAAGTGCCAAAATCCCTGAAAGATTCAAAGATCAAATTGCAGAGCTACTAAAAGAATACAAAGATTGCTTTGCATGGGATTACGACGAAATGCCTGGTTTGAAACGGGAAGTGGTGGAATTAAAATTACCAATTCGACCAGACAAAAAGCCAGTCAAACAGATTCCTCGTAGGTTCGCTCCACAAATCCTACCAAAGATCAAAGAAGAGATCGATCGATTGCTGAAATGCGGCTTTATCAGGCCTGCAAGGTATGTAGATTGGCTAGCAAATGTAGTTCCAGTTAAAAAGAAAAATGGAACCATAAGGGTATGCATAGATTTTAGAGATCTAAATCTCGCTACCCCTAAAGACAAATACCCAATGCCGGTAGCAGAAATGCTAGTAGATTCAGCGGCGAGTTTCGATTACTTGAGTATGCTAGATGGATACTCTGGTTACAATCAAATCTTTATTGCAGAAGAGGATATCGCTAAGACCGCATTTCGATGCCCAGGGGCGTTAGGATGTTATGAATGGATAGTGATGCCATTCGGTCTAAAAAATGCTGGTGCTACATACCAGAGAGCGATGAATTTAATGTTTCATGACTTCATAGAGAATTTTATGCAGGTTTACATAGATGACATTGTAGTGAAATCTTCTTCGGAAGAGAGACACTTGGAACATTTACGCCGATCATTCGAAAGGATGAGGCAATATGGATTGAAAATGAATCCTTTAAAGTGTGCATTTGGGGTTTGTGCAGGTGATTTCTTAGGGTTCGTCGTGCATAAAAAGGGAATCGAGATCAACCAGAACAAAACCAAGGCAATAATCGAGACCAAAGCTCCTTCTACAAAGAAAGAGTTGCAGTCTCTACTAGGAAAGATCAACTTTCTCCGAAGGTTCATATCAAACCTAAGTGGCAAGACACAAGTTTTCTCACCACTACTCCGACTAAAGAAAGATGATGTTTTCAAATGGTGACCAGAACACCAAAAAGCTTTCGATGAAATCAAGTCATATTTGGTAAACCCTCCGGTTCTTTCTCCTTTGTTGAAAGGTAGAAGAATGAAGTTATATATAGCAACGTCAGATGGCACCATAGGAAGTATGTTAGCACAAGAGGATGAATATGGCACAGAAAGGGCCATTTATTATTTAAGTCGAGTACTTAATGAGGTTGAAACAAGATATCATCCTAGTGAAAAACTTTGTTTGTGTTTGTTCTTCTCATGTACAAAACTTAAGCATTATATAAAGCCTTTTGACGTTTATGTTTATTCCCATTTTGATATCATTAAGCATATGTTGTCGAAACCAATTCTACATAACAGAGTCGGGAAATGGGCCTTGGCACTGACAGAATATTCATTGACTTATCAATCATTAAAAGCTGTCAAAGGCCAAATTGTGGCCGATTTTATTGTTGATCATTCAGTAAGCGAGGTTTTGATAACCGAAATAGACAACCATCCATGGAATTTATATTTCGATGGTTCTAGTCATAAAAATGGTACTGGCGTGGGGATAGTGATAATCTCGCGCAAACACCATACATTTAGATACATGTTTCGAATAAATCAGTTTTGCTCTAACAATGAGGCTGAATATGAAGCCTTAATTACAGGTCTAGAAATTGCACTCGAACTGGGGGCAAGATACATCGAAATCATAGGAGATTCTGAACTTGTCCTTAAACAGATGACAAAAGAGTATAGGTGCGTTAAAGAAAGCTTGGTCACCTACCATGCAATAGCTAGCAGGTTGTTAAAACAATTCACCCATGTGGAAATTCGGCACGTACCTCGAATGGAGAACCAAGATGCAAATGATCTGGCACAGAGGGCCTCTGGATACAAAATACCGAAGGAACAGATGCAGGAGCCGATAGAAATCAGAAATAGGCGAAATTTGATAGAATCATTCTCTGGCAAATCGTTAACGCCAAAACTTGGGGGGACCAAAGCAGGCCAAGAGCCCATAAAAGGTACAGATTTTGTCGAAATTTTTGTCATTAACGATTTAAATGAAAATGATTGGCGAAAACCCATAGTGAAATATCTGGAAAATCCAGATGGAGCCACCTGTCGAAAAGTGAAATACAGGGCCTTGAGTTATGTAATAATGGGCAATGAATTATTCAAAAAGACTTCGGAAGGAGTTTTGTTGAAATGCCTAGGTGAAACAGGTGCGTATTTGGCTGTTTCTAATACCCACGATGGAACCTGCGGAACACACCAAGCAGGCCATAAAATGAAATGGATTTTATTTCGACAAGGTTTATATTGGCCGACTATGCTCAAAGACTGCATAGAGTTCGCAAAAGGATGCCAAGGATGCCAAAAATACGCTGGAATTCAGCGTGTCCCAGCAAGTGAGCTTCATGCGATAATCAAACCTTGGCCATTTAGAGGATGGGCTTTGGATGTGATAGGGGAAATCAAACCCACTTCATCGAAAGGATATAGATATATCTTAGTAGGAATAGATTATTTTACAAAATGGATAGAAGCAATTCCCTTAAAAGATGTTACTCAAGAGGAAGTTATAAGTTTCATCCAAAAGTTCATCATCTATAGGTTCGCTATTCCAGAAACCATAACCACAGACCAAGGATCTGTATTCACTGGTCGAAAGATGGCGAAATTTGCCGAAGATACAGGCTTTAAATTGCTAACTTCGACACCATACTATGCGCAGGCGAATGGTCAGGTTGAAGCGGCAAACAAAAACATCATTGCCATTATCAAACGAAAAATAAAGGCAAAGCCAAAGAATTGGCCTGAAATTTTAGGCGAGGCTTTGTGGGCATGTCGAACATCTCCCAAAGAATCGACAAACACTACACCTTTTAGGTTGACATTTGGTTATGATGCTGTGTTACCAGTAGAGATTTTGCTGCAATCAGTCAGAATCCAAAGGCAGTGCGAAATACCAGCTAATCATTATTGGGACATGGTCATAGACGAGTTGACCGATCTCGATGAAGAAAGATTAACAGCGTTAGAAGTCCTTGCAAGACAAAAGGAAAGGGTAGCAAAAGCATATAATAAAAAGGTAAAATCGAAGTTTTTCGCCCAAGGAGATTTGGTATGGAAAGTCATTTTACCAATGGATAAGAAAGATAAAGCTTTGGGAAAATGGTCACCCGGATGGGAAGGACCATGGCAGATATTAAGAGTCTTTTCGAACAATGCATATGAGATCGAAGAATTAAATGAAGATCGAAGGATTTTACGAATAAATGGAAAGTACTTGAAAAAGTATAAACCGACGTTACAAGAAATTAAGATCATACAAGAGTAATTCCAAAAGACAAATTCAAACATAGCATTTCATAAGGCCAACTAATGGGTGGTTTACACAAACAAGACTTAAAAATGAGCTCTAAAAGAGCGCAAAGTAAACCATTACAAAAGAAATGCTACAAACAGAAATTAGAAAATTCTAAAAGGATTTTCCTTCAATGGAAGGACCTACATAAGTTGGCCAAACCCAAAAAGGTCGAGAAACCATCGAAGCTCACTATCAAGACGGCATCTAAGGCAGAAACGCTGAAGATTGTACTGTTCATCTTCCGCAGGATGAAACCCTCGATAGTTGCGCCTTAGTCCATCTCCACGACAGTTGTGCCAGTTGTTGCAGAATCGACGACGAATTAACTGGACAAATTCAATACAGTTCTTTAAACACGTTTGCAATTTAAGTCTTTTTATTAAGTCTTTTCGAAGTATTTTCTTCTATTGTCATTCTTTACAGAATTTCGATTGGATTCAACACGGATTGGATTCAGTTCTTTACATTTTGTTCTTGTCTTTTACTTTATCAAAAATACTTTACGAACAAGTATTACGTTTATATTCAAACAACAAAAGCACAATATGCTTCTAAGATTTACTGGTTGATCTTGCAAGTAAACATCATTGAAACCAGCGATTGTTTACCAAAAATCAGTGTAAACAGCACGATACTCCAGATTTCTGATTTTAAGTTAACTCTCACAGTTAGGTCTAACATAAGGTTATAAGTTTAATAGTTTGGTTTGTGAAGGACTTGTCAATTAAATGAACCAATAATCCCAAGGCACCTCTTTTATTTTATTATTGTTATTTTCTTTTAATTATTTAATTATACAAAAATACAACTTTCAATCTTTTAAACTTTAATTCTAATCATTGTTAAAAGATAATTGAATTCATAACTCCCTGTCGAAACGATACTTTTATTACTACTTCGGTAAGACCGTGCACTTGTGGTTTTATCCCATTATTTATGTTGCTGAGTCGTATGTTGAAATACACAAATGTCGAGTCCATTTGCATACTCATAATCCGTTGGGGGATCATGCCCTGGAGTGCTTTGTCATTCACCACGTTGATATAAACGAATGCTTTAACCATTCAATTGTTGGGGGCTCATGCCCTGGAATGCTTGTCATCCACCACGTTGTGATATACCGTTGGGGACTTATGTCTTGGAATGCTTTAACCATTCAAATTGTTGGGGGCTCATGCCCCAGAATGCTCAGTCATTCAACACGTTGAAAATGGTACCACATGCATAATGCATTTGTTTTTTGTTGTCGGTTGCATTTGTAGTCATTGTTGGTTGAGTCGTTGGTGTTGTTGTTGTTGTGGAGGTTGATGTTTGTTGTTGTTGTTGTTGCTGCTGTAAATGAAGCATGAATATTATTGTTGATTAAACTGTTGTATTCGATATTGTTAAATGCTAATGATGATTTATATACCTATATTTATTGTTGTGAATCTCACCCCTTCTACTTAGAAATGTTGCCTTCTTATGGTAATTTGCAGGTGACGAAGCTTAGTAGAAATAGTGGCTCATGTGTCTAGGTGCTTTGATATGTAACGGGATGGGAATTATGTAGTTGTATATTCATTCCTTTATGTATCAAATTGTGAACCTGTAGTTGGAGTTTCATGTTGATGTTGGTTTACGTTTTAAAAATATTACGTTGAGGCCTTTGTGCCAGATTTTATGAAGTTTGTTGATATTGAATAATTTGAAAATATTCCGCTGCGAAGTATTGACATTTTATTAAAGTCGTTGAATAAATAGCTTTTTATCTATTTATGAAATTTTGAAATAGCAGTGTAGCAGGCCCGTTTTGGTGATAAACACTGATTTATTAATATATTTATGTTGTTGGGTTAACGGGGTGTTACACTATTCGCCTTGGCGAGTACACTGCTCGCCTTGGCGAACAAGAAATGGGTGCTCCCGGGAACTTGACATTTTTCACCCAAAAATCCCATTTTTAAATTCCCCATGTTCAATCTCAATCTAAAAACTTGTCTAATCATTATTATACATATTCAGGCACTCAAAATCATCTAATGTTCAACTTAAGGACTTAGTTCTCAAAATCAGGTTGACTCACTGGTCACACTCGCTATGGCGAGTGAACTTCTCGTTATGGCGAGCTGCAGCATGCAACTCGTGAGGCGAATGAAACTTGCTCGCGAGGCGAGCGATGAAGATCATCACTCGCTATGGCGAGGATCATCACTCGGGAGGCGAGCGATGAATGTTGGCTCGGGCAGAATTGCAGTTTTCACGAAAATTCACCTAATCACATGGTTTAAACATTAAAACTGGTTCTTGTAATCATCCTATGGATTATCTAAAGTCTGTAAACACTTTCTACATCAATCTAACACTTTTTCATCATCTAATCATCAATTCCTCACTTTTAACCTAGTTCTCCAATTCTCAAAACTAAACCTCCAACATGTTAAATCTAATTTCAGATTCACATACTCAAGATTATTGAAGGTTAGTCCCACCCTTACCTTAAGAAAATCGATCAGCAGCTCTCTCTTGGTTCTTCTCTCCTCTTGTTCTACCTTTTCGCCAAAACTGGTTGTACGTGAAAATAATTCTAAACCTAGTTTCTCCTTTTTATCACTTCCCATCTTTTTTTTCTTATTTCCTTTAATTCCACAAAACTCTCTAAATTCACAAAACAGCCCCTATCTCAAAATTTATTCTATTTTCAAATCTTATTCTATTAAATACTAAAATAAGCCACTTAATAAATCACATAATCATATAAATATATTCTAACCCTATTAAAACAATCAAATAATTCAAAGAGGGTGTTACATATTACATCATCATAATCCACATAACAGTTAGACATGAATAAAACCATTCAAATTTCAAATAATTGACATGAATAATTAATCTCAACAATAACACATAGTGAATAAATCAAATATCACAACCAAACATTCACAGCCACAAGTATGTCAATTATTCAACATTTAGGACTCATGCAACAATGATATGTCCCTAAACATGACACATATATGCATGTGGTACTGAATCACCTCAAGGTCGTCACCTTCGATTCAACAAAAACATCGTATGTAAGATTTCACAGCCATCTTACATAATCACCGAAGTAAAAGAGCTCAACCCTTTTACAACTACAAGACTCAACATGACAATGATGCATAGACATACAAGTAAAGACTCGACAATGCAAGATCATCTCATAATTTTCACAACAATATAAAGGACAACTTCCAAATATATTGATCACCTCCACAACATTTGCATTATTAAGAAATTACGTCCACACAACATTCAAGTCATACATCAAATAAGAGTCATCATCACATCATCACATAATCATCAATAATCATTAACATCAACTATGTCATATAATCTCACCATTCCATTTATTTCTCATATTCCAAGTAAGAGAAAATATAACATCTATGATGAATATCATATCCAACATGTAACCATTCAATCACATATCTCCACTTAGTCATATAGGCTAGTCACGAAAGATCATAAGGCAATTGGCTTAAAAGAAACATTTCCAACAATTATCCATGTCATGTGCCAAATGGCCAACATTGATAATTTCTCAAAGTAAAGCAACAATATGAAGTTTGAAAACTCACCAAACAATCTTAATCAATCATGTAATCAAGAGCTTAAGCCACTTACAAACTATTAGACATTAGTTCAAAGGATAGCTTAAGTTCGTATGTTAAAACCCAAGTTAACATTTTCCACATTCCCATCCGAAATATCAAGTTTAACATGATTAAGATGTTTGACCAACTTTACAAGTCTTACCTAAGTCTATATGAGCTGTAGGTTTAACTTGTAATCTCATTCATTTAACAAAAGTTCCTTTTCGACAAAATCCGGGAATTCCCAAAAATGTTCAAGTTTCAACCAAAAATGAAAAATCCCAAATTTAAGTAAGTTAAACATGTTCCAGTAGGTTTAGAGGTTCCAACAGAGGTTAAACAAGTTGAAAGGATCATTTTACAAAGCTCAGATCGGCCCTCTAAAGCCCGGAACAAAAATAAAAAGTGGTTGAATCTGGGCACGTTCGCTTAAGCGAACAAGTTCCACTAGCTACCTGTAATGTACGCTTACTGATCGCTCACTGTTCGCTTACCTGTTCGCTAAAGCGAACACCTGGTTCGCTTAAGCGAACAAGTTCCAGTAGCTATCAGTTAGTTCGCTTACCGGTCGCTCACAAGTTCAATTAAGCGACCTGTTTCCAGAACTTTCTATGATGGTTCGCTTAGGCGTTCGCTTAAGCGAATAGTCATAGTTCTGCAGAAAAATATTACGGGTTTCAACCCCTTTTTACCCAAAACCCTCAATTTTGATCTCTCAATGCCCAAATGTGTTTCCAGAGGTTATTTACAGGTCAATATAACTAAATTGATTCACAAAGATACAACAAACATGAAAACCAATGACATTTGAGTCAATTCACCAATTTTACAAAACCACCAACAACAATCCATTTTTCATCAACAAATCATGAATTATGAACACCCAAGCCATGAATCATCAACAACAATATCACTTAGCAACAACAACATCATAAATCATCCATTTGAGCAATATTTCAACATATATCATTTTCTCATACTTTGAACATGAAAACCCACACAATTCAATTATCAACAATTTCATGCCTTCAAACATAACATCATAATTGGAGCACGAATTCTAACAATTATGAGCAATTAATAATTTACTCAATTAAGCACTTATTCATACAACCATTCAAAATTTACACTAAAAATGATTATGATGAAATCTAACCCCCTTACCTTAATTATCACCAATTCCTAGCCCAAGCTTCACTTTAGCTCCTAGGATCTCTCCAATTATTGAATCTTCAAGCTCTTCTTCTCTCTAACCCTTTTTCCTCTTCTCCTCCACTTTCTCTCTCTACCTCTCTCCAAATATCTTATGTAATGAAAATTGTGTGATATTTTCTCTTAAGACAACCCTTATATAGCATATTCTCTTATTGGACTTAACCCTAAACCTTTAATGGACTTAACTCATTCCAACTCAATTCTAAAATGTTTCTACACACTTAACGGTAAATTACTAATAACGTCACTTAACGGTAAAATATCAACAATGGTCACTTAACGGTAAAATACTAATTACTAAACTAGTAACTTAGCAAAATAATGGTTCTCACTAAACACTAAAAATAATTCTCACCAAATTACTAATTTACTCCTCTAGCACTAAAACTCATGAAAATGTACCCAATGATGAATAATCACACACAAGCCAAATAAACACAATAAAATAATTAAAATAAATCTAACGAAAATCGGGTTGTTACAATTCTTCCCACTGCCTCTCCAGGCTGATGTTGAGTGTTTAACGTCTCTCCAGACGACCACCACTTTACAAGGCATCAATACCAAGGTGAGAACCCTCACCTTCATCATCCTCCCAACAACTCACCACCAAAGCACCCGCATCCCCATACTCCTTGGACACAACTTGAGCGGATCTCTCATTGTCCTCCGGACAATCCCTCTTGAAGTGACCCAACTTGTGACACTTAAAGCACTTATACTTATTGTTACCGCTCTTTGAGCTTCCTCGGTTACCTCTACCTCCACCATTTCCTCTTGAAACACTAAGGCCTTCACTGTTTTCATCCACTCTCAAGTCCTTGGACTTGGTCAACTCCTTGGTTCTTAAAGCCGCTTGAACTTCTTCCAAGGTGACAGTGCCTTCTTTGCCATAGAGCATGGTATCCTTGAAGGATTCAAATGATCTCGGTAGAGCACACAACAAGAGTATAGCCTGTTCTTCGTTCTAAAGTTTCACCTCAATGTTCTCCAAATCATCAAGGATTTTGTTGAACTCTGTCAATTGCTCCATCACGGTCTTTGAATCCACCATCTTGAATGAGTAGAGTTGTTGCTTAAGGAATTGTCTATGAGCCAAAGACTTGGTCATATACAATGACTACAACTTTGACCACGTCGATGCCGCGGTTGGTTCCTTCGCGACATCGCTCAAAACTTTGTCACCGAGGCACAAGACAATGGCACTCCTAGCCTTGTCCACCATCTCAGTCTTCTTCGCTTGTGTCATGGTGACCGGTAACGCACTTTCACCCTTCAAAGCTTTCTCACACTTTTGTTGTATCAACACCGCTTGCATCTTCACCTTCCATAACCCAAAATCGTTAATTCCGGTGAACTTCTCAATATCCCACTTTGAACCCATGGTACTCACTAAACTAGTTCACTCCTATGCCCCACGGTTGGCGCGAATTGTTGTGAATTCCGGACAAAATCACACCAATACAAAACTATGATGTGTGGAGAAAAGGAAAGTAATAACCAATATCAAAGTGAACACAATCAATAATCAACAATAACAACACCTATATCTAATCTAGGAATCAAAGTGAAAAGCACAAAACAACAAGAAAAAGATAAAAGGAGAGAAGAGAGAAACAAGCACACCAAAGATTGTTCATCCAGTTCGGTCTAAACTTAACCTACTCTGGAGGAGAGATTGATCTCTCCAATCCACTATCAATGAGTTCTTACAAAGAGATACAAAAGCGTTACAAGAAATTAGCTTTGACAAGTTCACAAAGAACAACCTTAATTTCTACCCTTTTTCCCAATCTCACCAATGAACAAGACACTCAATGATTTTCACTCACCAAGGTGTTTACAATGTTTCCCAACCCAAGAGAACTCTAATAAAAAAAAAACCTCAACCCTAAAGTTACCTCCTTTGATTTCTCAAGTTTCTCTCTCTTCAAGCTCACATTCAAAATCTGCAAAGATCTAACACTTATATAGCAGCCTTCAGCATCGAAATCGTGTCACGTTTTCCATCAATCGTGTCACGAGTGATGCGTACGACCCAAGGTACCACCAACCTTATCCTGAAAATTTTGCCCAGCAAGCCAAAATCGTGTCACGTTTTCCCAATATCGTGTCATGATTGGACGCCCTGAAAACAGCTCTCGACATTACCAAAATCGTGACACGCTTGCCAAATCGTGTCACGATTTCTCTGCTTCCCAACTTTGCAATTTGAAAACATACACAACAGAATAAAATAATTTTATAATAGTACCTCTAAGGCTTTGATCATTTCCAACGGCCTCAAACCCGTCCTTTTACTTTTGTGGTTTTGGATTGGAGGATGGGTAAAATCAGGCTCTGGCTTTGCGCTAAAGATTTTATTCTTCTAAATATGATTTCCTAAGATTGATGTTAACAGATATCAATAGCCGAAAAAAATTGATATTCAGAAATATCATATATATAAAAAATTTTGGAGATTGAACTTAAATTATTACCTCAAAAATGGGAGCACATCCGTTAAAGTAGTGTTGCTTACCCAACTCATCCTTCATAGCCTTAACTGTAGCAAAAGAGTCATGGAGATTATCAAAAATGATTTTCGGCCAATTAACCTTTTCTAAGGCATCCAAGTTTTCTACCATTCCCCAAGACGCTACACGCGGTCCCTTAGGATCCGGGGAGCCTATCAAAATGAGCTCAATCAGAAGAAAAATAAAATAAAGAAGTTTCTTGAAGTTTGATTGACTTTGCTCGTCATCTATGACCATTTTTTCTAAAATCATCTTAACATCTTATGTTTTTATTTTTATTTTTTGTTTTGGTTTTATTTTTTTTGCTTTAGGCAAATTGAATTTTCTTTTCAAGTCAAAAAGAAGCTAAGGGAATTTCGCTGCAGGAGAGTATGCTAAAGTAGTCCCAATATTTTCAATACTAAGGACATGTGCGACCTCTTTGACACAAGAGTAAAAGGATACATCATTGAACACAAAACCTTTATTTGTTGGTTGATAATTGTTACAGAAAAGGGAAACTAATAAGACAAAACTCCCTCTTCCATCTCCAATTTCTAACAAACCATTGAAAATGAAGTTTCTCATTAGAGCCTTTTTTTCAAAACTTAAGTTTTTTGTCAGGGCCACAAGAGTTTGTAAGCTTGAAAAAAGCTTAAGAGGCTGCCATGTTTTTGTATCATAGAAAACATAAAGTATTTATTACTTTTCTCAAGGTTTGTCTATATTTGGCTAGTCATTACAACTAGATGAAAATAGGGGGTGGGAGATCATATATGTCATGTTTTAAAGGAGCTTAGGTGTTGACAAGATTGGCAGACTGTTTCACGAGTGCAAGAGCAATGCAGTTATATATTGTATACTTCATATACTCCTTGCATTTGGTGTGAACTCGCTAAAAAATAGTTAACTTGTAAACTCTTAATTTAAGACACCATTGAAACATACAAAGCCATCCAATTAAACCTGAACTAAAAATTTAAATTCAAAGAGAATTGCGTTTCTTACCATTTTTATTAACAAGCGTTTGTATTGAGTATCTTGATTGGAATTCATGGATAAATAACATAACATAATATAATATGTACTAGCTATTACCACACATTATATAAACTTTTTTCATAACTCAATACGGACACAGTTATATTGTTAGAATTACTATGCAACTTTTGAGCGTTTCTAAAAAGATATTTAAGGAAATCAACGTATGTAACTGCTGAGTCCATGGAAAATATGAAAACTATTATTCAAACATCTATGATTCCTCATTCAAAAAACCTATAAACAGAAAGTACTATTAAAAAAAGTATTCCATATGAGTAAGTCCTATCTTTGGAATCCTATATTTATTATTTTGAATCACCTATTCTCTTTCCAACAAATCTTGTGCCCCAAACAGGTTCTTCATCACTGCACTCCATCTTTCCCAATTGCGTGCTTCAAGAATTGGAAGATGAGTGTTGAAACTATTGTTACCATTCATGGTTAATCCTTCAATGTTTCTACCTTGATAATTGCGTGATTGAAGATCTCTTTCACCCTTAGAACGAAACTAAGGCTCCTGATGCCAATTTGTTAGCGCAACTTCGAGAAAACCCTAACATTATCATAACAAGTCATCTCCAAAACCCTAATAACCTAATGCTAAAATCTAACAAAAAATGTAACTAACTTCATAACAAACAAAACTAACTTGATTACTATGTGATCTCACTCTATTGCCCTAAAAAATTTATCTCACTATTTTTATTTATTAATAATAATTATTATTATTAATTATTCGTTGACCTTTTTTTTTCCCTTTTCTTATCATATATATTATTTTTAGAAACTCGGTATCCGATTAGTAATATTTACTAAACTGAGGGATTAATTGCAAAATTTTCTAGCAGAATCTTTAATTAAAGTTAGAGCAAAATCATGGAGCAAACATGAGGAATGATCCATATACATAAGCTACTTTCAATATATATATATATAGGTCGGGTTTGCCCTCCATGAGGATCATGCATATAAAATCAATTGGAGGGAAAAAATTTATTAAAAAATATTTCCTTAATTGGTCATTTTATAATTGTCCTTAAGGGTATTGAAACTCAACACCTTGAGATTACAAGCTTAAACACTTCAACTGTGGAAACAATTCTTCACTTAATCGGAACTATTTTGAAGAAATCTTATTGAATAGTAAACAAGTTTGACTAGCTTTCTTTGAAATGTTTTTGATCAAGTGATGATATCATTTCTCCTATGGTGTGATTATTGCCCTTAAAAGATGTTTCTAGTATTTTAATGCTAGAACTTATTCTCATTGACATTGGTAGAAACACTAACTAGAGGCATAATAATTT
The DNA here is from genome assembly GCF_003473485.1 of Medicago truncatula. Classification (NCBI taxonomy): domain Eukaryota; kingdom Viridiplantae; phylum Streptophyta; class Magnoliopsida; order Fabales; family Fabaceae; genus Medicago; species Medicago truncatula. The sequence goes on along the minus strand of NW_024340360.1, from coordinate 217,177 downwards.
ACTTAATTTCTATGATTTGGTAAAAAATATCTTAAATTTAAGGACAAAGGTAGTACTTTTGAATTGGTTCAATAAAATTTGATTCAAAAAATCTACTTTTAAAGTCAGTTTTACGGTAAAAAGTTATTTGAAAAGTGTCTTAGAAGGACTACAAATGTGTTTTAACTCCACTTTTTAGTCGGTTACAAGACAATCGATTTTAAAAATTACTTTTTAAGTTGATAAATTTTTTACTGATTTAAAAGGTCACACATGCTAAGTCTTGATAAATAGAATCATCTGCAGAACCAACTTAAAAAGTCTTCTAGAACTGACTGTATAATTAATCACTTATACATCAATTAGACATTATTTTAATCATCATATAAAACTTCACCTTACTAAAAAAATAATAGTCCAATGAAAAAAAAATTGACTAATAATAGTCCTATGAAATGTTCTCTTTCTTTCATTAAAACTTCTTATCTGCAAGCTTACACTATAAATGACTATAGCTTAAAAGAAATATTTTCATCGTAGATAAATGTTATCATCACTTGAGAGTGAGACTTCATTAGGTACCTCTCCTGCCAACACAACAATTGAAATGATTGTCATGTTCTATTTTAATCATTGTTTTAATTAAATTTGTCCTCTCAAAAAAGATAATTAAATTCTATGATCCATAAAAAACAACAGAGAGAATGACGTTGGCAAAAATAATTAATTTGTTCCTTTTTAACCGTCCTTGAGGTGTTGGTGGTGCTTATGGTGTTAGTCTTTTGTAATTGAATAGTGTTTAAATTTCACTATGGTTTTGTAGCTGTGTAATACTTGTATTTTTGAAGGGAATACTTTTTATTGTATATATTTTATGTGATTTTTTTTCATTTTCTTGTGTTGATAGTTAAAAAAAGATTATTTTTCATCCGTTGTTGTTGTATTACTGTTTAAAAAACATGTTTTTAATTTAATATCGTTTCGATAAAATGACACGCGTCTATTCTAACTTAACTAACATTTTAGTTTCGAATCCAACATAATTCTAATATATGTTGACCACCGTACGATCCCTAAAAAATCTAAAAAGCAATTTCAAGCTCATGTGAATAGTCAACAATGACAATGATATCGTGAAATACTCGAAACTAAAAATAAGAAAGAAACCTTTAGAATGGATGAGAGGTGAAGAATGAATGATGCAAAGCTATTTATATCCATAAAACAGTGCTAGAATATATCTACAATGAAAGAAAACATTTAGAAAGTGTAAACCGACCAACAAAAAAATACACGCACAACAAACCGTCCAAACCTTAGGTTGTAATGCCACCATCTATAGTCCGAGATGCTTCAGATTATATAATTTAAAATCTTCAAAAATAGTTTGGATTATATAATCTCAACCATCCCATAATGTGTTAAAAATAGAGGTTTAAAGAGTTTTATATGGTTCATAACACAGAAAAAAATTAAACGACATAATTCAACAGTGTAAAACAACATAATAAAATGAGTGATGATGTAAAACAACATAATAAGATGAGTGATGATACAAAAGAACATAATATCATATGATCCATGATGAAAGGGAAAATGAAGGTGTTTCAAGATGTTTTTTTGAACTTGATCCTTCTGACATGCCAGCTGACATATTTCTATTAGGAGGGCAGTAGGATTAAATTCACCACCACCTCTTGGTGTTTAGATCTACTAGATAATTTTTGATAACTTTGTGTTGTGTTTTACAGCAAATGAACCAAACACATTTATTTATAAAAGTTTTTGTGTATTGTAAACTACAGAAACTGTTAATGCAATCTGGACCATCGAAATATCATGTACTTGTCAGGTTTCGATTATAAAATCTTGAGTGTCCTTCACCCTACAAAATACGAGTTTTAACATATGTAATTTAATATCAACAACATACATTAAATATAACAATTTCAAATACTTTAAAATATAAACGACATAATACACTATCATAAAACAACATAATGAAGCGCAAACATAAAAGGTCATACATCGACCAAGCTTATTTCTTCATCTGGTATATCCACAACAGTCCTAATTTCTTGAGTTAGATCAAACCTTTCCAAATATTGTAAAAATCTTTGACCAATGAAGCATCCAACTCGATTGGTCTGTTGGTACTGTTGTACTAACCAAATATCTAGGACATGGTTTTGACATCTTCTTCATCCCTTAGCTTCATTTGGATGAAGACGTTCCAGTTGAGTAGGTCGTGGACCGCAGAAAATTATGTACTTGGCTGGTTTGGATTATATAATTTAAATTCTACATCACCCAAGAAAATACGAGTTTTAACATAGTATAGAGCCAGTTCAGATTATATAATTCGAACAATTATGTGTATATTCAGAATTATATGATCTAAACCACCACATAAACTAGACGGTGGCTTGGTTAGCAAGAATGACTCATTTTTCACATTTTTTGGGTTCGACAGCAAGAATTGATCGGTTAACAAGACTTGAAAATGTTTTTTGTAACGTCCCGGATTTAGATCCAAAGACATTACGTATAATTCTTTCTTTTTATAAAAATAAGACTATTTTTCTTTTGTTTAACAATAATGGTCGTTAATAATAAAATTCATATAAGGAACTTAGACAAAATTCTCAAAAGACTTAGTTAGAAACCTAACATCTCATGTAAGGTTAACTATGTAAACTAATAAACTTCAAAAAGTATTTAAATTACAATTCAGAAAAAGAAAAAAAAAACCAAATTTGTTTCCCCGCGAACACACTTCAAGCACAACATCAAGCACACATCATATCTTCTTTGGTACCTAAAATGTTGGTTATTAGGGTTAGTCTTCAACACCCATGAAATAAAATCAACAATAAATTATAACATCAAATAAGAATATACAACCATCATCAAGGAATTGTGCTAAAACATTTCTTTTTAGTTCAAAATATATATCACTCTAAAATATACTATAATAACAAACACAAGACCAAGACTCAATGTTGATGCAAATGCATGAAATGCAAACAGACCATGATCCGGATATCATCCCAATTGGCATAATAGTTTTAATCGCCCCATTTGGCATATAATAAAGAATCGCCCCTTTTAGCATATAATAATAATCGCCCCATTTGGCACTTAAAAATCCATTGAATCGCCTCATTTGGCATATAATAATATTCGCCTCATTTGGCACTTATAAATCCATTGAAATAATAATAATCGCCCCATTTGACACTTATAAATCCATTGAAATAATAATAATCGTCCCATTTGACACTTATAAATTCATTGAAATAATAATAATCGCCCCATCGCCCCATTTGGCACTTAAAGATCCATCAAATGCAATGATATGCATGCTATGCACTTTTCTATAAATTACAACTTTTCCGACTCTTGAACCACATAATTATGAATTTCACTCATCACTAAACTTCAAAATCAGTAAACTTTAACACAACCTCAAATATAACGAAAGTCACTCTAACTCAACAACATTTCTCATTGCACAAATAAGAAATCATATTCATCAAATCACATGTTCTAACAAAATTGCAACTCACCAATTCTTATAATTAGCAACTACAACAAAAATAATAAAATACAATAAATCTTTTCACTCATCCATTAAATCAAGGAGCATATCAAATTCAACATCATAATCTATCATTTTCATTTAAACATGGTCAAGACTAGAGCCTTACTTGTAAGCTTCCATTCCTAATCGTATAAACAAAGGAATTTACGATAGAATAGGAAAAGTGCTACCTCTAGGTGTTCCACGAAAATGAAGCTAAATGAAGAGGTTGGTTTGAGTGTCGTAAGGAATGAAGTAACTCTTTATGAAAAATAGTTTTCAATTAGGGCCTTGATTGAAATGACAAAATGGAAGAATAAGATACGATCTTGCCTTTCACAAAAGGATGGTATGAATGGATGAACAAAAGGTTATGACAAAGATGGTGGTATGAGTATGATGCTTATAATGGTTGAAGAAAAGAGAGGACGTGCTTGTATCCAAAATGAGAAGGTTGATTTTTCTATTCAAGTTATAGTATGGAATCAAGGCAATCAATTGATTTTAAGGGACTTAAAATCATATTAAGAGTGAGGTATTAGAGTGAAAAGAAATAAAAGTGAGGTATGCACAACCGCTAATGGCTTCTTGTGATTTATTGAGAATAAAGTTAACATGACCTCCATTGGAAATTCAAAGGATATAACGTGGGGCAAATAATGCATACATATGATTTGGCAACTCAAATCCCTAGTTAATAGTATTATAACTGAAATAAGAGGAACATGGGTTGTTATCTACGGTTTCTCTCCAGCAACACCACTAATGCCAACTAATTAGGAGGTAATGTGGAACATGTTTGACTGAGCAATTGGACACCAAAAACGTGTAGCTTAACTAATATGACCATGTCAAAATAAAATAAAATAAACTAATTAATATAATACCAAAAAGGAACTTTAAAATAAATTACTACTACTATAATTTAAATACATAACTAAATGATTATAATTAGAATAAAATAAAGAATGATTATTTATTTTGTCACGCTGATTAATAAACATAAATGGTTGGAATAAAGTTCTAGATGGTTTAACCAAAGTAGAAAATGTTACGATTTTTCTTAAATTTTTCAGACATAAAATAAATTGTTGAGCAACCAAATAACAAATCAAAATATCTATTTAAAAATATATACATAAAATATCGGGTGTTACATTTTTTGACCATGCATTGATGGCTGTAACATTTTATTGATAAATCATATCTCTTTTCTTCTACAATGTGCTTCCACTGTTGACCTTTAAATAAAAAAGGTTACTGTAATATTTTAACCATTGTAGGAATGGTTAAAAGGCAAGGTGTCAATTTGTAAATTTTCACCATATGTCTAGAGGTAAGGTTGATCTGTCCAGGTGTAAGGTTGACCATCAAAATCTCATTATCCTTAGAGAGGAAACAAACCTTACTCGATCGAGCCTTCTTCCCCATCCATCTTTTTGTACCACAAATTTAGCATTATGTGTTCATTAATTTAGCATTAGGTGTTTAACAATTCTGTGAAATAAGCTTCAATGTTAATGTAAACGTAATACGAAAGATATGATTTATCAATAAAATGAGAATTTGATTCATTTTTGTCTCTTTAAACAAATTTTACTTTTGCACATTTTCAGTTATGTCATTTTAATATTATATTTCAATATTGTTCTAAAAATTTGGGCAATACAAGATTTCAGATTGTATAATATAAATATACCGATTATGCCCGTTTGTTACAGATTAAATAAAAGTGATTTTGACATAAAATAATTTAGAGATTTTATGAAAAATCAGAATCTATTTTGCGTTTGTTTACCGTAATAAAAATCACTTTTTTTAAACAAATAATCTTGTTTGTTTGGATACAACTATATAAAAAGGATTTTTTGTTACAAAATTAGTTCAATCTTTTAAATCATATTTTCTCTCTCCTCTACAAAAATCTATTTTTTGAGAAGGTGTTCTTAACAGCTTCTCATTTGAAGTTGTTTTTAGATTATTTTTAGATTCAGATTTTTTTAAAAAGTTGTAAGAAACAGATGCAAAACTCTTAAAAGTGATTTTTTTCTTAAAAAGAAACTATAACAAATGGGCTCATAATCGGAACAAATTATATTTTGAAGAAAAAAAAATAGAACACGTAAGAAACTTATAAAGTAAAAAAAAATAATAGTCATTTTATTCTTGTCGTGAATTGTATACCAAATTAATTGACATGAATTAACATAGGAAACTTCTCAAAAAAGGATAAGAGATTCCATTTTGTATCTAGCCTTTTCTCTTTGGTCCGAAAAGGAGAAACCATGCGCCTTCCTGTTACAATGATATGTATCCTAGCATAGCTTCAAAATTTTACTATTGAATTAGTAAAAAATGATAATTTTATAAAAATCTTGAATCCATTAAGATATCCTTCAAAGCTTTTCTCTCTTGCATAAAGTAGAGAGGGCTTTCCATGTGTTCATAGACACGCCACATACACAACTATATAATAAATAAAAATAAATATAAACTAGAACATTAAAGTTTAATCCAATGTGTTTTAACAATCATAGGCTTACTACTTTTACCGGTTATCATATGCCATTCACGGAGCTACCGTAAAAAATACATTATTTGAAGATGTTGATGGCACAAATACATTCGGTGTTTTTAACACAACTCAAGCAGAAAAACTCATTCAATAGTCATTGTTAACCGCTTTTGGTCACAAATCTTTGCGGTTGCTTTTCCAATAAATGTTAGTTACATTTCTCTATGTAAGTAACTGGTTTACGGATGAGTGCTCTTGGAGTAGTCGGTCTATGACTTCGTTTCTTCATAAATTCGTGCGGTGGATGATCCTAAATTTGAGACTTCCTACATCAAAAATATTCTCCTAAATAAGGGTATTTCTGCGTGGATGGCAACTCAAGATCAACCTCATGAAAGCTTTATACTCCATGAGGAGGTTCTACCATGTGGAAACACTCTTTAATGGAGCTTTAGCTGGTCGTGACCAAAAAAACTACCGTTTTTGCTTGGTGGCTGGGAATGCCCGACTTCTCAATTTATCTAGTAAACTATACATTAAAATTAGTTAGTACTTTTTAATTAACTAAGAATTTATCTCGTTACTTTCAATGATTTTTTTCAATAAGTAATGTGAGATATTGTATGTGTTGGTAAAAAAGAAGAGGGATTATATTTGTCTAAGAAAAATGTGCGATAAAAAAAAAAGGAAGAAGACGTGGAGTTATTAAAAACAATAAAGAAATAAGGGAGTTGAAAGACATAGAAGTATGTTATATTATCTATATGTTCAACATTAAATTATAGTCATCCGGTACAATCCAAGCGGAACAAAAAAAAATCTCGACGAGAAATTATTTTCTATCAAAACAAAACTTGTTACGAGCAGATTAAATGTCACGAGAATGAGTCTCGAGTATTTTGATTATGTCTCCATGATATTCAAATGGATCCATCTTCCATCTTGAAAAAACATGATCCAAGAGGGCAGGGGCGAATTTACTGCCTAGCTAGCCTAGGCATGCGCCCGGACTCTACCCATACTCGGGGGCGGATCTCTCTAGGAACTCATGGAGCCATGGCATCCATCACGTTTGCTATATATATAATACTGGGCAAAATTAAGTCAGAAGTTTCCCTCAATTTCGGTGGAAAGGTGTCTGTTCTTTCAGCATAATGTCTCTAGTTTGAATCTCATTGCTCCCCATTTTTTTATAGCCTCTGATTTTTAATATTATTCATATTTTATTCAAAAAAGTGTTCATGTGGAGACTTGAACCGGCTTCCCCCACATTATAAACAAAATGACCTTACCACTTCATCTACTAATAACTTCTTGATACATACTGAAACGGTTCAATATAGCTCGGCCACCGCAAGAGGGGGCAAAGAAAAAACCACAAAATCATAGCAAATCAAATCACGTGCTATCAGACTCATTATCACATGACTTTTTACTTCACAAAGTAGTAAAATGTATAAGGTGCTTACACATATGATAGAAAGAAGTTGTAACCATTTCCAGCCATTAGTCAACTTGACGAAAAAATCAAATCCAGCGTTTTTTTTTCTCCCTTCTTTTAGTCCAAACTTCTAGTCAAATCCTAGTTGTTGAATTAAATCTTTGTATTGATTCAATTTAACGACTGAGGTTTGACTACGGAGGGATAAATGTTCTATTTATCACGGGAGTTGTTGTAAGGTGACTGAATTGCCGCCAATTTTTGTTGCAAGTTAAGATTCTTATAAAACTTTTTAATAAATTCTTCAGCCGCAACATCAACATGACTATGATCATCATCACCTTCTTCTTCCTTTAGAGGAAATGGAGAATCAGTGACTCTAAATTTTTTTCCAACGGGACTTTTTCCAAACCCAGGAAATGTCACTAAAGGAGAAGGAGAAGAGAAAGAAGAAGCATCAACTTTATTGAGAATTTCTAAAACCTTTTGAATGGTGGAAACATCATCGTGGTGGCAGCCGCGGTGATGGTTTTTATTTTTGTTAAGGAATTTAATGACGGCGGGGCTGTTGCTGCAGCTGAACTCGTAGTCGTTGGGAGAGATGAAGGAGGCGAACAGGTGGTGGCGGAGGGTGAGAGGGTTGGCTATGGCTTTGATAGCGGCGAGCTTGCTACGTTTTAGCAAGAGATTTAATTGTGCTACCTTTTTGCTTTTGGCTATGTTTTTTTTTAACATTAACAAAATTAGACGTAGTGTGTTCCATACTTTCTTTGTTACTATCATTGGTTGGGTTGTTTCAATTTCCATTGTTGTAACGGTTTGATGAGTTTGCGTGTGTTTTTTTTGTTTTGTTGAGAGGGAGAGAGAATGAGAATGTGTGTGATTGGATTGTGATATGGTTTGTGTTTGTGATAGGAGAGTTGGGGTTAGGTGGTATATAAAGGGGTTCCAATTACAAATTATAACTATTCATTAAGAAATAGATTATTATAAATTTATAATAATTAAGCGTCTCTAAAAAGATAACAACACTACCTGTCAAAAAAAAACAAAATATAACAACACTAACTTAAAGTTTCAACTTTTCCAATGTATGAGCATTGACTGCTATAGCTATACAAATTCAGTTGTATTGCGGTTGCCAAATTATAACTGTTGAAAATTGTACAAAACAATGGCACACTGCTTTTTACCTCGTTAGAAAAATGGTACACTGCTCTTTCTTCATGAGCAAAAATACGCAAGTTTACTTTTTTTTTTTATGATTAACTTTGTGTTTTGTTGTGAATTCAAACAAAATTCACACCTGTAAACTTAGATGCGTGGAGCAAAGGAAGTAGTAGTCAATGAGCAACGTGGCATCAAACCTAGATCCAAGTGTGACGCAAAATCGCAAGTATATTCAAAGAAACAAAGATAAAAAAGAAAACGACACACCAATATTATTTACCCAGTTCGATTCAAAATTACCTAGTGTGGAAGAGAGAACAACTCTCTGATCCACAATGATAAGAGTGATACAAAGAGGTTACAAGAAATTATCTTAAAAGCTCACAAAAAACAAACCCTAATTTCTACCCATTTTTCAAGTCACACACACTCATAATAAATTCGAAGAGAAAACACTAAAGGATGCTTTTTGATCCTTCCTCTAATAAAATCTTACTTACCAAGGTGTTTTCAAATGTTTTCCAACCCTAGAAATAAAATCTCACCAAAACACTCAACACTAAAGTTCCTTCCTTTGGTTTCCCAAAGTTTCTCTCTCTTGAATATCTCTCAAAAACATGAGAAATGAAGCTTTATACAGTGTTGAGATCCCAAGAGAATTGTGCCACACATTAGACACCCATCGTGCCATGATTGCAGTTAGTACGCAGTACAATACTACATTCTATCTATTAGTTTTGAAGAAACTTTTTTGTTTTGAGGATGTTTGAAGGTGAAATTTTATTTTTTTTAAGGAATGCTTGGAGGTGATTTGTTTTCTGATTGAAAGGGATTTTCAGTGCATACTAGATACTATAAATTACGCTGAAGTAAATCCAAACAATTGATTCTTTTCTATTAAATTATTATTCCGGGCTCCCTATATATGATTGGACATTCATTCTAAGTACAAACAAAAACTTGTGTGCATTTTGGTAGGAGCTTTACATTAAAAGAATACAACAAGAAAAGTAGCAATTTAACAAAAGGAAAAGCAAAAAGAAAACACTAACTAGTGGATAAAATTAATCTAATAAAAAAAGTTGTTGAGAATTGAGATATGGTTGCTCTATAATTGAAGACAATCACTATAAGTGACTCTTTTCTTCCTCTCAAGTCTCAATGTTTTCATTGATTTATTAGTTACAAACCCGTGCTTCGCACGGGTTCAATAATGTATTCGATAAAAAAAAATCTTCGAAAGAAGAGATGTTAAAACGACAGAACATTGTGATTCATCATAAAATATGTATGAGCTGATTAAGAGAGCATATAATTAGTTTATGAGATTAGGAATTGACATAATATTTATGATGAAAACAATTGGAACCAATAAAGGAAACAATAATGTGTGAATTATGATTACATATTATCCAAAATTATAAAAAAGAGCGTTTTTGTTATAGAGTTACCAAAAAAGGATTGATACCCATATTTAAAACAGATGAAATCAAGCAAAGAAGTAGCACCAGTGAGTGAAGATAATCTAGTATAGGATTAGAATTAAGGTGATCGGTTGAAAGTGCGGATCATGAACACCAAATCTTTATTTGGGAATGACTTGAACATGCATATTTTTAGGTGGCTTCTCTAGGTCAAAAATTAGCTTATCACCTACCTCTAACATATGTTCTCGGCAAAAGTTGAACCATTGGCCGCCTAAGTATTTTTCGTAACTTGCTCTCTTTGCCGACACTTATACCTTTTTTGAGTTTGTTTGTCGATGAGTGTGATTGTTTTCCGTGTTCCTTTTAGAAATGTCCTTGATATCTCATTTGAAAAGTGCTAGGTACAAAACAAATTGTAGTGTTAATTATATATATATATATATATATATATATATATATATATATATATATATATATATATATATATATATATTTATATTTTTTTTTTTTGACGGAATATATATATATATACACACATTTTTAAAACATTTACCAAAACATTATAAAGATTTGCTGTAGGAAAAGAGCATGTTCTATTTTGTTCAAGAGATTGGAAAAACAACATTATAATTACATGATACTAATTGGAACCAATGAAGGAACCAACAATGTGCAGATTAACATTACATAATAGTTAGGTTTATAAAAGAGACTGCAAGTGTCATAGACTAACCAAAAAGGGATTTTTGCCAATATTTACATTAGAAAAAATGAAAAGAACAAATCGCATCCCAAAGTCAATATAGTTTACGATTACAGTCCAAAGCGGTACGTCAAAATAGTAGAAGTTCAAATAGTTCAGCAGCAAAGATCTACTTTCAAACAACTCGAACATGCAAGTTCTTTGAAAAGAAGCTTGCTCTTTCGGTGGTAATGAGTATATTACATGAACTCGATCACCCTAAATTCAAGAAAGAAACCAAAAAATATAAATAAATTAAAATGTACACTATAAGTAACATTGATAAATCATAAAGGAAATTACAACAAATCTTAACTAACTCATCTAACCTTTGCATCACAAATAATGAGTTTCATATGTTGATTCACATTACTATCAGTCACAATCCAAGAATCCAGCACTCCAAATCCTATTTTCAAATGTCCAAATCATTTTTGAGATCCTTAATGTAGTCATAATCGCTTAACATTGAAAGTCCTATATAGAAATACAATAATACATCATTTCATTTTATTTCCTTTGTTCATTCTAATATCGAAAGAACCTAACATATTTCTATGTGATCAGTTTTGTATCATCAAATCAACCTGATCTTAAATGCACAAATTTCGGTATCATTAACTTTCTGGACCTCGCTGATATGACCAAAACAAATTTATACCAATCAACTTTTGTACGGCTCAATGATATAGGAAAGAATAAACCAAATATAAAAACGATTACAACTTTAGGATTACTCACAAAAACTAAAATAACCCACATGCATAAAAAAAAAAAAAAAAAAAAAAAAAAAAAAAAAAACAAATCAACTACAGTACCAGAACCTAAAATAACAAATGCGTCAAAACCTTACCATAAGAAAGGAAGATTTTTCACTAACAATTGAAAGAAAAAAAAACCCTTAAAATGCAGAATCATGAAAAAATGAAGAAAATCACATACGATGAAGCAAAAACTAAAACAATGTCGAAAAATGAACCCCTCAAGCCATAAAAATCATTCAACTCAAGTCATGCATGGTCTCAGAACCATGAAAAAGGAAGAAAATGACCTCTTATGAAGAAGAATGTGAAACAGTGTTCCCAGCTGAACTTAGATACCGTTTGACAAAGGTTTTTTACGGTCTAAAAGTTATTTCAAAACAAAGTTAAAATAAAGGTCTTTAAGAATGAAGCTAAAGTTGTTTGTTTTCTTTGTTTTTTTAGTTTTAAAGCTACTTTTAAGTTAAATATTGTTTGACAAAATATTGTACAAACTTTGAATTTTTTTTTTATGGTGTCCGGGGTTCGAACCCCGGACTTGACATATATTTATGAATTGTTCCTATCATCTGAGCTAAACTCACGAGGACAAAACTTTGAATTTATTATGAATTAAAATAATAAATAAAAAAAATTTAAAATATTTTCTGAAGGCTAAAAATGTTATAAAATAAAAGTTTTTTTTTTATTTTTACAAAGACTACATTTTCGCAATAACGTTTATTTTGTGTAACATGAATATAAATCTGTATCATCATAAAAATGACTTGTTAATTTTTATTTTTTTTGTGGTTGTCGGAGTTTGAACCCCAGACCTTGCATATATTATGCATTGTCCCTATCAACTGAGTCAAGCTCACGAGGACGCTTGTTAAATATTTGAATAGGAGAAACAATTTAACGAGTCTGAAATAATTAATAACATAAATAATATCAAAATAGTTTGTTTTTTCTATTTCAATTATACTCTATAACTAATTTCGTTATAAGAATACCATATTTTTGGTGTCTTTCAAAAAGATAAAAATTTATATTATATGATATTATATTTGTTACATTGTTGGTGTTATGGAAACATATATGTTTCTTTTTTTTAATAAGAAAAAGATATGCATAGTTTGTTAATTACAATATAAAGGTGCAATATATATATATATATATATATATATATATATATATATATATATATATATATATATATATATATATATAAGTATAATTTTTTAGGCATTTAGACCTTTTTTGAAGAAAATACATCTACAATTTTACTTTTTATTAAAATAAAAATTTTATAAAAATAATCATACACATTATGCAACACCAAAAAAAATTATAAAAATTAGCGTAACAAAAAAACAGACACATAAAGTATTACTCTAAACACTAATGTGTGTGTATTTGTGAGGTTGAAAAAAGAAAATAAAAATATTTGGTATCATTAAATGACAGTGTGAATAAAAATATTTGTGAGGTTGTGAACTTGTGATGATTAAACTATATTGAAATTAAATATATAAGTGATAAAAAGATAATAAAATTAAATGGAATCTCCTTAAAAAAAATTAAATGAAACGGTTCCAAAAAAAATTTGAAAGGAAGAAACAAACATATTGTAATATAGATGCTTGTGAAAATAAAATAAAAGGTTCTCAACGTGAATTGAAGATAGATGCTTGTGAAATAAATTGTCGAGAAGTAGTTTTTTGAAGTAGCATTCAACAACTTTTGACCAAAGCTCATTCCATTCACTTTTATGCATTAAGAAAAAGTACATTTTTAATAAGTACTTAATTGATATTGTATTTTGCCTAACTTCTCCTTAAAAATGTAGAGAAGTTGAAAAAAACTCGGGTCAAACGGTATCTTAATCTCCCACAACGGTAGTGTAGAAGCAACTGAATTTGGAAAAAAAAATTGGAAAAGAGTTAAAAAAAAAAAAAAAAATTGGAAAATAGTTAAAAGTTTTTAAAAATATAAAAATTGGAAAATAGTTACAAAAAATTAAATGGAACGGTTCAAAAAAATAAAATAAAATAAAGTTAAATGGAAGAAGAAAAAAAACATATTGAAATATAATATTAAAAAATAAAAGAAAAGGTTCCAAGCTGAAAAGAGGTGCTTGTAAAATAAATTATCGAGAAGTAGTTTTTTAAAGTAACATTCAACAACTTTTGACCAAAGCTCATTCCATTCAATTTTATGCATTCAAAAAAAGTATTTAATTGATACTGTGTTTGACCTAACTTATACTTAAAAATGTAGAGAAGTTGGAAAAAGCCGGGTCAAACGATACATTAATCTCCCACAACAGCAATGTGAAGCAACTGAATTTGAAAGAAAAAATTGAAAAATAGTTAAAAGTTATTAAAAATATAAAAATTATAAAATAATTAAAAAAACTTGGTGAGGGGCAAAATGGTAAAATGCACCCATAAAAAGGTGAGGTGGCAACAACCGCATCCCACCAGATAGTAAATTACAAAAATGCCCCTCTTAGGGGTAAAATGGTAAAATCATAGGGAATTAAATTTTATATATAGTAAAGTAAGTAGATAATAAACTAGTGGTTGATATGCACGTAAGGTAACCAACGTGTAACATAGGTGGCATTTACTATGCACACTACACAAATTTGTGCACCATGCACAAATTTATGTATTGAGGCCAGCTGTCTCTTAGAAACCTGCTGAATTAAAAAAACAAAAAAACCTGAAACATATTTTAATTGCAAATAATAGTTAGCTGCTAACTCACCTCTCGTTTGTGATGAAAGAGAAATACAACTCCTTTCAATTCATTTGTTTCACTCAACAATGCAAGATTCAAGTTCTATGAAATTTTCTTATCTTGATCTATTTTCAGCTATACACTCAAAGCTAGGTTTGAAACAAAACTCTATGAAATTCACCCAAAATTTTCTGCTGGAGTTTCAAGCTTTATATTCAGTAATACTCAAAGGCCAAAGCTCTACGAGATTTTCTACTTCAATAATACTCAATAGCCACAGATTCGTCATGAATATGTCGTACTCTTAACAACTTCAATGAGCCGTTCTGCCGGTTGTGTCATCGTATAAATATTGCGCAGATCTAATTCTCAAAACTCAAAACCAATTGAAGTTGCTAAACGTATCATCAAGAAGCTTCAAAAGATCAATTAAATTTGCTTCAATCATAATCAATCGATTAATTCTGTGTGTGAACTTAACAAACTATATTCTTTTTTTATTTTTATTTTATATATGTTTTGGATTTGGACAAAGGTTTGAAGTTTTTTTATGATTTATGGGTTTCAATTTTTTGAATAAAATGTTTGTGTTTCTGGGCAACAAGTTCATGAAGATGAAGAAGTAAACTAAGGGTCTGTTTGGTTAACCCAAAAAAGAGCTTTTAGCTTATAAGCTCGTTTGACAAAAAAAGCTCTGTTTGATAACACTTTAAAACCATGAGCTTATAGCTTATTTCACGAGCTTATAAGCTATTTTTCATAAGCTATTCCAAGTAGCGTTTGAGCTTATAGCTTATAGCTTCTCACTTTTTCTTCCAATTTTACCCTTATTATTTCATTTAAATTGTATTTTTATCCATTATAATTTTTATAATAAGCTACGTAATAAAGACTACTATCCCTTTATTCCAATTTTTGTATATATATCAGCTGGCCTTTTTTTTTTTTTTTTTTGAAAAAATATATACCTTCGTTTTTTTTTTTCCGAAACAAAATACTATTATTCTATTAGTGTTACTTTTTTTTTTTTTGAGGTAAGTGTTATTTTCTTTATTCTCTTGTTATTAGTATTACTCTATTAGTGCTACCTTTTTTTTTGTTTTTGAGGTAAATGTTATTTTTTTTATAAAGTGGAAACACTTAAATGATAATAAATATAAGATAAAATTTTAGTGAATAAAATTTAATTTAATTTATAATACATAGGATATATTAAATTAATAAATTTAAAGTATTTTTTTAAAGAAAAATTAGTTTACAAAATTACAAATACTTAAATTAATGATATAATTTTTATTATGAATTAAGAATACCCTTTATGTCATTTTAAATTTATCAGCAAGTTGAACCGCTATTTTTACCAAACACTTCAGTTAGCTTATCAGCTAAAAGCTATCAGCTAGTTTATCAGCTATAAGCTATCAGCTAAAAACTATCAGCTAACTTATCAGCTATCCGCTATTTTTACCAAACAGAGCCTAAGTTAATGAAAATGTTTCTAGGCAAAACATCGGCACACATTCTAACATTATAACCCAGCAAAAATATTATAAATTAATGTTATTGTGGGGTAAAGTCTCGATTTCCGTGTTTAAAGGAAAAGGAATCTAGCAGGTTGCCAGTCAAACATCCTGACCGTTCAATTAGATTTAATATATATCAATGGCTGATATTGATTCATGACAATCTTTGTCAATCATGCACAAATTTGTGGAGTGTGCATAGTAAATGCCACCTGGAACATACATACATGTACAATTACTTAACGAACTCATCATTTGAACCATAGGTTTTGCTTTTAGCCATTAGAGATATTTTAACCTTTTTAATTCTTGGAGTTGATTTTGATTTTACATAAGCTAATCATTTTTCTGGCATGCAAATTATATGGACATAACTATTACTCCCTCCGTCTCTGAATAAGTGATCTATTTGTAAAAAATATTTGCAAATTATATGGACATAACTATTAGTCCCCATGTTAAAGTTTGTAGTGGAACAAAGAAAGTAATCATTACTTAAAAGTGAAAAAGTTTCAAAATAATGACAAGGGCAACTCAGTAAAAGTGTCACTCTCTTTCTTTCATCTTTACACTTTTCTTAATCTATGTGAAATGGTCACATAGGTCACTTATTCAGGAACGGAGGGAGTATTACTTAGCTCTCTCAAAAAAAAAAACCATTATTACTTGGTTCTTCACAAAAAAAAAAAAAAAATTACTACGATAAGACACGTAGTCACATCAATATTATTATTCATTATTCCATTTGACATTGATGTCCAAATCTCTCTCATTGAAATCTATAATATCCGTTCCATTTTAATCGTCAGATTTTAACATTTTAAACAAATCATGACAATCAGTAAATATTAATACTGTCTCATTGAAATCTATTACATCCGTTCCATTTTAATTATCACATTTTAACATTTTAAACAAACCAAGACAATCAGTACATGTTAACATTTTAATTGTCCCTTAATTAAAATTTGATTTATTTTGGTAACTTAACTTCTTTCTCTTGCACATTTTGGTCCTTTCCGTTAGTTTTAATTCAAAATCATTAGGTTTTCTTCATTTTCTTCAGGAATTTTTTTGGGATTCTTGTTGTTGAAGGGTGATGGAGATGATATGAAGATGAAAAATATGAGAAGATAATACAAAACAGTTAAGGGAAATAATAATATTATTGCATACTATTTTCTTCATTTCACATGGATATGAAGATGCAATAAGATAAATCATAGAGAACATCGTAATCAAAAGGAAATAATATACAAAAGTTTGCATAAAAAAATAATACGAAAATGGTATGTGGTGACAGAAAGAAAAATAATAAAATAATAATTTTTACCATATGCCATCACTTCATAACTTTTACCACTAAGTCACAACCATTTTAGTTGAAATATTCTTACTTTTAAAATAGATATGTAAGGCCTTTTTTTTTTTTTAAGCCACTAACACATTGGCGGTTCCTTAGCAGTTACTTTTTTATTATTGGCAATTCTTTTATTTTATTTTTCAAGTTACTACATAGCAGTTCCTTTTCTTATTTTTTTTCCATTTGTCATCGCATAACAACTTCTTTTCATTATTTTTTTTTTCTTTCTGTCACCACATGCCAGTTTCGTATTATTTTCTTGGTGCAAACTTTTGTATATTATTTCCTTTTGATTATGATGTTCTCTATGATTTATCTTATTGCATCTTCATATCCATGTGAAATGAAGAAAATAATATGCAATAATATTATTATTTCCCATAACTGTTTTGTATTATCTTCTCCTATTTTTCATCTTCATATCATCTCCATCACCCTTCAACAACAAGAATCTCAAAAAAAAATTCCTGAAGAAAATGAAGAAAACCTAATAATTTTGAATTAAAACTAACGGAAAGGACCAAAATGTGTAAGAGAAAGAAGTTAAGTTACCAAAATAAATCAAATTTCAATTAAGGGACAAAAGCGATACTACCTAAATAGTTAAGGGACTAAAAATGCAATGTAGCCAAAACAAAAAAGACAAGTTGCTTTGTGTTGAAATTCAAAGGTTTTGATTCACATTTTCTGGCACCAAGAAGTCTAATCGTGGCGTGATTTGTAGATCAAGTTCAGTATTGTAATGTGGTATGTGCTCCAAATCGTGACGCAATCCAGCAAATTGTGGCGCGATTTGCTTGAGTCTGAAGTACTATAGAAGCCTTCGTTCTTCTATTTTGTCAAAACAAAAGGAGGGAACTTTTAGGGTAAATGGCTAAGGTTTTAGTATCTTTGGGAGAAATTCTTGAATTGTGAAACTCTTCACAAGCACCTTGGATAGTAAGATCTCATTAGGGAAAGGATCAAAAATCTTTCTTACTGTTTTTCCTTAGGAATTATTATGGATTTGAGTGTCTTGAATAATAGATAGAATTAGGGTTTGTTCTTTTTGAATTTGGGATCTAATTTCTTGAAACTTCTTTGTACCACACATTTTACAGTGGATTGGAGAGTTGTTCTCTCTCACATAAATGTAAAATAAACTTGTTTAAACTAGGTAAACAAATTTCTTGGTGTTGGTTTTTACTACTCTTATCTTTGTTTCTTTGGTTATACTTGTGGGGTGCTTCACACATAGATCTAAGTTTGTTGTTGTTGTTGATGTTGTTGCTTTGAGCTACTTTGATTTTGATTTATTCTTTCTTTACTTTACACATCTATGTTTATTAGTGTGATTTTAAGCAACATATTCACAACACTTTGGGTTATCGAATAGAAAAACTTGGGATAGTTGCTTCAAATAGTAAAGAATGGGATAAAAGAGACTTTATAAACTTTAATGTTCTAGTTTATATTTATTTATTTATTATACTAGTTGTATATGTGGATTATATACGTACCTGTGCGTGTCTATGAACAATTTTTTTTTTTTTTAGGGAGTGTCTATGAACATATGGAAAGTCCTCTCTACTTTATGCAAAAGAGAAAAGCTTTGAAGAGTTTTTTTTTAGAAGAAGCAAGATTAATTCTTTTTTTTTTAGAAGAAGCAAGATTAATTTAAATCAATTGATACATACGTTAATAATAATAACTAATGAAAATTAAACTTTTTTTTTATTTTACTATCAACACAAGAAAATGGAAAAACATACATAAGATATATACAAAGAGACAAATATTCAATAGCTCCAAAACCATAATGTGATTTAAACACTATTTAATTACAAACAAACCAACACCATAAGCACCACCAACACCTCTCCATCTTGAAAAACCATGATCCAAGAGGGGGCAAAGAAAAAACCACAACATCATTGTCAGGGCCGGCCCTAAGGCATAGGCCCCGAGTGCGACGGCCTAGGGCCCTTGTCGGTAGGGGGCCCAAATTTTTTTTAAGATGGAGTGTATATAAAAATATTTGGATTTTGGGAGGTATATATAGCAAAATTCACTGAAAAGGCCCAAACTTTGATATGATATAGAAATGGGCTGAAATCTGTTAATGTTTTTTTGACCTTTTAGTGCGATTTGCTATATATATCACATGCAGCACAAAATTTCTATATACACCCTCCTATAAAAAAAAATTGATTGTTCTTAATAATATGCTCGAAAATTTATTATCGAAGAAATTTGTGATATTTTTTTGGGCCCTTTGTTCCTAATAATGTACTTCACTAATATTAAAAATATCGACAATATTTATTATCCAAGAAATTGAGATAATTTTCATAACAAAGCAAATTCTATTTTAGTTGAAAATTGGGTGCTAAAATTTCAGTCTACTTCGCATCAGGGCCGGCACTAAGGTATAGGCCGCGAGTGCGACGGCCTAGGGCCCTTTCCGGTAGGGGGCCCAAAAGAATTTAAGATGGGGGGTGTATATAAAAATATTTGGATTTTGGGGGTATATATAGCAAAATTCACTGAAAAGGCCCAAACTTTGATATGATATAGAAATGGGCTGAAATCTGTTAATGTTTTTTTGACCTTTTAGTGCGATTTGCTATATATATCACATGCAGCACAAAATTTCTATATACACCCTCCTATAAAAAAAATTGATTGTTCTTAATAATATGCTCGAAAATTTATTATCGAAGAAATTTGTGATATTTTTTTGGGCCCTTTGTTCCTAATAATGTACTTCACTAATATTAAAAATATCGACAATATTTATTATCCAAGAAATTGAGATAATTTTCATAACAAAGCAAATTCTATTTTAGTTGAAAATTGGGTGCTAAAATTTCAGTCTACTTCACATCAGGGCCGGCACTAAGGCATAGGCCGCGAGTGCGACGGCCTAGGGCCCTTTCCGGTAGGGGGCCCAAAAGAATTTAAGATGGGGGGTGTATATAAAAATATTTGGATTTTGGGGGGTATATATAGCAAAATTCACTGAAAAGGCCCAAACTTTGATATGATATAGAAATGGGCTGAAATCTGTTAATGTTTTTTTTACCTTTTAGTGCGATTTGCTATATATATCACATGCAGCACAAAATTTCTATATACACCCTCCTATAAAAAAAATTGGTTGTTCTTAATAATATGCCCGAAAATTTATTATCGAAGAAATTTGTGATATTTTTTGGGCCCTTTGTTCCTAATAATGTACTTCACTAATATTAAAAATATCGACAATATTTATTATCCAAGAAATTGAGATAATTTTCATAACGAAGCAAATTCTATTTTAGTTGAAAATGGGGTGCTAAAATTTCAGTCTACTTCGCATCAGGGCCGGCCCTAAGGCATAGGGTGCGAGTGCGACGGCGTAGGGCCCTTTCCGGTAGGGTCCCAAAAGAATTTAAGATGGGGGGTGTATATAAAAATATTTGGATTTTGGGGGATATATATAGCAAAATTCATTGAAAAGGCCCAAACTTTGATATGATATAGAAATTGGCTGAAATCTGTTAATATTTTTTTGACCTTTTAGTGCGATTTGCTATATATATCCCATGCAGCACAAAATTTCTATATACACCCTCCTATAAAAAAATTTGGTTATTTTTAATAATATGCTCGAAAAGAAAGAAAAAGAAGTTGTAAAATGTAGAAGGTGCTTATACATATTGAAAAGAAAAGAAAAAGAAGTTGTAACCCATGACTGATTAAATAGATGGAATAAAAACCAATCCAATATTTTTTTTTCCTTCTATTAGTCCTTCAAATCAACCGTTGATATTTGACTGGACTATTAATGTTCTATCTATGTTGGGAGTTGTTGTAAGGTGACTTAATCGACGCTAATTTTTGTTGTAAGTTGAGATTCTTATAAAACCTTTTAATAAATTCTTCAGCTGCAACGTCAACATGACTATGATCATCACCTTCATCTACCTTTAGAGGAAACGGAGAATCGGTGACTCTAATTTTTTTTCCAATGGGACTTTTTCCAAATCCAGGAAATGTCACTAAAGGAGAAGGAGAAGAAAAAAAAGAAGCATCAACTTCATTAAGGATTTCTAGAACCTTTTGAATGGTGGAAACATCGTTGTGGTGGCGGCCATGATGGTGGTTTTTATTTTTGTTATGGAATTTAATGACGGCGGGGCTGTTGCTGCAGCTGAACTCGTAGTCGTTGGGAGAGACGAAGGAGGCGGACGAGTGGTGGCGGAGAGCTAGAGTGTTGGCTATGGCTTTGATGGCGGCGAGTTTGCTACGTTTTAGCAAGAGATTTAATTCTGCTACCATTTTGCTTTTAGCTATGTTTTTTGTTAACATGAACAAAATTATACGCAGTGTGTTCCATACTTTCTTTGTTACTATAATTAGTTGGTTTGTTTCAATTTCCATTCTTGTTTGTTGTAACGGTTTGATGAGTTTTATTATTTTGTTGAGAGAGAATGAGAATGTGTAAATGTGTATGTGAATGGAATTGTGATAGGAGAGTTGGAGTTGGTATATAAAGAGTTCCAATTATAATCATCCATTAAGTAATTAGATTAGTATAAATTTATAATTAAGCTTTTCTAAAAAGATACACAAACACTAATTTAAAAGTTCAACTTTTCCAATGAATGAGCATTGATTATTAATAGCCATACAAATTCAATTATATCGCAGTTGCCAAATTATATTTATAACAGTTGAAAATTGGTCAAAACAATAGCACACTATTTTTTTTACCTTGTCAAGAAAATAGTTATTAGAACAAATGTTGTAAAATTTGGTTATTAGAAAATTTTTTGGTTATTTTTAATAATATGCTCAAAAAGAAAGAAAAAGAAGTTGTAAAATGTAGAACATACACTATTTATTAATCAATTTTGTATTTAATACTTATTAGAACATAAACTTTTTTTTTTTGAAGGGATTAGAACATAAACTTAACGTCTATATTTTAAAGTAATTTTGGTGTCTCACCATTGAGTGCATGTGTGTGTTTTTAATTTCTGGCTCCGCTACTAAAATTGTTATTATAGATTCAAATGATTACGTTGAAATATTGGTCACTTAGTGTATTGAAATTCTTCCAAATTCTACTACTGTTGTAGCTTGGTTTAAGGCTAGCGATTTAGTTTGCTAGGATTATGTGGGGTGATGTTTGAAGATGAGTTTCTAAGTGATATGCTAGGTACTTTTGTCAAAAAAAAAAAAGAGTGATATGCTAGATACTCTTTGTTCCCCTAAAAAAATATGTTTTTTTTTATTAAATTAGTATTTTGGGCTCCTTATGAGCAGTGGCGGTTCTAAGGCCCGGCGAGCCTGGACATTTTCCCGGGCTTTGGCCCAATTTTTTTGTAAATTTCCCTAAATTTTTTATAAAAATCCCTATAAATTGGACAATTTCTTTACATTTGCTTGCAATTTCTTATGTAAACCTCTATAAATATGTTGCAAATTTTTTAACCTAGACTTTATAATAATTCTGGCTCCGCCACTACTTATGCACAGGGGCGGCCCCAGGTGCGTGTCAGGGGCTGCACCTGCACACCCAGGTTTTCAAATTTAAGCCCAATAATATACTTTATTCATGTTTTGCATACTATTGTTGCACCCCCAAGATCCTCTCACATCAAACCATGAGGCACTTGAATTTTTTTAGTACACAGCCTAACACCTTCTTCTCTCATTCTACCTTGTTGCGTTTTACTTACGACTAAATTTTGTTTTTTTTTTAATTATGCATTTGGTAATTATTTGTGTATTTAATATTGGGTAATTCATTTTGTTGCTTTATTTTCAAGAAAATCCAAAAAAATCACATGTACCTAGTCTCGAACTAATGACTTAGGTTCTGTTTGGTAAAAATAGCGGATAGCTGATAGCTTATAGCTGATGACTGATAGCTAATAGCTTATAACTATTAGCTGATGACTTATAGCTGATAAGCTAATTGAAGTGTTTGGTAAAATTAGCGGTTCAATTAACTGATAAGTGCAAAATGACATAAAAAGAGATTCTTAATTTATAACAAGATTAGCATCCATTAATATTTAAGTATTTAAAATTTGCTAATTTAAATTATTAATTTAATATATCTTTATTTTATGTTTTAGTATTTATTTTCATTTCAGTATAGTTTGTACAAAAATAAATATAATGATAAAATATAACAAAAAAATAAATTATATAGACGTAAAAAATAACAATAAAACTATTTGTAAAAAACAAAAAATTAAAACTAGACGTGAGTCTTTCTGCAAAGAAAAAATAAAACTAGATGCGAGCAAGTTTAATATAATGGGCACAGTTTATGTGCAAAGAATTTAATCGAACAAAAAAAAAATTACGTCCTTAGAAAAAATTAACGTAATTATATACAATTAAACGTCCTTAGAAAAATGTAAAATGAAATGTAACAGTAAAAACGAATATTTAAAAAAAAAAAAAAAAGATCTTTCATTTGTGAGCATTTAAAACATAGATATTTTATTTAAAAATATAGGGGTAGAATTGGATTTTAGAGAAAATAGCAAGGGTAGAGATGGAAGAAAAAATGATAAGTTATAAGCTCAAACGCTACTTGAAATAGCTTCTGAAAAATAGTTTATAAGCTCGTGAAATAAGCTATAAGCTCGTGATAAGAGACCATTACCAAACAGAGTTTTTTTTTGTCAAACGAACTTATATGCTATAAGCTATAAGCTCATTTTATGGACTTACCCAACAGACCCTTAGATTTATCCTCAATTTTCTCAGTCACTTCACTTCAACATTCAGTTGCTTTTGAAAATTTATGATATATAATACATATTGCACAATATCTTTAATTTTCACTTCACTCATTTTTTGTTTTTTAATTTTATTTTCATTTCCTTTTACTTATAGAGACTATGACTATACACCACCAAAAAATAGAGACTATGACTATCGTAATCGTCGAAATTACTACAGGAAAATTTGGTATGCCATATATATATGCATGATCAAATTATGTCGATATAATTTATGTTAAATTTTACATGGATGATCTTTATAATACAAAATTTCGATCAAACCATAGATATTATAAAATTTGTATTTGTTAAATTCTTATTGAACAGTGCAACATTATTAAAAAATGACAACCTAGGGTAACCATATTGTGAAAATTTATAATTGTATAATTTAAACATTCATGTATATATTATAATAATTATTAATTGAAGTTAAAATTTTCGTACCCTGAACCAGAGACCTGGATCCGCCACTGCTTATCAGTATTCGTTTTTGTCTGGAAAAAAAAAAAAAAGTAGACATTCATTTTAATTTAACGCATTTGGTTGATGAAATACAAATAAGCATTTTATTAGCAGCTTTATGTTAAAAGAATACATGAAGAAAAGTAGCAATTTAACAAAAGAAAAAGGAGAAAGCGAAACCCTAGCTAGTGGATAAAATTACTCTAACAAAAAGTTGGTGAAAAATTGAGATATGATAGTGCTCTATAAGTTGATACTTGATGCACATAACCAACGTGTAATCTACTTTGAACCATAAGTTTTGCTTTTAGCTATTTATGATATTTTTAACCTTTTTAATTCTTAGAGTTATTTTTGAGATATACTTTTGCATTAGCTAATCATTTTTCAACACATGGCTTGCAAATTATATGAACATTAATCATTATTGACATAAGACACATAGTCACATCAATATCATTTTTTTTTAACATCAATCACATTCAATTTGATATTGATATGTAAACTTGTCACAATGCAACTTTTTTTTATTGAAAAAGTAATATATCTGGGGCTCGAACCCGACCCCTGCATATAATATACAATATACCGACCAACTTATCTAAGCCCACGAGAATTGTCTCACTATAACTTATATACACTGGTTTTGTTTTAATTTTCTTTATTATTTTTTTAATAATTCCACTTCATTTTTTTAAGGAGAATGTTAAACAGTGCCCTCAGGACATTGGTTAACAATCAAAACAAGTAACTTTTTATTTAAAAAAAATAATAATCCTTTTTTTGTCATGTTAATTATAATAATCCTACCTCTTGCTTAACAACATATCTAATATATCACATTGCTTCAAAGAAAAATTTATCGAAGGAAAATGAGAAAGGTTAAATAGTACTAAATAATTGATAATGCCAAATTGTAATTGAACAACTCTACCACACAACTCTTTAAACTATGTCCAGACATATTTCTTTTTAATAGTAGATGTTAGAAGTACTATGTAAAGGGTGTGAATATCGAATTTTCAATCTCTTTATCACTATAATTTTTTAATTCCTCAACACAAGTAAGTAGTTGAAGATAGTTACATTACCTGGATATAACTAAAATATGTTATTATATAATCCTGTTTAACAAGAAAATAACTATTCAATTTTATAAACACACATTGGATTAAACAAGTACTCCTATATTTAAGGGAATAATTGTGAAGACATAAGACTTCTCATATATAGTAAACTTTACAATAGTCATTGATAAGGGACCGTTATTTAGTTATAAATTATTTGTAGGTAGTAATGGATTGGTTTGTCCATTTCTTATATAAAAAAGAAATATTAAAAGTAGTGGAAGTGGCATTAGTGGAATCATTTTTTAAAAGACAAAAAAGACATGTTGCTTTGGTTTATCTTATAGGAAAATTTGGAATTGTTGCTTCAATTAGTAAAGAATGGGATAAAAGGGACTTTATAAACTTTAATGTTCATTATATAGTTATATATATGGCTTATATACGTATCCGTGCTTGTCAATGAACACATAGAAAGCCCTCTCTACTTTATGCAAAAGAGAAAAGTTTTGAAGGGTATTTTAATGGATTTAAAATTTGTATAGAATTATTAATTTTACTAATTCAATAGTAATCTCTTGAAGCTAGATCTTAGGTTGTGTATTATATTTGATTCTTGGAGATTATTGTAATAGAAAGGAGCATGGTTTCTTCTTTTTGGACCAGAGAGAAAGGACGTTGGGATCTAGGCTAGATACAAAGTGGAATATAATATTCTTTCACGAGAATTGCTCTTCTCCCATTAAAATTGTTCGTTCCTGTAAAAAAATCGGACGTGAATTAAGGGGGGTGTATTGGATTGAGATTTTAAAGGATTTTAAAAGACTTTTTTGTTTTATAAAAGTCTTGTGGTATTCAATCAAGATTTTTAAGGAATCTAAAACATTCTTGTGCTATTCAATTAGGATTTTCAAGATTTTTTAATGAGTCCAATGAAATCCAGTGGTATTCAATTGAGATTTTGCATAACTTAAAAATTGTCTCCTGGTATTCAAAACTCTACGGATTTTAATGGATTGTTGTGAGTAATGGATTTTGTGAGATTGTTTAGTGTAAAATGTATCTACTAACAATCTCACACCTAACCTTGAGACTTTTCTATCTCTCACACATAGCCTTGAGATTTTGTAATACTCTTCCAAATTCATTTTATTTTTTTTTAAGTTTCTTCTAAATTCTTTTCTGTTCTACTGTAACAATGGCAGGTTATATATTTTGTTTGGCAAACTTATTGTCAAAATCATCATGCCTCTAACTTGCACTTTTCTTAACATAACTTTTACGTTCATTAAAAAAAAGAATGTACCGTATAATCTTGTTGTTAATTTACCATCTACCTATATATCAAATTATTATAAAAATCATAACTTTACGTTCATTGATATTATAATAATTTTTCTACTTGCATTTTTCTACCTGTAACATGCATTTTTCAATCAAATTATTATAATCAATAAACTAACATAATTTATTTTTAGGTTTATTTATTTTGATATCATATGTCCAGAATTTTTAAGATCAATCAACCTGCTAGTAGTATATTATCTAATAGTCTTTTTTTTTTGAAGAAATATTACACTCATTGATTCAATGTTTTTTTTCGGTTGATTTATAACTGTACTTTTGTTTTTGAGATTTTTTGGTCTGTACTGTATCTTTAAATTTATTGACCCTTTTAAAATCCTTTAAAATCTATATCATGAATCCATTAAAATCTTGCAAAGAATCTTGATTGTAAAAAGTCTTTCAAAAAAAGTCTTTTAAAATCCCACAAAATCAATACAATCCAACAAAGTCTTTTAAAATCTTCAAGATTTTTTCTATCAAAAAAGTCTTTTAAAATCTCAATCCAATACACCCCCCTAAGTCACACATGTATATTTTTAATGTGAATTAATTTATGAAATGAGCAAAATCATATGGGAGAAGAACAATTCTCTTCCTTCGTTGAGATGAGAAGAAGCAAGATTAAAGATTAATAATTTGTTCATATGAAATGAAAAAGAAAAATTGGTATACAAGAAACTTAGTGAAAGAAAGCATGGGATATGGGCCTCAAAAAGTCAAAATCAACTTTGTAAAGTGGAGAGACTTGTGGCAAGTAAAACAGTGGGGGAGGAAGTAGCAAACCTCAAAGATAGAGAGTTGTCCAATTTTCATAGATTTTGTCCTTTTGAAATCCAACCAAGTATGGATATATTTTTTATTTTTTTTTCATTTTCTTATAATATAATATGAATTTTTTTAGGAGAGCTATTTTTTCACCCTATGGATTTTAAAATTCACTATTTTTTTCTTCTAAAATTATCGATCCAAACTCAAAAATTAAAATAAATACTAACATGTTTGGAGTTTCTTTTTCCACCACACATATACTTTGTAAGCAAACTTTCGAAAGGATGCGTAGTTTTTTCATATTCATTAATTGACGTAACAACATATGATAGCACCATATGGTAAAAAACATATGTAAAAAATATTTCTTTGAGATTATGCATAAAATAATGGAAAATGTTAACAAATGTGCTCAAGGCACATGATAAGAAGACTAAAGAAGAGTTTGTCAAAAAAAGAAAAAAAAAGACTAAAGAAGAAATGTTGTATTGGAAATGGTGCACTCAATGTATTGAAACTTTAAAATATAACTTTTTCTACATAAAATTCATCAATAATTTTTATTTATGTATTCTTAACAATTGCCCTAAAGACACTTGTTAACAAAATCCTAAAATAATTTATACATTAATTTTAACAAAGGTTCACAAGTGCAATTTTATAAGAAAAGAAAAATTATTTATGGACTCTAAAAGTAAATTGACTTTTTAAGAAATCCAAGATTTAGAAAAAATAATTTATATCAAAAACTAATTTTTCTAAAAATTGGTCTCTCTAAAATAAACAATGCACCAAAAATTATGACTAATGAACAATATCAACAGTAAAATATTGATTACTGTGCCTGATTAGTTACTTTGACAACGTGTGTACATGGTTCTTTTATAGGTATATCATCCTTTTGTTTTTTCAGCACCGTCCATGTGGGACTACCCAAACCAAACGGTTTTATATGTCCTGTACTCCTGTTCTTCCTCCTCCTCATGTTTCTAGCTGTTTTATATGATTCAGCCACATCGCCGCCGTTAACCGAATCAAAGAAGAGGATTTTAGAGAAACGCCATACTTTTGTAAGTTAGAAAATCAGAAATGAAATTGAATCAAGTAACAGAACCTGTTACAGTGCCTTTGAATTGGGAGCATATATATATGTATAAGTTTTATTTGAGTATTTAACAATAGCATAGAGTATTAATATGTTCTGATTAATTCATAACATGATATTAATATGTTTTCAAATACCTGATTCCCAAGCATCAACAAATTTTTAGCAAACTAATTAACTACAAAGCTTTCTATGTCTGAAAGCTATTTAAGTTCAGGAAATCATGGATGTTAAATACTAGCATATATACTAACATAATTTCTTGTGACATATATACTTCTGATATTGCATATTTGCATATGCTAGCTTCTACCTGAAACTGAATTAAATTTAACATAACCGACTAGCAACAGGAAAAAATGTCACATTACAATGATAGGGACAATGATGACATACAAATCACCAATGAAAAGGTTTGGTGGAAAAAAGAAAAATGTATTTGAACCTGCATTGATAATCATTTGAGGTTACATAGAAAGAAAGAGAAATCACGTTTTAACTAATTTGTCAATAGGAAATGTAGAAACAAATTAATCTAGTAATTAGATTTCTAATCAAGTTAAATATTCTTTCCAAATTTCTATAATCTGTTGACAAGCTTAATATTGGGATGAAATCAACTACTACCTCCGTCTCTAATTGCAAGACTCTTTTGATTATTTTCTTTGTCCCTTTTTCTAAGATTCCTTTTAAATTTCAAATTACATTAATTATTTATTCACCAATATACCCTTATTTATATTACATATTTTCTTTGATATGTAATAAATACTCTTGGAAACATTAACAAACCCTCTCTCCTAAAGGATAAATTTGTAAAACAATAGCAATTGTCAACTCCTAACTCAACTTGCAAGTGTTGAATTTGTTAGGTTAGACACCGTGATCGGGGTTCAATCCCAGGATCCATCACTTATGTGTTTGAATTGTAAGTGTGATTATTGTAATTCCGTTAATCAACAAGAAGAGAGGAAAAAAAGAATGTTTTTTAGATATCAACAGGACATTCACATACAGTTGACATTTTTATGATTAACTAATTCATGTATATAAATCAATCTATCCTTCTAAAAAAAATGTAATTTTGGATACAAAGAGGGTCGATGCACAAAAAGAGAAAACTACAAAGCATTTCACTGAGGGGTAGAAACTTCAATACAACTGGCTAAAAGTAAATGACTAATTTAAAGTGTTGAAAACCACTCTTTAGTCAACATGATGTGAATTTAAAATATATATCTATTTCAAACCTTCAAAATAATGTGAATTTCAACATGTACCATTTTCAAGGATCAACAAAGTTGTTGAAAAACAGGAGTTTTCAATCTAGCAGGCTAAAAATGAAAAGACCATATTCTTCTATTCAACCTTGACAATAATCACATCATTGTTGTTCCTTCCCTCTGTAGTTTCCCCATCCTTCATTTTAGGCAAAACAACCTTGAGCACACTACATTTCATCTTAGCTGTAATCTAATAAATCTTGTAATGTTTCCCGGTTAAATCAAGTCTGCTAGAGGATTTACGACCACCTCGCTCACCTTTAATGCTAAGAGTGTTCTGATACACATCTTCCTTAATGCGTCCAGGCATATACATACGTATAAGCATATAATCCTGTCTCTCTCCAACGTTAGCGGCTTTGAATGATTCGATTCGAATCACCTTTTTAAAAACAATTTCAAAAAATAAAGTTAAATACCAATAGAGTTTTCTTTTGAAGAAGTTAAACTAGCCCATCCAAATTGGCACAGATGAGGAGGAGCACACTCCAAAGTCCCAAACCAACACCATCAGACCAATCCAAGTGGGTTATAACAGAAAAATAAAGATTAGAATGGGTGATAAGATCTACCTGATACAAGACCATTGCGGTGAGTGTCCGCGTTTTGGGGCATGCCATTGATATCAAAAGAGGCGACAGGGCTTAGGAGATGGGGATTGGCTTTGAAATAGCGGTAGGAGGAACTAGCGACGGGACGAATGACAGAAAAGACCCATGGGATGAAGATAAGACTTTGAGATGAGACCGGGGGAGGAGACTGTTATAGAAGAGATGGCAATGGGGTGAAGGAAATACTTTGATATGAGACTGGCGGAAGAGATGGCTATGGAGCGAAAGAGAGAAAAAAGGATGGGGAGAAGGAGAGATTTGTTCCGATCTTTAATATTTGTGCACTAATCCATCTCCAACACTTTCTAGAAGTAAAAAAGCCATAAACAATCAAGAGATCTCAATTCATTCTAACGGAGGTGATCCCACTTATTTTCCATGTGTAACTGCATCAAACAAGTCACATACTACACCCTCCAACAAGTTGTTGTAAAACATGTAGAAATCTTCGCCTTCCTATTTACACTTCAACACTAGCTACTCCTATAACTAAGACACATTCATCGACATGAACGCAAATTCACCATCACCGTCCCGAAACATGACATCTTTAACTAAGGTTTTAAGGTTGGGCAATAAATCCATAAGAAATTAATTTCCCTTCTAGTGGAGATCTTGGTAATGGGTGACACCCTCACTAAATGAAGGAAAATTGACTGAATAAAGGACAAGACGACAAAATAGTGAGACAAATCAAAGACCAAAAGAAATCACAAGATTGAACAATAAGTAACACTACCACATAATGCTAATAGATTTTCGCAAGTAAATGGTGTCGCGGTTCACAATTTACTAGCAAGAATCTATTTTCATTCTATGTCTGCACCTATTAGGACCTACTACCATGCTCTGATACCAACTTTGTCACGATTCAAAATTCTAGATCGTGATAGGCTTGCCGAACTAGGATGTTTTAGTTTGTGCGCCGGTCATGATTTAGAACTTTGAGTCGTGACAAGTATTTTATAGGTAAATCTTTCTCATAGGTTCTTAAAAGCATCATCGATGTGAGGCTTTGGTTGTTAAAACTTTGAACCATTCAATCAATGATAAAGGAATCTAATGTCGCAAATAAATCCAACTAGAATGAGACCCGCGCGTTATGCAAGTGGAAGAATATTTTAAGCTTATTTTGAATCATTAATATTTGAAAAAACAAGTGGAACAAAATATGTAGAAACTACCTCCGTCTCGTAATATTAGTCGTATAATAGTGGAGTAGTTAAGTTAGATGAAATTCAATAAATAAGGGTATAATAGTCAAAAAAAATAATAAATACTGCATTGATATTATAGAGTGACAATTATTTTAAGAAAAAGAAAAAATGCTATAGGGGTATTAAGTAGTAGCATTAACGTTTTGCACAACTTGCATTTTCAAAAATCAACAAACCGAAAAACCAAAAAACTACTACTAATGACTTTCAAAATCAATCATTAGCTATGATGGACAACACAATGAGACTTATGGGGTCCAAACAGATACTTAGTGCACATGTATACAAGGGTCTTTTTATAAGTAAATTTTTCTCTTGGTTGTTTCAAAACCATCGATGCGGGACTGTTGAAACCAAACTCCAAAGTGTTCTCTCCTTTGCTACAGGGTGTTACTTCTTCCTCCTGCCTCATGTTTCTAACTCGTTTATATGTTTTGGTGCTGAGAATTTGTACATGGTATTTTTTAGAACTTGTTCAATTTTGGATTAACGGAGAATCTGACGTAACTCAACTTCCTCTTAATAATCATTCAATCACTCACTAGAAATCTACCCAATCTTCCAAAACAGCCATCGGAAAAGAAACCTAATGGCTCAAAAAAATCAAAGTTTTTTAGCGGCAATTCCGTTAAAAAGTCTAATGTTAAGGAAGAGAAGAATGATTAAGATCTATTCATATTGATTTGGATTCATTTTAATATATGGTTATCTGGATGGGCTTCATAGCATAGATTGTGACAAGAGAAAGAGAAACGCGGGAGTGCTGGCTGCTTTGCTACTAACTACACTTAAATTGGTGCCTACAAAGAGAAAAAACAAAACAACACCGTAAATTCTCTCCTCTTCTCAACACTGAAACCGAGTGAATGAAACCGGAACTGTAAACACCACTTTCAGTTGAGTTTCAGCCCTTTCTTCTTGTTTTTTTTTTTTTGGTTTAATTGCACTTTTGGACTCCTATCTTTTCAAAAGTTGCGGTTATGGATCCCTAACTAATTTAAATACAAAAGAGCCCCCTATGTTTTGATTATTTGACAGTTTTGGACCTCTAAGGCAAAAAAAAAAAAAAAAAATTGAAACGTGGCACTTCACTTAGGGTGCCACGTCAGCGTTGACCGAGTCAACAATAGGGGGCTGTTTTGTATTTAAATTAGTTAGGGGTCCATAACGGCAACTTTTGGAAAAATAGGGGTCCAAAAGTGCAATTAAGCCTTTTTTTTTTTTAAGAAAAATAAAGACAGCCCTTTAGTTGTTTTATACATCTTGGTGCTGAGAAATTTTACATGTTTCAATCACTTCAATATGTTTCAAATAAATTCATTTCCTTAAACAAACGAAATTCTTTCCGCCGCAATTCGGTTAAAATAGATTGTCATAGAGAAAGAGAAACTGAGAAAAATAAAATTGAGAATAGAAAGTCTAATGTTAAGGAAGAGGAGAATAATGAAGGTGCTTTATTAGATGAACATGAAACATTGTCCTTACCATGCAAGTGACTGACATGTATTCTTCAGTGATATGTTTTCTATAATCAGAGTTGTATATCTTGTATGAAAGATGAGGCTTTTAATGGGAGACCCTTCCCATCATAGAACACAATTTCAAATGCAGGCAACTATAGCTCCTATATAATCGGAAACCGCAGAAACAAACAATGCACAATTCATAATAACAATGTAGTATTCTGTTCATGTATTATTTGGACAGATTGATCAGCTCTTGCTCTATCCTTGTTGATGATACCAAACAATGAAAAGTCAGTTGAGTTTTCAGCCCTTTCTTTTAATTCCACAAAAAAAAAAAAAAAAAAAAAAAAAAAAAAAAACACTCTAATGCGTTCTATTACAGTGGTGAATCCCCACACTCTGATCACAAATGCGGCAATAAAAGGGTGAACCTTAATGTCCAAGCTGTGCATCAGAAATGGGAAGTTGGTTATTGTTGCATTTGTGATTGACAATTGTTAAGAACATATATAGCAAACTGAAGAAAAAGTTGGTAGATCAAATACTCTTCTATAGTCCTAAAACCACACAATCAAACTTATTTACATGTATCTTCCCATATTGCACCCAGATGGTTAGAAATCTATTTATATAGTTTGCATTTTCATGTTCAATGGACAAACCGGAAATACAAGATATTTAACAGGCTTACGGAACAGTTTTTGATCAATCATCGCGAAGAAAAAAGACCAAAATAAACCCAGTTTATAATACTATTTTCATCTCTAAAAAAAATTAATACTATTTTCTTGAATTCCGATGAAGCGCTTAAAATCAAATGGTGCAAAATTTTAAATATAAATGAAGACATGGCCATAAGAGAACAACTAATGGAATCAAATCAATGTTTCTTGAATTCCATACTATGTGCATGTGTCTGAAACACTAAACATACTCAAAATTGTTTTCTTGTATAGCAATTAAAAACAAGAAAATCAATATGACAAAAGAGAAAAATAAGAATACTAAACAAGGAAGAGGTTAAGGTAAAGATGACATATCTGATCAGTGGAATAGCACAATGTGGATTGAAGGTCTCTGTGTCTTCGAGACTAGAAGAAAAGCATTAACTCTTAAAAAAAAAAATGGAAATTGAGAGTACAAACTAATTTAAGTATTATATATATAATCAAGTTACCTCGCAAATCAAATAAGTCGAACTATATGTAGCTCAATTCAGTTAATGAATTTTAGTGGTTAGAGTTCACACAATTTAATTGTAGAGAAGTGGAGTGTCCGAGGTTCGAACCCCGGCCCCTGCATATAATATGCAATATCCCTATCAATTGAGCTAAGTTCACGGGGATATGAACTTAATTTTCAATTATGACTTATTTAATTAATTTGCATAATGCATGCATTTATATAGAAAGTAAGTACAAGTACAACAAAAATAAGGACTTGAATTTTTTCGGTGCATTAATGTTTGAAAGATCAAGTACATGAAAAATTAATAACATTAACTTTTAATGTACTTGCACGTGACAAAGATTACGGCACCAAAAATCATTACTAATGAACCGTTTAATCGCTTACGCAATTAGCCTGAAGTGAATTATTTGGTCCTAGGGCTCACAATGAACCGAATCAATTCGATAATAGTTTGAAATTCGATTTTGAATTTGATTCGTCAAATAAATGAGTCGAACTTGAGTTATGGATAGTTCGACTCGTTTGATTCAAGAGACAACTCGATATATATATATATATATATATATATATATATATATATATATATATATATATATATATATATATATATATATATTTGCTAAATCAATTACAATAATTTTAAATGAAATGTTATTTCTACCTTTTTTGTCAAAGTTTTTTTATCATACCACTTTAACAATATAAACTACAAACGTCCAATTGAGTAAAAATAATGTTAATGCTCACAACAATAATTTTGATAGAGAAGTGTATGACATAATCCATATGCACTTGATAGATTTAAGCTTGTTTGTCCGGAAAAAATTAAGCGCAGTTTCATGTCCCACATTGGTAGTTTTATATGTTTTCAATACATCTTGGTGCTTAGAAATTTTATATGTCTTCTATACATCTTGGTGCTTAGAAATTTTATATGTTTCAATCACTTCAATATGTTTCAAATAAATTCAATTCCTCAAACAAATCAAATTCTTTCAGCAGCAATTCGGTTAAAATAGATTGTGACAGAGAAACTGAGAAAAAATGAGAATAGAAAGCTAATGTTTAGGAAGAGGAGAATGATGATGCTTTATTACACGCACATGAAACTGAAACACTATCAAATTTAACATTAGGCGTTTACCATTATCATATATATCTAATCCACAACCACAAAAACAAACAATGCGTAAGTTATATGGTTCAACAGCATATTACATTACAGTGACATGTTCTCATTACTATAACATGCAAGTGGATGATTAGAACAAACTAGGAGACTCACATGTAATCTTCAGTGATATGATTTCTATAATCAGATTTGTATATCTTGTGTTATTCTTCAGTGATAACACAACATTATTTTCATGCGTAACTATAGCTTAATTACATGTATTATTCAGTAATATAAAACATGTTCAACCCACCACTAATATTGGTGCTTAGAATGTATTTAATTACCAGAATCATTTTTCTAATTTGAAACAATGAAAAGTCATTTGTCAATAGAGTTGTAATCTCATTGGAATTGCAATTCTTGAATACTGTCTTTGATCTTTCTTTCAAATCTTTTGTTTATCACAATTTATTTGCTGCATTTGTTTTCCTAAAATCTCTTATGTTAATCTTCTTTTTATCATACATGTTTCTATTCATTCTTTAGTTCCTAGATTTGTGGTTGGTTTGGTGAATCGAAAATTAATCAACAAGATTATTGAGTGATTATCAATGGAGAATGCACGAATATGAACTTGGACTCTTTTTTCATTTCCATTACTTTGCTAATAAATAGATTTAACAGAGTTTTTGAATCAATCTATAGCAATTTGGATTTTCTTAATTTTATGTATATACGGAGTAGATAATAGATACTTTATTGGTTTAATTTGTTTGTGCTTTGTAATTTGAGCAACCAATACTAGAAGGAACTGACAACCTACTTGTGTCTCTGGCTGGATAAAACCTCCAGCAGGTTTTGTGGCTCTTAACTTCGATGGAGCTGTGGCGATCGACAGAGGAGTTGCTGGCTGCCGTGTTGGCATACGCGAAAGTGAAGGTAATTTCAAGGCTGTCTTTTCCCTCTACATTAAGCTCATTTGGGTTGTCAATCTTTGCTTTTTCTAAATCGAAAGTTGTACCAATCCAGTTCTAGAAACCTCTAAATAAGTTGAACCAATCCGTCCCAAATGCAACAACATTCGTTACCAATAATTGCTTAAAGTTTATGACAGCTCTCCCGACTACACTTCCTCATAACTTATTATTTGATGTGTTGAAACCACTCTTGGGATAATTTGAAGCTCCATCTTGGTAAAATTTAAAATATTAAAATCTCCATTATCAGGTTGGAATAAAATGAGAGATTTCGTCATTTGTATTTAACATCTGGGAAAAATAAAATTTAAAAAAAAAAACCATTTGGAACATATGTTTTACAAATGTAAATCAAAATGATGTGCAATTATTACTTTCTCAATCTTCATTCACGTGCTAGTATTTTTATTTATTTTTTTATCATTTCTTTCATTTTAATTGATGAAATATTGGCGTAAAAGTACAATTTACAATTAAAAAAATTATAAAATTGGGGGACAAAAAGGAGTCGATGTTGAGGAATTTGGAACAAGTTTTGAATGAATTATAAAATTTAAATAAATCAATAAAGATTGGGAGGATAAAAAAGAGAGAGATGTGAGTCATTCTGAAACAAGTTTTAATGAATTCCACTCATTCAAATAACCTCAATCCCAACTCCAAGTGAAGTGGATACCTTTAAACTATATAAGCACTATCATAGCATTTTTTTCGGTCGAGGTGGAACTATTTTTAGTGCATCTTTTCTTGCTTTTTAAGTTTAAGTTGAGATGGAACATAAAAGAAGAACTCATCAACAACTCATAATCTTACTACAAGCAAGCATTTATCCATTGTAATCTGCTCCTCTAAAGTGAGTAATTCACTTTACATTATAAAGTAAGTAATCTCCGTCATTATTTAACGAATCATATATAGATATCGTAAGTACATCATAACAAATCATGAGTTTGTTAAAATGCTTATAAAAATCATTAGCGAAATGATATATGTGGTTACATGTATGTAGTTATTTTCGGCACATTATAGTGACATGTTATCATTATATAAATATAATATATTAACCCAAAAAAAATCATTATAAATATAATATGCAATTCGATGATAAGAACAAACTCGTCCACTAGTTGACATTAATTCTAGAGTGTTGGCTTCTTTGCTTAGCTTAGATTGAACAATGCATGTTTAAGGAATTAAGTTTACTTTCACAGTTAATGCAACATGCTACCACATGTAAGTTTAAAAGTCAGCTCACAGTAAAACAAAGCATCCAATCAAGCACGGCACACCTTCCTACATCTTCTCATTCTATTTAAAGATGAATCCAATAATAATTTTAAGATAAATTACACAAAACTAAGTAAGGATGAGTTAGGTCGAAATTTCAAAAATAAGAAGCACCAAGACCCTTGATCAAATTAATATTTCAATCTTCCACAAGCTGAACTATGCATCTTCTCAAAACTCCAAAGGAGCACCAGTCCTTTCAACTCGTTCAGGATATATACAGGGTCTATAACGATGAAGGCACCATCTGGTGGAACAATATTTGCAGAGAGGCAAACCAAGTGGCAGAAACATTAACTAAACTTAGTCTTTTTTTTAATGATAATTGTATTGTTTTTAACTTAGTTTCAACCTTTTTTGCAAGTGTCTTTAACATTAACCTTTTATGAGTTAACCCGCGCTAAGAATAAACTAGCGCAAGTTAAGTCACGTAGTGTGACTTAACATAGGTTCAAAATACACTTGCGCATGTCAAGTCACGTAGCATGATTTAACATAAGTACATAATACACTAACGTATGTTAACATGTGTAAGGCATTTTGGACTTTTACTTTGGTAATGAGCGAAACCAATTTGAGTAAAGAGCAAAATTCTTTTTTTTTTTTTTTTTTTTTTTATCAAATAGTTATGGGCTGAAACTCATACTTTTTAAATAGGAAAAAGTGAAATGTCCAAAGTTCAAACCTCAATCCCTACATATGTAATATACAATATCCCTATCAATTTAAAACTCTAATTATTTAAGTACATTAATTTATAAAAAAAAAACTTTTATAGATATTATACAATATTTTTTTCTTTTTATTTTTGTTACATATAGCTTAACGATAAAAATTTAAACTTTAATTATTTAAATGCTTTGATTTATAAAAAAAACTCGCATGCAAAAATTGATTAATAACAACAATTTTACGACTGCAAAGCTCTCTCATAAACAAATGCACCAAAAAATTTAGAGAATTGATGTTCCCACTTTTGGTTTGGCTGTGCCACACGAGTAAATTACTCAAATACCCCTCGGCAGTTAACTGCCGAAGTTTTAGAAATACGGATGCAGTTAACTGTCGAAGAAAACTTCGGCAGTAAACTACCGAGGAAAACTGAAAACTTCGGCAGTTAACTGCCGAGGAAACCTCAAACCTGTTTTTTTTTTTTTTTTTTTTGACAAAATCCATAAATTGTCATTAATAACAAACTTTTTTTTTTTTGACAAAAACTATAAATTGTCTTTAATAATATTTATTGATTTTAAATGTTTCAATCATTATTTTGGTACGTTTTAAACAATTGCAGTATTATACTTATGTGTATATATCTTAATAAGAATAACATTTAAATCAGTGTAAAAATTAAGCATTTGAATATTATTTTGCACATTACTTAAATACAAATAACAATAAAAAAATCGTTAAAATAATTGTGCACAACAATTTTTTTTAAGGTATAATATGTTGTTATATTTTCTACATTAAAATAATTGTGTACAAAGATTTTTTTTTTTTGCAAAACAATATTCAAATACTTAATTTTTACACTTATTGAAATGTTTTTTGAAGACTTAAATGTTAAGCCTAAAACAAAGAAAAAGGAAATAAAAGAAGAAAATTCCATGAAAGTTCTTTGGAAATAAAATATTCACTATTATTGAAGATCAAAGCAGTAATAACAAAACAAAAAAATTAAAGGAGTAATACAATTAAAATAAATAAGGAAGGCAAATCAATAAAATTAAAAACGAATTATTAAGAAAAATCAATCAAAAATGATAAAGACCGCGGAATATTCTCAAAAAAAAAAATAAAAAAAAAAATAACAGATTTGAGGTTTCCTCGGCAGTTAACTGTCGAAGTTTTCAGTTTTTCTCGGTAGTTTACTACCGAAGTTTTCCTCGGTAGTTAACTGCAGCCGGTTTCAGTAATTTACTCATGTGGCATAGCCAAACCAAATGTGGGAACAGCAATTCTCAAAAATTTAACTTAATGAACCGTGAATAACACAAGGGTATATAGGTAAATTTTGGTCGTGTTGTTTGAACACAGTCGATGTGGGACAGTAAAATCCAAAGACAAGACAAGTCTGTGTCTCCTCCAATTTCTCGTTCTTCATTTCAACGACCAATTCAGATTCAATTGATTGATTGAAAATGGCTTCGAAGATAGTAACATGTTTTGTGTGCTGGAATCTGAGCATAGGTAATAATGGATTGAAGGTTTCTGTGAGTTCGAGACAAATGTAACAGAATAGCAGAAGACTAACTTTTATATATATAGCTAAGTATGAAAGTTAGCTTGGGATGGGGAAAGATTTTCCCACCTTGGGAAAGTTGATTTCTAATCCTTGGATCAAATGAAGAGCATAGTTTTATCATAGTCTCTCACCACTAGATTTTTTCACACTATCTCCCACATCCTTTTCTCTCCTCCATCCCCACTCACCCACCACGAACAAACCACCACCAAGTCCATGTGTCCAAATTCCCAACTCTTTCAATCTCTCATCAACTTCATTTTTTATGAGATCAAGTTATGGAGCTTCAAAATACGGGAATCGAAACTATTCCATGATAGTTGTATTCAAACTATGGAGCTCAAAGGTAACAAAAAAAAAAACTGTGGAGCTTAAAGAAAGAAAGAAAGAAAATGAATGATGCACTTTCAGATGATATGGAAATTTAAATTTAATTCATTGAGATAATTTCAAAATTTAAACAATTCCATGGTTGTTGTATCCAAGCTGTGGAGCTTAAATTTTTTCTTTAGAAAAGTATGGTGGGACGGTGCTTGCAGTTAGCTGTGAATTTAAAATATTCAATGTTTGTAGTTAAATATACGTGTAGCCGATGATGTATGAAGGGCTCCTTTGATATGAAAAATACACAACTAGGTGTTGGAACGATGGGGGATCAACATGGAGTACCAATTTTTCAGATCTGGTGATTGAAGAAGATGATGAAAAAAATCTGGTATAGAGAGACTATGATAAAAGTGTGTTCTTTATTTAATCCAATGGCTAAAATCAACTTGCCCATGGTGGGAAAATCTTTCCCCTTCCCACCCTAAATGCCACCCACATGTAGATGTTTTCTTTGTCAACTTAGCTAACTATGAAAGAACTTGCTTTTCATGGGAGACCATTCCAATCATAGAACCAAAAATTATAACTAATGATAAATCAGTTAAGTGGACATCACAATGTGAATATTGGGGTCGGAATTGTTATACTTCGACAACATGTATACAACTAGTTCTTGGTTTTTTAACAACATTCATTCGATGTAAGACAATCATAACCAAACTATTTTATATGTCTTGGTGCTTAAAATTTGTATATGCTATTCTTTAAAACTTTGAACTTTCAATTTTCGACTAATATGGGCATCATTGCATAG
The DNA here is from genome assembly GCF_003473485.1 of Medicago truncatula. Taxonomy (NCBI): domain Eukaryota; kingdom Viridiplantae; phylum Streptophyta; class Magnoliopsida; order Fabales; family Fabaceae; genus Medicago; species Medicago truncatula. Next base: position 175,886 of record NW_024340360.1, on the reverse strand, counting down.
AATAATTGTTATTTAGAACAAGATGATGGAAGAGAAATTGAATCAAGGATGTAGATTTAGACTCCAATCAAATTATGAATCAAGAAGTCACTGAATATGTTGCTGATGATGTAGCTCCTAATATTGATTCAATACTCACTTGATCCACCATTTCATCAATCTCAAAAGCTTTGTTTGTTTAAGATATGCAAAACAAGTACACCTGTGAAAGAATTATGGTGTGACAAAAATGTTTATAGCTAGTTAGTATTGACTATAGTAAATTCTCATTATAGTAAATTGACTAAAACGCAAAAATAAAGAGGTCCAATCCATCACTAAAACGCAAAAATTAAATTAAAATACAAACTATCTCAAACATAGGAAGGGTCTAATTTAATGTAAATTTAAATATTTAATCCAATAATTTAAAGTTAAGGTATTCATTTGTTTTAGAAAATTATTTGTGTTATATTTCTGTAAAACAAAAAAATTAAATATTTTTTGAAGGAAATTTTTTCAAGTATTATATAGATTATTGAGCTAACTTGTGAAAATTATATATAACTCAAATTCAACTTAATAAGTTAACAAACTTAATTTTCAATTCATGATTTATTAACCAACCAAATTCAACGAAGATTACATAGTCTCTAAAACAAAGAATTTTAGACAAATGACTTTTAGCATAATGCGAGTAATTAGAATGAAAGGATTATTTTATTTTTTAGACAGTAAGATTGTAAGTTCCTCGGTATCTCTAAGACCATGTACAATGGGAAAAAAATTTCAATACCTTTTAACACCTACTTTTTCAATTCTCAACACTCCACATCATTTTCTCTCTCATAATTCAACACTCATTCAATTTTTACCTCTTCAATAATTTTTTCATTCAACACCCTACCCCACCACCTTTTATTTCTTATTCTTATTTAATTTTATATTTTTGTTTTTATAATTAACTAAAATTATCGATTATAATTAAATTAAAATAATAAAATCAACTATTTATTTTTTAGTTTTTTTTTTGGAAAAACAAAATTTTGTAAAATAATTTATTTTTATTTTCTTAACTTAAAATGCGACACACAAATAACTTAAAATGCAAGACAACAAAGTACAAACTCTCTCCTCTTCAACACCTCTCTCCTCTTCCCTCATATTCAATAGCCTCCTCCAATGGTCTCAACATGTTGAATATGACATTCAACAAACCATTGTAAATGGTCTAATGCAAATTTTGCTAAACTGCAGAGGACATAAATTGACTTCACCAAAATATTAGATACTTCGGTTGTTTTGGTAAATTAATATCTAAAACCTGAAGCGGACTAAAAAAAAAGTTAAATAATGAGCCAAAAATAATTACTAATGAAGACAACACAATTTCTGAATTGTTGTTGTTATATTTGACCACATGTATGCAAGGATGTTTTATAGGTAAATTGTCCTATTGGTTTTTTAAACACCATCGATGTGGGACTATTGAAACCAAACTATAACTATTTTACTACATGTCTTGTTCTTCCTCTTGCTTATTCTTTAAAACATTGACGTTGGAAAAGGAATCCAATGTTTCAAATAAATCCAATTACTCGAATAAATCAAAGTCATTTAGCGGTAGGTAATTCACATAAAATAGATTGTGATAGAGAAATTGAGGAAAAAGGAGAATGATGAAGATGCTTTTTTAAATGCACATGAAACACTATCACATTTAACATAATCATTGTAAATACATTATATATTTACCATTGATATTGCTTTGAATTATACTTACTCTGTAGTTTATGGTAGTATTGTTTATGGCATTGGATTCAGTTTAATCAAGCCATTGCACCATTCATCATTTTTCGGTTGTGAGATGGTATGTGTCTACCTGGATGTAGTTATTTTCACCTTATTCAAGTGACTCTCATATTATCTGTACAAAGAAATGAAATTCATTGTGTATTTCAAAGTATAACAGCCAAATACTCACTAAAACATGTTCTATCTACCACTAATAAGGGTGAGTTTATTTTTAGCAGCAATTCAGTTGAAATAGATTGTGATAGAGAAACATTACACATGTAATTTTGGAGAATGATAACAATGTATTTTTGGGATGCACATGAAACAGTCACATGATATATGGTAAACCTGTATGTAGTTATTTTCAGAACATTACAGTGACACTGACATGCATGTGGATGATAAGAACAAATTCTAGGACAAGGACCCTTGCTGGTGATACAAAACATACTGCTAATATCACTACAATTTGGATTATTAGTTGCAAATGTTCTTCTATCTGATTACTGATAATCAACATAAAAAAAAATTAAAAAAAATTTGAACTAGTTATTTTGGCACGCTAATTTTTGAAAAAATTAGCATGGAAAAAATTAATTAACAACATCATTTTTCTCTACGCAAATTGAGTTCAAAAACTAATGGACCAAAAAGCATACAAATGAACCGTTCAATCCAACGAACAGCCCAATATGAATTATTGGATCCTACACTTTTTGATCAAATGTATACAAGAGTCTTTTATAAGTAAATCTTGCTCTTATTTGTTTAAAACCCTTCGATGTGGGGTTATTTTACAGTGTGTTACTTCTTTCAACTGCTCATGTTTCTAGCTGTTATATATGTCTTGGTTCAAATTTAACCATTTTAAATACTTTATTGCATTGTTGTTTATAGCATTTGATTGACTTTAATCTAGCCATTTGCACTATTTATCCTTTCTCAGTTGCGAGATGTTCTATGGCTATTTTCAGCACATTACTATAACAAATTTCAGGAGAAGAGTCACATGTGTTCAATGTCCTGGCCTATCGTTATTGATAATACAAAACAATTAAAAGTAAGCTCATCAAAATAGAACAAAGCATATTGCTTGCAGCAATCAAACATGGCACTAGGAACCTGCTCGATCTTCCAATTCTATCGAATAATTTTGAAATTAAATGCAATTCTACGATTCTGAAGTTCTAAGTTCTTGTAACGGTCCACTTTTGAGGCCAAATACAAAATTACACAAAGTGCTCCCTATTATACGCAGTTATGCACGGAGGTTCATATTTTATAATTAAAACTCACAGTGATATAAGGGGCCGATCGATATTCGGTGCAAAATTTTATAATACTTGCAGTGATAAGAAACCAGTTGTTTTTTCTTATAACGATATATATACTTCTCATATATACTAAACTTAGCAATAGTTGCAGTGATATGGGATCGTTATTTGTTGTACTCAGTTCCTAGTGAAACAAGAAACTGAGAGCAAATGATGATCCCGTCATGACTACTGACCAAATTTAGACTCCAATCAATCAAAATATGGATCATGAAAAAACTAAATATGTGGCTGATGACATAGCTTTGAATTTATTTGAAAGCTGAAAATTATGCAGTCTCTAAAAGTTGTTTATATTGGATTTGAACCTATATCTAGTTAGAAAGAACAGTTTTGAAGCTAAAACCTAATCCCATTGAAACACATATAAATGGTGAAGTCAAAAAAGTGATGAGTGCATATATAATAAGCCTTATTAATGAAATATTCTTCATAACAACTCTGCATTTTCACATTGCAATTGATTTCACTACAATACATGAATAGTTTCTTTCCATTCACTACTACATGAATAGTTTGTTTAAACAAGTACACTAGTAAAAGAATTATGGTAGAACTCTTGGCTTCAAAAATGCTTATAGCTAGGTAATTATTGACTATGATCACAAAAATCTCATTAAAGGGTTGAGTGATTGGTACATTGTACAAAATTGATATCATGACTCCTAGGTTGTATGAACCAATATCCATCTAGTGATAATTTTAGAATTCATTACAGTGTGATAAGCTTAGCTTAGATTGAACCTTCCCAAACATTGTAAAGGCAAATGAACAATTGACAATGATGAAAAACTTAACAAAAAGAGTTTAGTTGTTGTATTGCATGTTTGAGGAACTAAATTTACTTTCACTACCAAATACAAAATCTGCATTGCGCAGTCTCTAAGATTGTTTGTCTTGGATGAGTGCAAAATAGGGCTTATTATAATTTATAATGTAAATCTCTACAATACAAAAGTATTCATGGATAGTTTCTTTCCATTCACTACTACAAGTACACTAGTGAACAAATTATGGTAGGACTAAAACTTTCATTAGCATAGAAATGAAAGTTTAGACTTTGGCATAGTAAATTGACTACCCTACAATTGAATTAAAATAAAATAGAAACTATCCCAAACGTACAAAGGATGTTTAATGGATTTCTAAAATATTTAACTTAATAAATAGGTTAAAGTATCTAACTTTTTTTCTAAATAGTTTAAGTATTATATATATATATATATATATATATATATATATATATATATATATATATATATATATAATCAAGCTAGTTATGATTTTTTTTTTTTTAGGAAAGCTAATTATGATTATTAACTCTATTTTCAATATTCATTTTTTGGACCAAAATTCAATAAAAGAAAATAATTTAGAAACTATTTATTTTAGTGCATTGATTTTCAAAAACAGTAAAGCATATGAAAATTAGATTATTCACATGCTATCAAATTATTATTGATGACCACTTTTATAAAATTTTGTGGACAACAAAATGTGCCTTATATTTTCCAAACACTTACAGAAAAAGGGTGTTTTATAGGTAAATATTTCTTTTTGTTTAAGCACCATCGATGTGGGACTGTTGAACCAAACTCTAAGGGTGCTATCTGCTTTGCTACTAACTAGTTGTTTTATATCTCTTTGTACTGAGAATTTCGTATTAAGATGATGGGCTTAGTTGCATAGTTATAGACTGTGACAAAAGAAAGAGGAACTGGAAAAAAAAAATTGAGTATAGAAAGTCTAATGTTATGAAAAAGAATTGTCACATTTAACAAAATCATTTCAAATACATGATGAATTTACCATTATCTTATATCTAATCCGCAACCACAAAACAAACAATGCACAAGGTATATATATGGTTCAAGTTCTTACCTAAATGAAGCTATTTTCAGCACATATAGTGACATGTTCTCATTGCTATAAGATGAAAGTGGATGATAAGAACAAACTAGGAGGAAACTCATTGATTGGAAGTAGACAGATTGATCAGCTCCTCATTGATGATATCTCATTGGAGTTTCTTTCAAAGCTCTTATCACAATTTATTTGAAGCATTTGTGTTCCTAAAATTCCATAGTGAATTGAAAATTAATCACCCAAGATTTTTGAGTGCTTATCAATGGAGAATGCTAGAATATGGAATTAGACTTTTTGCCTTTCCATTTTACTCTGATTATATATAGATTTAGCAATATGGATTTTCTTGATTTTATGTATACATGGAGTAGATAATAGGAGTCTGATTCAAACCGAATGAGCCTAACATAGAAGGAACCAACGACCTGCAACAGGTTTTGTGGTTCTTAACTGTGATGGAGCTCTGATAATCGACAAAGGAATTGATGGATGCGGTAGTGTCATATGTGATACCGAAGGTAATTTCAAGGCTGTCTTTTCCTTCTACATTAGGCTCATTCGGGTTGAAATCGTACCCCTTAATTGCTATCAAACATTAAAGATGGCTTTCCAAAGGAGCATCAGTCCTTTCCAAAACTGCTATTATTATGTTTTCTTTTAAGTTAGTTCTAACTACAAACCAAAGAACCATACTCTTAATTTGTATTTATAATTCCTAGTCATCTTTCTAACAAGTAATTCCCAAGCTTGAACAAATTTTTTGTAAGCCATGTTTGCTATAAAACCTTATTATATTTTTCTTAAATTTTTAAATTTTTTTTTATATCTATTGATGTATTTTTATTCTCTTATTTCAGCCTTATGAAATGATCTTATGATTAAAAAGATTATTTCTTAAAAAAATTGGGGACTTGAATTATTTCAATACATTGATTTTCAATAACAATCCACATGAGAAAAAATTAGGTTACAAATCAAAACTTAATTTATAATATTTCTCATTTGGACTCTCATGAAAATGAATGCATCAAAAATTAAGTGGATGTCACAACACAATTGTGATTTATTGAGTCTAGGTAAAGTTCCTTTATAGGTAAAGCTTCCTCTAGGTTGCTATAGAACCTTCTATGTGGGATTATTGTGAGTGCTAGCTGCTTTGCTACTAACTACACTTGTATATATACAGAGAAAAAAGACAACACTGTAAACTTTGAGAAGAAGAAGATCTACCTTTCTAATTCTTGGAGATAGTTTTATATGCTAATCTTTAAAACTTTGAACTGTACATGTTTAATTTTGGATTAATATGAGCTTGGCTCTTAGAATAATTGTTATTTAGAAAAAGATGATGGAAAGGAAATTGAACATCAAGTCATAGTAATGAGTCTGTAAAAGAGAATGCATGAGTACTTACCAAATTATCAAACTGTAGATTTAGAGTCCAATCAAAAATATTAAGTTCACTCATGACAAAAGAAATTAAAAAAGTATTCAGAAACTTGTGACAAGCTCTGATGCACGGACGCGGCCGAGATCTGCCGTGTCGCCGTCTCCGATGCGGTTCCGACACGGACGCGCGTACGACACGCGTACGATTCGCGTCAGACGCGGATCTAGCCGTATCCAACAAAAAAAAAACTTACGGCGGACGCGGACGCGACACCGCTCAGTTGAGTAGGACACGGCCCATGACAAAAATTAAAAAAAAAAAAAAAAAAAAAAGGAAGAGTACTAGGTTTCAAGGCTGAGATATGAATTTGGAAACTATAAAACCCAACTCACACATCTCTAATCCTGTTATCGCTGCTCACTGTGCATCCACCGCACCTTTTCCGGCGCCGCCGTCTGCTTCCTTCCCGTCGTCTCTCCATGTCGTCGTCGTCGTCGTCTACTCCAGGTTTCTATCAATTTGCTTTCTTCTTTGTTTTCTATCAATTTGCTTTCGTCGTCGTCGTCACTTTTCTCACACGACTCGTTTCACTTTTCTCTTTGTTTGCTGTGCTAGCTGGTAATGTTTTCGTTATCTTATCTGTTTGCTAACCACAAGTTTTCACTTTTCTGAAGTATACTACAATAATAATAACACCTCACAACTTTTATCACATGGTGATTGTATATAATATATTTTATATTATAATAGGTTCCCTTTACACAAGACCTATAGCACCACAAGTTCACACCACGTTTTTTATATATGTTAATCTTTTTTTTTTTTGATAACATATATGTTAAACTTTATGTATAATTTCATCATTTTGTTTTAGATTATTTTTCTTAATTGAAAGTACTAAGTTTATTTTGGTTAATTTTTGTCTTTGTTTGGTTGATTGAAAGTTTAAATAAACATGAATTATGCCTCTCGTTTTAGACTTTTTATAAATTATTCTCACAAAATACTTTATTTTATTAATATATAAAATATATATCGCCGTGTCCGTGTCCTACGTTTTTTTAGATTAGCCGTGTCCGTGTCGTATCCTGCGTCCGTGTCCGTGCATCATAGGTGACAAGTAAAACGGCAGGGAGTAAGTTCACTCACATGTGTTCTTCAATGTCCTGGCAGCATATCCTTGCTGATGGTTCCAAAACAATGAAAAGTCAGCTCATCACAATAGAACAAAGCTTACTACTTGAAGCATCCAATGAAACATTTGAGACCCAATTACACATAATGCTCCATTGTTCAGACCAATTACATAGTTTTGTCGCTATACAAATTGTAGCAATCGATCAAAAAAACACGTTCGATACTTGGAATCTGATGAGAATGAAACAACGCAAGATTAAGAAATTCGACGAGGGCGACTTGATTTGGCCTTGGGAAACTATTTCAAAAATAAAAAAAACACTTCAAAAATATATTGAAGGTAAACAATTAAGCAGAAGTATAAATGAAAAATACTGAAAATAAGGTAAAAAAGAGTTGTATTAATGTTCTTGAACTGATAGCTATAAGATCAATTATTTAGCCGATTCAACAATAGCAAAACGAAGAATAAATGTCAAACTTGTAATTTCATTGACCAATTTTAAATCCCAAACTTGTAATTTCAGATATCTATAGACCAAATTTTTTTTATTAATGAACCGTTTAATCAGTTACTTGCACAACACTATGTGAATATTTGGGTCCAAATTGTTATACTTGACAACATGTATGCAAGGATCTTTAACATTTTACGATTTCTTATAAACTAAATCATTTATGACTATATACCACTTATAACATTGTCATATCCCAATTTTTTCACCTAAGACAGCACTGACACGTGTCATTTAACCCCGATCGGTCTCAGCCTTTTCAAAAAAAATTCGATAGAGAGGTATTTTAAAATACCTCATATTTGATTCCGAGTCGAACCCTCTTCTCTCAATTTTCAATTTTCATTTAATTTCCATCTTTTATCAACTTTAAATCCATCTTAAATTTTTATCTTTTTTATCTCATTTTGATTCACTTTTAGTCCTTCTATCTTTTATTTTATTTTATCTTTATTATTATTATTTTTATTATTGTCAAATTTGGTCCGATAATATCCAAAGTGAACACAGCCTGTCAGCTTCCTCTCCAAGCCACAACAGCATGTCATGTTTCCTCTCCAAGCAACAAAATTTTGCTCATTTCAAGCTCTATAAATACAACACTCAAGCAGCACACAAAAGGGAGGGGGGGCCAACAAACAAAAAACATTCCACGGCCAGAACACAAGACAACAATTTTCATTCTTTTTCGATCCCAAACCAGCAACCAAAACACATAACAATTTTTCTCCCATTTTTTCTTACAATCCAAACCTTTCCAATCAACCAACCAAACACAAATTTCGAACCAGAACATTACTCACACAAAAATCTCAAACCAATAAAAACATTACAACACAACCGATCCAAACCCACGACACACACATCACAAGAACACAAACTGTTCTCACAACAATAACAACAAACCGTCACAAACAAATCTGTTCATGTAGAAAAGAAAGTATTATTTTCTTTCCTCTTAGATCTAGGACGTTTTAGCTTTTGTTTGGAAATTTTGTGTGCAAAATCGGAAAGAGGGAGAGAAAAGAAGGAGAGAGGACGAAAAAAAAATAAAAAAAGAGAGACACTTTCATCTCCGGCGCGGCGGCGCAGCCGCAATGGCTCACCGGTCCCCCCACCGGCCACCGCGCCGGAACCACCTCCGACCACCATCTCTCCACCGGAGAAGATGAAGAAAGGGAAGAGAGAAGGGAGAGATTCTCTCTCTAAAATAAGAGAAGAGAGAGAAAGAGAAATAAAAATGAATAAAAAACTGGAGCTGTGTATTTATAAAAGGGATTGAACCGGTTCAACTTCTGAACCGGTCCAATCCAGGCCCATTCGTTATTTTCTGAGGCCCAATCTCAATTCTTCATTTCATTCTTACACCCCCACTTTACTGCTTGCACACACACCAGCATCTCTTTTTTTTTTTATTTCTTTTTCATCCACTTTAATTCTCTCTCTATCTATTAATCCAAAGTGCTCTGGTCCTCAGTTAACTGTTAATATTATAATTATTCTCCAGAACAATCTGGTCCTTAATAATTAAATTAATCTAGGTCCAAAATTAACTGTTAATATTATATTCTTGTTTAATTTAATTATTTAATTATTCTCCAGAACAATCTGGTCGTTGTTATTTAAATTAATCCAGAGTGCTCTGGTCCAAAATTAACTGTTAATATTATATTCTTGTTTAATTTAATTATTCTCCAGAACAATCTGGTCCTTGTTAACTAAATTAATCCAGAGTGCTCTGGTCCTGTATTAATTGTTAATATTATATTTTTGTTTAATTTAATCATTCTCCAGAATATTCTGGTCCTACATATATTAAATACTATTTATATTGTTGAACTAACAATCTTTTCTTCACACCCACACACTTTTTTTTTTTTTATTGCTCTATTATTTTAATTTTCAGTTATTATTCAAAAACAACAAAAACATTCAAATATAAAAAATTCATAAAAAGATCTTTTCACAATAAACCTTGATCTTAAATCAAGTGACCGTCTTTTTATTTTATTTTTCTTAATCAAATTTCAAATCAATTCTAATTCAACTTCAAGTCAATTTCCTTCAATCTAAAAAACACAAATCAATTCTCATTTGCCACTTGGCTTTTTATTTCAAACCTTTTTTTCAAAAACTAATAAAAAATACAAAATCAATCAAACGTCAATTTCTACCCCGAACTACGAGGTTTTGATCCCTCACGGGTACGTAGGCAGAGGACCTTGCCCTTCCAAATCAACTAAAAAACAATTTTCTTTTTTTCTTTTCAACTCATCATTCAATTCTATTTTCATCTCTTTAAAAGCAAGCAAGTTTAAGCACAAAAAGTTAAATAAAATCAAGAGGTTCTCGTAGAGTACTAAAAATATTTATGATGCTAATACCTTCCCTAAATATAACCAACCCCCGAACCCTAAATCTCTTCAAAAAGGGTTGTTTGGAACGTTTTCCCCTTAAAAAAAAATTTGTTCAGTCGTGAGATAAAAAGTGATTCAAACGCTAATCAAATGGCCTTGACCTCCGAAAAATGGCGCGACAAACATATATTTAGTATTTTTTTTTTGTTGGTAAAATCCATCGATTTTGATTGCGATTTTACAATTTCCTATATCGATTCTACAAAAGTCCTTGAGTAAAATCCTTCGATTTTGATTGCGATTTTAGATGTCTCGATTTTGCTATTCCCTTTCGACCTGAAGTAAAGTCTCGATTTTGACAACCTTGTTCGTAGGATCTATAATGACAAAGGCACGCACGATCATGTGGAACTATATTGGCAAAGAGGTAGTATTAGAAAACTTCCAAATCATTGCTTATTCAAATTCGCATATTGTGTGCATTTATAGAGAAAGAAAAGTTTAATAATTTAAGGCTCGTGCTCATTGAAAGTCATGATTTGTCTCAATCATCTCATTGTTGTGTTTTTCAAAACCTCCACTTGATCAAATCAATCCACACAGAAACACAACTACTAACTTATTATTACTCTGTTTGAAAAGTTCATTTATGTGAACACTAATTAATCACTTTATAGTCCTAAAATTACACATTTGTTGAATATTAGAGGTAAAGTTTAAGAACATATAGCATAATGAGGAAAAGGTTGGTAGATCAAACGCTTTTCTGTAATCCTATAATCACACGATCAAACTTATTTACTTGTATCTTTCAAAAGTGCACACATATGGTTAGAATATTATTGAGTTCCACATCAAACTCTCCTATGGTTCCTATGTTTGTTTAAGCACCATCGATGTGGGACTGTTGAAATAAAACTCCAGAGTGCTATATGCTTTGCTACTAACTAGTTGTTTTATATGTCTTTGTACTGAGAATTTTGTATTAAGATGATGGACTTAGTTGCATAGTTATAGACTGTGACAAAAGAAAGAGGAACTGGAAAAAAAATTGAGTATAGAAAGTCTAATGTTATGAAAAACAATTGTCACATTTAACAAAAATCATTTCAAATACGATGATGAATTTACCATTATCTTATATCTAATCCGCAACCACAAAACAAACAATGGACAAGCTATATATATATATATATATATATATATATATATATGGTTCAAGTTCTCATTACTATAAGATGGAAGTGCATCATGATAAGAAAAAACTAGGAGGAGACTCATTGATGATGCCAAACAATGAAAAAATCTCATTGGAGTTGCTGTTATTGAGTAATGAAATCTACCTTATTCTGCAAGAAAACATGTTGAATAGATTTCTCACTCATAGAACACAAGTTGCATTGTGAAACCAGAATATGCAAATAAGCGAAGATTTAGAAGGAGGAATATGTGTTGGTTTATAATAATGATAGCCATCTCTAAATTGAAAACTTCCAACTCAAGTTATCATCACCTTGTAAAATAGACTCAATAATGTACCACTTCTGATTATAGATTAAATTGACCACTTTATTTTGAAGTTATCAAGTTATATTGAATAGTGACTTTTCAGTTCATCTACTCTAATCATTGTAAAGGCAAATGAACCATTGACTATGAAAACATATAAAAAAAGGTTTAGTTGTTGAAATGAAAATCATGTTTAAGGAACTAAGTTTACTTTCAAATTTTATGCATAACTAAATGTAAGTTTAAAAGTCATCCAATCAAGCATGACACCAGGACCCTACGAAATCTTCTCATTTTATCCAGAATTGAATCCAATAATTTAAAGACCAGATACACAAAACTCCAAAAAGTTAAAATTGACAAAACTCATCATCGCCTTTGGAGCTCTTCAAATCTAACCGAAAAGAAGAATTAGCAGTTGCAAAAACCTACCTAGTCAGGTATATTGTGATGTACATTAGCACAATTTTAATGCAATAACGCTACCACAAACTCTTTAAACTATGTCTAGCACAATTTTCGGATATACTATTAAGTTAAGTACGTAAATTGGTTGGTTTGTGTATTTGTCCTTGGGATGACAAGTATCTATAATGGCAAGAAAGGTTCAAAGGATTCAAGTTAATATCAATTGCAAATCCTTCTGTTAAACGGAAAGAAAAAATAATTATGAATTCTTAGTTTTTTCAGTAAATTGATTGTCGGGAAAATCCAACAAGAAAAATATTATTAATAACAATAATTTATATCTTATTGAAAATTCTCAAAAATCAATTCACCAAAAGTTATTACTACACACTGTGAATTATTGGTTCAGAACAAATTAATTGGCTTTGAGGTATAGAAGGGTCTTTTTATAGGTAAATCTTCCTCTTTATTTATCAACCCCTTCGATGTGGGACTTTTGACAGGAGTCTAATTTATATGTCTTGGTACACATGCTATTCTTTACAACTTTTAACTTGTTCAACTTTGGGCTTCATTGCTTAGAATAAATGTTATTTAGTACAAAATGTCTGAGATGAAATTGAATATTAAAGTCTTAGTAAATGAGTACTGACAAAATTACCAAAGAGGATCAAAACATTTAAGATAGGAATAATTTGTGGCTGATGATGTTGCTCCTAATAGTGATACAATACTTACTTTCTCTCTAACATCATTCCAATCCGGTCCTTCTTCTCTCACACTCTATTCATACCCATCCATGAATTCACTCCAGAGCGGTGAGTGGCTTCGTTCTTCCCTCCTAACCCCCAACTTCCACCAAACAAACAAACAATCATGACCGAACACGGCAAACTCAAATCCTACTCCGGCCACCCTCCTCCGCCGTCGGTTTCCCTCACCCCGACCCTCCTCCTGGATCCGACCCCTCCGCCCCTATTACAGTTATGGCTACTAAGCTTTTTCCGGTATTGTTCCTTCTTTTATTTATAGCTTATCTCTTCCATTTGGTTTTGTTCTGTAGCTTGAAAATGAAAATGTTTTGCAGCTTGAAAATGAAAAAATTGAATTTTTTTTTATTTTATATGTTAATATATTTTGATGAGCTCTATGACTGACTGGTCATACTAATTTAGAAATTTAATGAATTTTGGGTTATAAGTTCAATTTATCGATCTTCCCTTTTTGTTTGGAGATTTTGTTATTTTTTGTTGGTTTATACTTATCTAATCTTGGTTGTAGATTTATCTCTGTTCTTGACTGGCTCCTCTTTGTTGTTGATATCTAAGCTCTAATCCAGGTAACCAATGACGGTTTGATTTAATCATATGTGTTTTATTCTTTGATTTCCTTCACATTTTATGAGTCTTACTAACCTAATTTGATTACCCTTCAGCAAAATTTGGACTTTGCACCTTCATGCACACCTTTTTTCTTTTTCTTTTTTATGTTTACAAAACTCAATTTCCTCGGTTGTGTAACGATTAAGTTATATGTACTGTGAAGGGCATTGTTAGTATGCAAGAGCCATGTCAATTAATTCATTTCAAGTTATGGATTGTTTTCCTTGATTTTTTTTTTCTTCAAACATCCAATGTGTATTTTAATGGATTATATGTAAATGTCATCTTTCGTCTGTGTATACTACTGTTAAGCTACTTCTTCTAGGTGTTCTGCCATATCACTATGAAGCTACTTCTTCTCTGTTTGAGTCATTCTTCTCACCACATCGGTGCTCTGCCATTTTCTTACATGATTTAGGTTATTTCTGCTTTTGGTTGTTTTTTTCTTTACATCACTTCATATATTCTTCTTTTATCTTTAATTTTGCTTTTGGTTGTTGTGCTCAATATACTATTTCAAATGTGGCTGCTAAAGTGATTCTTGAAACTTGAAAACAATGTTATGTAAATTTGTTTAACTCTATGTGATTTAAATCTTATATTTGAAGCAAGAATGTCAAATAGCTATCGGTGATCAATGATATTAAATCATTTTATCTTATTGTAATGGTTGAATAACTGTTGAGAATGTAACAGTTTTGTTCAATGAATTGTTTACTAAGCTGAGATTATTGATCACAATATACGTTTATTCATACTCTGTTAAAAATGAGTTCTTTTTTGAATTCTTAGGTAGCTCTCGCTGTTGAGTTCCAACTCCTTCACTTATATAAACTTAAAAAAGTGCTAACGAGTTCTTTTTTAAATTAGGACTTATTTACTTGACCTTCTGACTTAGAAAGTTCTATAGTACTTTCAATTATGCAGGATTTAGGGAGTACTCAGTTATTGAAGATCAATATTAATACGTTGTGTCATTGTTGTATTTTTTTACATTCTAATTCTGTCAGTTTCGTATCTGCTACTGTTCTATATAATAAGGTACCTTTGATGTAGTTGTGTGGTACCTTTTGTACTCTGTTTGTGTCTAAGTACAATTTATCATTCCTTTTAGGTTGGCTATAATGTTTTGTAGGAAAAAATTTGGTTTTTATTTAGTGATTGACACTTGAGTATTTTGGAGAAAGATTTGAAAAAGAGAGGTTAGTTTACTGACTGATAAGTATTAGAACTTTGGAGAGAGATTTGGAAAAGATGTCAGTTCATCATCTTTAGTATTGGAATAATATGTCAATGAATTATATTTTCCATGCCTTTTATGTTGTCACTTTCCAATTTTGTTTTACCATTTTGTGCAGAAGGTGTCAAATGTAGAAAATTTGGATTTGGATTGGTTTTACATAGTGTTTTCTGAGTTAATTATTCTATTTCAGCTACATAACTTTCTTCTAACTTTTTCTTTGTTATAAAAGTTATAATATTGTTTTCTGTCAAGCTTCCTTGATTTATCATAGATTATATAACAATGATTTAAACTAACTTCAGTTGGATCATGTAAGGTTCAATCCATATCAAGTTAAATGTTAAAGTATCCTCCTTTGTTTCTCTATGCTCAATTGACTCAAATATCCCCTCTTGGTAATTCTTTTAAATTACATTAAAGAAAATATTATTTTCTTTTTGATTTGTTTCTTTGTCGTCTCATTTAGATCATTAGAGTTGCAAACCAATGTTATACTATATGCATCTCACTTTTTAGTCATGTCAATTTAAGTGGTTAGGAAATTTATGGAATAAGCTAATTACACAGTTAGTGTACGGCAGCTTTGCTGTTGCTTTCATACTGTTGAGTGTTATACTTCAACCTTGATTTAGTTTCCCTTATAATGGCAGCTTTGGCATGCTGTAAATTTATAATTTTTTTCTAATTCTCATGTACGGAAGTACTTACATATTTGTAATAGAAAATTATTGCTTTCTTTTATGCCCATCACATAGAGGATATAGAATAATACCACCCTACGACCAAAAGGAAACTCATAAAAGGATGATCTTTAGTTTAAAGCTAAAGAGATGGAAAAAAATGTATTCAACCCAATTAGGGGGCGAAGAAGTGTTAAAGAGTCTAAAATGTCAAGACTGTGGGAACCAAGCAAAGAAGGATTGTGCATACTCAAGGTGCAGAAGTTGCTGCAAAAACAAAGATTTTAACTGCCATACACATATCAGAACTTCAGAAGCACTTGGATTCCTGCTGATAGAAAATTAGTGGAAAAAAAGATCTGAAATGCATCCTAAAATGCCATGGATCGTGATTGAAGATTCAAAGTAATCAAGGAGCATTATTTCGTAATATTAGTTATGCCGACATGTCTTAAGTGAAACCATTTTGGCTATCTAATTGTTTGTTGTCCCTTTCTTAGTTAAAATTTTCCATTTATGGAGTTGTCATATTTTGTGTGAATTATGTAAGGGCTGGGTTAACTATTTTGGATACAAATTTGTATTTGCACCTTTTGCTGGATTGGCATTAATTAAGTATTTTTTGTTTTTAAGCTTGAATCTTGGATTTGATATTACTTTAGAGTAAACCATGTGAATCTGTGATGCCATTTTTATCTTTTTATGAATAGCGGTGACATCCAGTGTGAGTTTTCTATATCAATTCATGTTTGCTATTTCTCACTATCAACTCATTTTTTATCGTATAAATTGTGGTCCATCATGAATACATAATTGTATAATGTCAGCGAACGTAAAAATAAAATAAAAAAATGTAGAGTCTTTAAAAAAAGGAAGCAATTTTTCACATAAGTACACATTAAAAGTAAATAATATGAAAATCAATTTCATCTTAATTTTATATATATGACGGTAATTTGCTATGGTTATTCTCATAAACTTTCAGCATGATGAACGATCAATTAAGTTAACCATAATCTTGAATCAAGACATGATTGGCATTTGCCATGGAAAAACATGTCAAGACAAATTTTATTTCGATATTGTATTTCTAATAATTTTATTGGTGTTTATTGATAGACTCATGCATCTCATTGGTCAAAGGTCAATTATCGGTATCAATTACGGTCGATATCGCACGGGTCAAGAGTCTAGTACAAATGAAAAGAAAAGTTGCAAAGAAACCCTAGCAAAACCCTAAGCAAACCCCAACACTTTTTACTAAAATGCCCTTCTTTGAAGCCAAAATGCTGGTTTTTTCAAAATTCAAAATCTGTCTTCTGCTTTTATCAGTAGAGATGCACACTAATCAGAAATAAGCACAACAAAATAAACCAATAGCACAAAAAGCTTCACGTGACCATCCCTCTCTCATAATACAGCTTTTTTCTCTCTGTTTCTCCTTCTCTTATCTTCTCATAACCATCTTCTTCTTCTTTCTCTCTCTCTCTCTCAAAACTGGAAAATACTTCGGTGACATAGAGTTAGGTGACATTGGCCAATCACAATGCCACAATGCTTGTGTTTCTCTTTCTTTCACAAGCATTGTGACATTGTGATTGGTCAATGTCATCAATGTCACCCAACTCTATGTCACCCAAGTGCTACCCGTGGTAGAGAGAGGGAATCGCGGTGGAGTTAACGGATGGAGATAGGGTCTCCCTTGGCCATCCAATAAAGTCTCAGCCTCATTAACATATGGTAATCAATCTTTACAGGTTTTTCAATTTCCATATTTCTTTCAGCTTCAATCTTTTTTTTCTTCCTTTTCATTGTTATTAAATGAATTTGACTTACCAAAAATATTTGATCACACATACCATATATTTGGTTAACTTAAATTTTTCAGAATGATATAAGACGTGTAGAAATTAAGGGTGTCTACCTATCATTGCTGTCACATACACTTTGTAAGGATGCACGGTTTATTCGTATTCATTAGCTAGTTGAAGTAACATCATATGATAACAATATATGTCAAAAATATTTTTGAGATTACGTATAAAATAATTGTGCATTAATTTTTATAAAGAGACATATTAACTAGTGCAATTTTATCAAAAAAGAAAAATTATCTATTGTCTAAAGTAAATTGATTTTTTAGAAAACCAGTACTCAAAAAAATAATTTATATAAAAAATTAATTTTTCTAGATACCGGATTTCTTAACAAATCAATGCACTAAAAATTATAACTAATGAACATCGTGAACAACAAAATCTTGGTTATTGTATCCCAATAGTTACTTAAATCAAAAGTATATAAGGTTCTTTTATAGGTAAATCATCCTATTGTTATTTCAGCACCTTCGATGTGGGATTTACCCAAACCAAACTATTTTATATGTTCTGTTCCTCCTCCTCCTCCTCATGTTTCCAGCTGTTTTAGATGATTCAGCCAAATCGTCGCCGTTAACAGAATCAAAGAAAGAGGATATTTGAAAAACGTCACACTCTTGCAAGTTAGAAATCAGAAATGAAATCTGATCAAGTAAAAGTGCCTTTCAATTAGGAGTATGTATACGTATAAGTTCTATTTGAGTAGTTGACAATAGCATAGAGTATTAATATGTTCTAATTACTTCATAAAATGATATTAATATGTTTTCAAATAAGTGATTCCCAAGCATCAACAAATTTTTCGCAAACTAATTAACATCAAAACTTTGTATGTGTGAAAGCTATTTAAGTTCAATAAATCATGGATGTTAAATAGTACATGTATATTAACATAATTTCTTGTTGTTGAGAAACATGACATCCATGAAAGTAGAGAGAAGAAAGCTTAGAAAATTATTGTATTGATAATTGTTGAAGGGATACAAAATTGAAAAGATAGTTACAAAAGAATCAACTTGTGACTTATATAGTGAATACACTAATACCCTTAACTAACTCTAAAATGAGTATAACTACCTATATTTCAACACTTGTGACATATATACTTCAGATATTTGCATATATACCACCAGAAACTGAATTAAATTTAACAAACTGACTAGCAACAAGAAAAAATGTCACATCACAGTGATAGGGACAATGACAATGATAACGTTGTAACTAAATTGTCAATAGGAAATGTAGAAACAAATTAATTTAGTAAGTTATATTTCTAATCAAGTTAAACTTTCTTTCCAAATTTCTGTTGCTTGTTAATCCGTTGACAAACATAGTATTGAGATGAAATCAACTACATGGAATCCTTTGTAGTCCACTCCTAACTCAACTTGCAAATGTTGAGTTTGCTAGGCTGGACGTCGAGATTAG
Source organism: Medicago truncatula (assembly GCF_003473485.1). NCBI lineage: Eukaryota > Viridiplantae > Streptophyta > Magnoliopsida > Fabales > Fabaceae > Medicago > Medicago truncatula. The sequence continues at coordinate 156,984 of NW_024340360.1, read as the reverse complement.
GGTTTGAACCCAGATTCCTTCACTTATACATGTGTGTGAGTTGTAAGTGTGAATCGTGATTTTTGTAATTCTGTCCATCAATCGACAAAAAGATAGGGAAAAAAAAATGTCTACATATAGTTGACATTTTTATGATTATCTAATTCAGTTTTGGATGCACAAAAAGAGAAAACTATAAAGGAATTAACCTAGGAGTAGAAACTTCAATACAACTAGCTAAAAGTAAATGACTAATTTAAAGTGTTGAAACATGAAGCTCCACCTTAGTAAAATTTAAAATATTTCAAACCTTCAAAGCAGGTAGGAATAAAATATGTGAGGTTTCTCCATTTATATTTAAAATTTGGGAAAGCTAAAAAAACAAAAGAAACCCATTTTGAACATATGTTTTACAAATGTGAATCAATAAAAATGTGAATTTAAGGATCAACAAAGTTGTTGAGAAATAGGAGTTTCAAGTCTACCAGGCTAAATTTTCCAGTCAGGTCGTGGCAAATTATATTACTACCTTAGGTGATAGCAGAGATTTAGGTTAAAACTAGAAACAAATTCATATTGACAGTATTGGAATTTATATTATAATTACAATATAGCAAAAAAAAAAAAAAGAAGCAATAAATAACTAAAATGCGAAAGGAAATGAGACACTAGCTCCAACACCGACACATGTGTTTACGTTCAATTAATACATTTTCTCAAATTATCATCAGTGACAATGTATTCGTGTCAGTGTTAGTGTTGCGTCTGTGTTAGCGCTTCATAGGCAATATTTCGAGAACTTTAAATTTGTTAAATTTTGGATTAAGATGGGTTTCGTTACATAGGATGTGACAAGAGAAACTGAGAAAAGAACCTGTAGCAATATGGATTTTCTTGATTTTATATATATATGGAGTAGATAGTAGATACTTAATAAGATTGTTTATGCTTTGTATTTTGAGAACCCAGTGATTTGTGGATAGGAGATATGCACTTTCAAAAAATATCTTCACTACTTGAACAATTTACTGATTAGTTATCTTTTTATCTGAACCATTACAGTGCAGCCATAGAAGAAACATATGTTAGGCAGCTTGTTTAGTGTGCAGATAATATTTGTCCGCGTACTCCAAGGAAGTAACAACTGCTTGCGTCTCTGGCAGATAAAGTCTCCAGCAGATTTTGTGGCTCTTATCTATGATGGGCATGGCGATCGACAGAGAAGTTGCTAGCTGCGGTGGTATCATACGCAGTAGTGAAGTTAATTTCAAGGCTGTCTTTTCCTTCTATATTAGGATGTTTGATAGGGGGGACTTTCAAAGGTCTAAATCTGGCGTGGAAAAGTGGGACATAGACTCATTAGGGTTGAATCAGAATCCATAATTGCTATCAAACTGGTTAAATATGGTTGTCCAAAGGAGCACAAGTCCTTTCAACTCGCAGGATATTTATAGGATCTATAATGACTAAGGTACAATCATGTCGAACAATATGTGAAAGAGGAAAACCATGTGGCACGATCTATAACTTAGTCTTTAAATGATAATTGAAAAATGAACTTTGCCTTGTCCGAAATACAAGATTATAGAGGACAAAGATGAAAAAAAATACTACTAGTTATTGGATACATTGATTTTAGAGGGACACACTAAATGGAAAAAAAAATTTCCTTTCAGAACACCCACAAAAATCAATGCACCGTAAATTACTTTACTCGATTGACTCCAAATTGTTAGTTTTATAACTGGTGTTCCTCTTGCTTGTTTAAGAACCTTCGATGTGGGACTATTCAAACCATACTATATTATATGTCAGAACCATTCAAATACTCCTGAAAATCTACCAAGTCTTCCAAAAAGCCATTGGAAAATGAATCCAATGTTCATCTGAAGTAGATAGATAGATCTCCTGAGAAGATATCAAATAATGAAAAATCAGCTGTGAATAGACTTGTAATCTGAATCTGAATCTACATGATATTTACTATTGAATGAAAAATCAAAATTGCTAAATGATTCAATTGAATAGTGCCATGACATGATTTCAACTAAGTTATTATTATTCATCGTTGTTGTTGAACAAGCAGCAGGAGGTGCAAATTTGTTTTGTGTGATCTTAATTCAATTATCTTTCTACTTAACTTTGATCTTAAGTTTTCTATTTCAATTTTAAGTTTAATCAATTTGTTTTGATTGATCATGTAGTTTGTCACAGGTGAAAATTGGAACCACAAAGAATTGAAAAAAATTGAGAGAGAGGAAATATTGGGTTTTGTCTGGATTTTACCTTCTTTTTTTGTTGACTGGTGAATGAGTGATTGAAATTAATGTTCTCGAAATGGCAATGATAGATGTATTAGCAACTATCCTTCAATTTCATATTCTGTTTTTTTTTTTTTTTTTTTAATGTTTAAATTTTTGACAGATTTTTTATATTCACTTTCTTTTCTCTGGTTTTGTTTGGTGACAGATTGGAGTTTGTTAGAAAATGAAGCATCACAAATTACAGTTGGAGGTGTTTGATGAATCTTATTGCCAGGACTCAAATTATAGGTATAACCTTATAAGTACCTTTTATCTACATAAACACATGTTCTGATTTCATTTTGGTTTGAATTAATATGGTAAATAAAATTGAAATTGTTGATAATGGTTATGATTCTGATTATTTGGTTATATGATTATTACCTTCCACAAGTTGATAATTGAAATTGTTGAAATTGTGTTTTTCTCTATTATGTTGTAGGTTCACAAAGTTGTTAAGATAATCAGAATAAACAGAAGCAGAGGCAGAACACAACCATGTAGAGGTATACATATTTACTTTTCACTATTTTGTGTTGAATTTGTAGTTTTTTTGGTTTTAATTCAGGGTTTGATTCTTTGGGTTTGTGTTGTTGTTTATTGATTCCGGAGGTTGTTATTCACATTTTGCTTTCAAACGGTGGATTTGTTCCTTTGATTCATGAGTGATGAGTTTCTCCCACAATTTTGATTTAAGCTTGATATGTGGGTTTGTTGTGTTTTACACTCTAATTATTTGCTATAATTTGGTAGTTACCTTTTCAAGTCAGTTAATGGTGCTCTTCCTTTGATTGTAAGTAGAAACCTCGATTTCGCGACTTTTATGAACTGTGGTTTAGTTTGATCGCCGTGACTTTTGCATATTTCACTTATCATAGTCTGGAAATTGGTATTTGTATTTTGTTTGATTAGGTTAATTCATCGCTATTAATTTCTCATTTAAATATTGTTTTGATGATTTTTGGTTTATTCTGTTACAAATGCACCCTGAGCACTCATAATAATTGTATGCAAGTGTTAGCAACAAAGACTGTGTATATTTTTTTAGCGTCATTGTCTTGATCTTGAACATTAAAGGCTATGATTAATTATATTTTTAGTTGCAGTGTTTCTATTTTTAAGTGAAAAATTATGTTAAGATATTCATGGATTTGAACTATATTTTCAGGAGCATATGAATGACCGTTGGAGTATGGGAAGCAACATTCATCCGTCTACCCAGTCAAGGAAAATTTCCATAGGAGCTATGGCAGAACCGAAAGCCAGCTCAAGAAGCGGACCTCTAAGAAAGGGGTTCATTTTTGTTGTCCTTAGAATCAAAAAGAAATACTAGGTGTTTGTATGCTTCTCTACTTTTTCAGGTGAGGTTCATTTGTAGTTTGTTTTCTTTCTTTGCAGTTTTTTTTTTTATTGTAGATGATCATATCATAGATTTGTATATTTTTTTATGGTGTTTTTCATTTTACAAATAATTGTTTTATGCTTGGTTGATATCACTTTACAGTGATATAGATGATTTTATATGTAGTTGTAAAATTGCATCCTCAATTTTCCTGATTTATTTTCTTATTTTTTTGCAGGCGGTGAAATTATTGGAGTGGGTTGTATTCTCAGGGTTCTGTTCATATCCAGGTGAGATTCTACTGTCTTTTGGTTTCCTTTTTTGTTTGTTTGTTCTTGTAGATGATCTTATATGTCCCTCTATATTGATTTTAATGGTGTTTTTTCATTTTACAAGTAATTGTTTTACACTTCGATGATGCCAATTTGAAATGACAAGTTTAAGTTGTCATACCACAAAGCCCTTGATTATTTGTTTGAGTAATTGCTTTGAGATCATAACTATTAGGCTGTGTAGTTGTTAGTGTCATATTTGATATTCATACTCTGGTTTCAATTTCCTAATGATTATGATGTTGCAGTTTGAAGGTTGCATTAGGATATTGCAAGTCAATGGACATAAATATGCAGCAAAGGTGATATTTATGAGTTTATATGTGATTGTAAAATGTCTGGCTTTGGCTATCTCATCCTTCATTTTCCTGATTTCTTTACATCATTTTTGCAGGTTGCGAGATTATATGAGGGCTACTTACACATCCAGGTCAGCTACTATTATTTTTTGGTTTATTTCATTGCATTTTGTTTCTTTGTAGATGATCTTAGGTGTGCCTCTTTAATGATTTTAATGGTGTTTTTTTACAATACTATATAACTTCATTTTACCAGCTCATTCCGTTTACAATATGCTGGTTCTTTTATTTAGAGTCAAGCACAAGATTCATTGTTTTGTTCCCTAAAAATAGTCTTCTTCTTTTATTGTTGTGTGCAGAATATCCAATTTTTGTATATTTTCACATTATGCACTCATTTCATTTAACATTTTAGTGCACCCAAATGTGAAGTTTAGACAAGAACTTTACATGATCGTTTTGTGTTGTTCTACAACATCTTGGAAGAGCCATATTCAAAATCACAAGATTTGTACGATGCTATGACTCATTTATCATTGTTTATCTACTATATTTTGCTATAGCATGTTCGTGTCTTTGTTCTAATTATGTTGTTGTTCATGCTCTTTGCTTCTAGAGTGAGTCTCTTCTTTCATAACTTTGATTAATCAGTTGGCAATAAGTTTGAGAACCAAAGAGAGGGTTAAGAAGGCCAAATATGGTGTTGTCTCTGCTGTTCTTACATCAAATGATGCCACTGAGACTAAGATAAGCTGAATCATGTTTACGGATCTGTCATGCTTTTGAATTACGATCACAGCCGCAGGTGCTGTTATACTGCGAACATTTTTATTGCGGAAAAATCTAGGACTTACTTTACAGGTTCTAAAGAAAAAAGGTGTTGTGATTCTCCCAGACATTTATGCAAATTCAGGAGGTGTTACAGTTAGCTACTTTGAGTGGGTTCAGGTAACTTATATTTATATAATTAAACTCTGTTTTCATATGGATGCTTTTGCATGTGTAAGAAACTTATGATTGAATTTTATGTGGCACTCTTATTGTTATCTTAGGGAGTAGCTTCTTTGCTCAATGGCATGTTTGGTTCTGTAACCGGAAGTGCAGCATCGGTGTACGTTTATCTCATCTCTTTCTCATAAGATTCTCTTTGTCCTATTCATTTTCTGCATTATGCACTGCACTTATCAGTTGGTTTTATGATTTTTTTTTTCCTGCATTTGGTATGATGGGCTAACAGGCTCTGCATCATTTCATAATTTTAGCATATTTTCTAATCTATGTAACTTTATGTTCTTTTTTACATAAATTCAGATTTGACGTTTCTAAAGGTTAATATCCTATTTTTAATGTTGTTCTTTTAGTGATATCTGATGCCTCACCCTTTCCTTTTCAACTAGGAAAATTTGGAGCATTTTTACCTCTATACCTTTCAACCTGAAAAAATTGAATCTTTCCATTCAAATAACTAGATGTTGGGAACTGTTGGGTATGACATTACTCGAGCACTCCTAACGACTGCTAACAATTTTACAACTATGCTTTTTGATTTATTTGACAGGTTACAAGAGTAGCAAAAATTACTAAGAGTTATGACCATTTGGAGCTTATGCCAAAGTCGTAATTCTACCGACACCACACCTACTTTCATCGTGAGCCGAGCAAAGGTCTCCCTAAATGAATGTAAAGAACAAAAGCACAGAATGTTTTTGCCTACATGGTTTTTATTGACTAAATTATTTTATTAGGTGGTATAAGTGCGCCTCTGCGGGCTTCACAGTGTTGGGTGTTTATATGATAGCCAATCATGCTGTTCGATACATCATGAAAAGATGACGTCGCAATGAATTGGAAAAAAAGGTACACATCACCGGATACAAAACTGAATACCGTTGAATGTCTTTCAATTTGGAAGACAAATTTACAATGTTATTTATGAACAATGCATATGCATATGATTCTACTTCATTTTACATTACTTCACACCTTTAATAATCTGAGCAATTTTATGCAGGGTTCTCGCTGCAGCTGCTAAGATATGTGGACAAGATAATGGAGGTATATTGCAATGGTGTTGGAATCCGAGAGAATGCTTGAATAGGAGGTGATGGCTGGTGCCTTGTGGAGAGGACTGTTTTGGTTGCTGCTATGAGGTTTTGGGCCTGTCAGTTATTGGTTTTTGGTTTATTGGCTTTCTGTTAGTTTTTCTGCAGCATTACTGCCGCTGTTTTTTCTATCAGTTTCGTGGTTTTGGTTGGCCTATGCGCTTCTGCGTTTTGTTTTGCCGTTGTAGCCAGCTTTGGCTTTTGTAATTCTCTTAAACCTTTAGCACTTCTTGTGCTTTGTTATTATTAATATATGTTGTTTCAGAAAAAAAATATCTATCATTTTGAATTCGCAGACAAAATACACTCCCTAATTATATAAGCCTCGAAATATAATTTTCTTTTCATAAATTTGTGCCTTCTAATGTTCACAATATGTTTGGTGATATGCTGACTAAAACTCATTTATATTGTTGTCTCAAATGTGTGCTGGGCTCATCAACAAATAACATGGAGTGGCCGGCAACACTTTATTATTTATACACATCTAAAATTAAATTTAAGTTTATAGATTTAACAGTGTAGCTATGGTTGTATAGTAGTAAACTCGTGTCTGATATTGTTTATGTAATGGTTCAAGAGTGCATTAGATCTAGCATTTTATTACACACTAGCTTTATTCATTCAATTAATATGGAGTTCAAATTCAGCATACTAGCTCTATTGTTAATAAAGTGCTAAACCAAAGGATTAAAACAAATTTTAGTACTGTTAAAAAAAAAGGAACAATTCTTTTACTAAATCAAGGCATGGTGATGGAACATTGCTTTACCTCTATGCTAACTTGCTTGATTTCCTACGTCTTCACACACATAAAATCCTTACACTAGTTTTAAATGATAGAATACAAGATATTTCCAAATTTCATTCGGCATTGGTCAAGGTCGAGGATAATGTTTCAGATGATGTACAAGTATTACATTGTATGGGTTGTGAGGAAGAAGAAAATGCTAAGGGGGTTTAATTGGTATTAGCGATTTTTTGCTACAAATTCTGGTTTTGATATATGGGAATGTACGTGGAAAAGTTGTGACTGTTAAGTTTTTGATGAAGTTTTCTAAGAATTTAGCCTATGCTTAGGCTGTTTCAGATCATGGTGATGTCCTTGCCTTGCTGACTAGTTGTGAAGTGTTGATAAATCTAGTTAGTGTGTTAAGGTAGTGCAAAGAATTATGGTTAAGCATGAACTTGTATATATGTTTATCTTGCTTGTAAAGGGTGTTTTCATATATAAATCTTCCTCTTGGGACTTCTAGACACTACACTTTTAAACTAATTATAAATGAACATCATTATTAGTACCAATGAACATTAATTTTTAAACTAAGTGGACAAAGCAATGTGAATTACTTGGTCCGGAAAGAGTTACTTTGTCTCCGTGTATGAATGATCTTTTATAGATAAATATTTTTCTTGGTTGTTTCAGCACCTTCGATGTGGGACTGCTGCACCAAACTATTTTGTATACTTCAGACCTGGAAAGCTTCTTTTGAGATATACAAGGATAAGCTAGAAGTGAACAAAACTGTAAGTTTAGCTGTCATGGTTTAACCATTACAGTAGTTAAAGTAAGATTATGGGGAGGGATCAATCGCATGAAAACTGAAAATTCTACTATTAGAAAAACATATAATCTGCATTTAATCTCATTGCAGTTTTAACGGAAATATCAACTGTCACTCTATCTTCTGCAGGTCATTGGAAATGGTATGCCAGTATGGTTCTAGCTTTGAAATAAAACAATTTTATATGTCTTGTTCTTCCTCTGTTCATGTTTCTAGCTTTATTCTTTATAACTTTGAAAGCAACATGACCTTGTGATAGTGACCTTTCAATTGGGAGCACATAGCTATAAGTTCTATTTGATTAGTTAACAATAGTATAGAGTATTAGAGGTGAAACTAAGACAAAACTGCTGTTATTATGTTTTCTTTTAAGTTAGTTCTAACTGCAGACCAAAGAACCATACTCTTAATTTGTATTATAATTCCTAGTCCTCTTTCTAACAAGTGATTCCCAAGCTTGAACAAATTTTTTGTAAGCCATGTTTGCTATAAAACCTTATTATATTTTTCTTAAATTTTTAATTTTTTTTTTATATCTATTGATGTATTTTTATTCTCTTATTTCAGCCTTATGAAATGATCTTATGATTAAAAAGATTATTTCTTTACCGTATGAACAGAAAGAAAAAATAAAAAAATTGGGGACTTGAATTATTTCAATACATTGATTTTCAATAACAATCCATATGAGAAAATATTAGGTTACAAATCAAAACTTAATTTATAATATTTCTCATTTGGACTCTCATGAAAATGAATGCATCAAAAATTAAGTGGATGTCACAACACAATTGTGATTTATTGAGTCTAGGTAAAGCTTCCTCTAGGTTGCAATAGAACCTTCGATGTGGGATTATTGTGAGTGCTAGCTGCTTTGCTACTAACTACACTTGTATATATACAGAGAAAAAAGACAACACTGTAAACTTTGAGAAGAAGAAGATTTACCTTTCTAATTCTTGGAGATAATTTCTTTGTTCACAAATGCAGCAATAAAAAAATGGGAGGTTGGTACTTTCATTGACTACATGAGCCTCGTGCTCATTGAAAGTCATGATTTGTCTCAATCATCTCATTGTTGTGTTTTTCAAAACCTCCACTTGATCAAATCAATCCACACAATTAACAATTAACAATGATGAAAACTTAACAAAAAAAAGTTTAGTTGTTGTATTGTATTTTGAGGAACTAAGTTTACTTTCACATTGAGTGCAACATACTACCAAATATAAGTTTAGGCAACATGGTTTATCTGAAAATATAATCAGATAAATTCTGCTATTAGGAAAATATAATCAGTGTTTTACAGTCTCTTGCTTGTTAAAGAAACTTCGATGTGAGACTATTGAATTCAAACTAGTTTATATGTCTTGTTTATGCTATTCTTTACAACTTTGAAAGCAGCAGAACCTTTTGCAGGTTACAAAGAACAATATATTAGGGAAATTAATGCCACACTCATGCAAGATATTGGATTAAGTAACAGAACATGTTGCAGTGCCTTTCAATTCAAACCTAGTCCCATTGAAACACTTACAAATGGTGGAAATTCTCCAATATTAGGACAATTGCCTTCCAAGCAATAGACCCGGGTTCAACTCCCAGAAAATGCAAATATACTTTTAAAACGTAGTACAAGTGAGTTACACAGAGAAGTCTCACAGCATTAATAGCAATTTGCATAACACATACATAGTAAAAAACGTAAACTATTAGTATTAGGAACCTAGCTTCAAGGGAAATAGGTAAACCGTGAAGGCATATAAATTTCACACATAGATGATCACATCCATTAATTTAAAATCGACCTTCATTCATCTCAATCTCTTTAATTCCATTTGCTAAATCAGTTCATTGGATAAGTTTAATAGATGCATAAACTCTCTCAAATACCCTCATGTTTCATTACTCATCTATCATCACATTACTTACACTTTCCTCATCAATTTTTCATGTCAAAATACATTTTTTCACCCATACCTACAATATGTTTGTTGAAATTCCTCAACCAAACATATTTTTGCATTATCCAATGACTTCTACTTAAATTGGACGTTTCAATTAGACAAACAACAAGTAATTCTTATTGTTGGATAATGATCTTCAAAGTCTCTAACCCCACATTCTATTAAACAGAAGAGAAAAAAAAAGGATTGATTTACCAATTAAAAAAAATGAAGGACTCTTGATTAATTCGGTACATTTAATTTCAGATAAACCATTCCAACATGTATATCAGAAATCAATTGACCAAAAGTTATTATTGATGAGCAGTTTAATAAATTAAGTGGACAACACAATATGAATTGGTCCGACTCCGAACTGTTATACTTAGAAAACATGTATACCAGGGTGTTTTATAGGCAATTATTCCTCTTGGTTCTTTGAAAACCTTCGATGTGGGACTATATGTCTTTTTCTTCATACTCATGTTTCTAGCTGTTCTATAAGTCTTCGTTGCATAGAATAATTGTTATTTAGAACAAAATTTCTACGATGAAATTGAACATCGAGTTTTAGTAAATGATAATGATTACTGATATTGATATTACCACCACCTCTGCAAATAATAATGAGTCTCTCAAATCAAAAAAATATGGATCAAGAAAAAATTGAGTATATGGGTGATAATGTAGCTCATAATATTGATACAATACTTAAAATTCTGACGTAAAAGCCTATCCTGATCCAAAAGAACCAAAGAGGATCAATGTTATTTTAGGAGGTAAAACTTATTATGGAGAAATTTATTCATTACTTAACATATTTTGTTTTTTAAAAAAAAAATATTTCAAAAATTAGTTTTTAAAACACTCTCAATTTTTGCAAAATTATTCTAAAAACTAGCGGTTTTTGAAATGCTTTGGAAAGACTTGTTTTTTGCAAGAATTTTTTACTAGTTTTTTTCTTTCTAAATACTAGCGGTTTTTATGGTAAAGCTTTTTTTATTAGTTTTTGGTAAGACTTTTTTTTTCCTAATAGTTGAGTTAAAATTTTATTGAGTCGATATGTAAATTGTATCATCCCTCAAAAAATGTAAATTGTGACAAGCTCATTTGATGTATCATATTAAGCCTTTGAGTACATAAGTAAATGAATAGAAAGACAGGTCCTAGACTATTTTGATTTTGGTTCAAACCCTGATATAAGCTCAAAATCTCGGGTTATAAGCTCTAATACTATAATCATTTGTATAAAAAAATTCTTAGTGGTTAAAATAGAATCGCTTATATAAGTTGTTTATCCAAACAAGACTTAAGTATATCTTGGTTAAGGTCGTCTATGTGTATTCAAATTGGTAAGTAAAAATGCATATTTTAAAAAAAATAATAAAAATAATTGGCAGAATTTCAAAGAACAATATTATTTTTGTCAAGATCCATTATTTAAACATTTCATTAAAAAAGGTAAAAAAAGGTAAAAAAAATGTGGTTGTGTCACTAACACTATTTTTTATTTTATTTTTGAGTAAATTGTCACTTTAGTCCCTGACCCTGCACCTCGTGTCACAAAGGTCTCTAACTCGGGATTAAATACAAAGTAGTTCTTGAATGAGTACCTCCATATCAGTTTAGTCCCTGACGCTAAAAATTTCTTTTAACTAATGAGGTGGCGTGCATGAGGTGTCATAGAGACTAATTGAAAGTAGAAAATGGTCACTTTGATCCCTGAACCGAAAATCAATATCCTAAAATTGAAACTCAAATCCCTAAAACCCAAATTAAATCCCCAAATTCCTAAATCCTTAACTTTCAAATCCTTAAATCTCATATAAAAACGAATCACACATTTTTTTGTATAAAAAAGGTAAAGGTTAAGAATGTATAGCAAAATGAGGAAAAAGTTGGTAAATTAAACACTCCTATAATCCTAAAATCACATAATCAAACTTATTTACATGTATCTTTTAATATTGCACACAAATGGTTAGAAATCTCTTAATCAGACAATCAAACTTATTTACATGAATCTTTTGATAATGCAACATACTACCAAATATAAGTTAGACGGCATGGTGCCACCTTTACAGGTAGTTAAAGTAAGCTTATGAAAATCGAAAATTCTAAATTTATAAGAGAAAATTTATTATTTAAATTTATTCAATGAATGATATATATAATTCTTAATATAGACTAGATATATCATTTATTGAACTTGCCAAAAAAAAATATCATTTATTGAATGAATTTTTTTTTTTTTTTTGAGCAAATTTATTGAATGAATATAAAAAATTTACTTCTCTAATATAAATGAGACAAAGTAGTATAAGTGGTAGCAATATTTGATAAGGAATCATTGATTTGTATAAGATCAAGTTAGGATGTAAGCCAAGTGCAGTATGCTAGACTAGCGTGCTTTCAGAACCTTAACATAATCGGATTGAGATTCAGTGATTTTAGGACGGGTAAGTCATTGAGACTTTAGAGCTAAGATTCAACACAATTAGCTAACAAATTTAATTTTTAGCTCAATTTCAGTTTATTTGGTTAGCGAATCAAATTCAAATAATTAATTATTGAATATATGACTCAAAGGATTAATGTTTTAATAGAGAAAAGTTAATTTTAGAATTTTGTCAAATAGCTAATGGTTGAAACTCATATATTTTAAATAGAGAATAGTAAGATGTTCAAGGTTCAAACTTCAACCCCTTCATATATTATACAATATTTCTATCAATTTAGAACTTAAATTATTTCAGTGTATTGATTTATGAAAAAACTTGCATAGTAAAAACTAATTAATAACAACAATTTTTCCCATACAGAGTTCCTACATAAACAAATGCACCAAAATATTTAACTAATGAACCGTGGATCGCAAAATGTGAATTATTGGATCCAAGCAGATTCTAAAGCCTCGTATATACAAAGGCTATTTTATAGGTAAATTTTACTCTGGTTGTTTGAATACAGTGGATGTGGAACAGTAAAAATATCCCATGAGGCAGAAACGTGTTTTGCTTGCCACAGTGAGTGAACCCAAAGACAAGACAAGTCTGCGTCTCCTCCTTTCTCGTTCTTCATTTCAACGATCAATTCATATTCAATTGATTGATTCAAAATGGCTATGAAGCTAGCAACATGTTTTGTGTGCTGGAATCTGAGCAGAGGTAATAATGGATTGAAGGTTTCTTTGAACCAAAAATTATAACTAATGATAAATCAGTTAAATGGACATCACAATGTGAATATTGGGTCCGAATTGTTATACTTCGACAACATGTATACAAGGGTCTATTATAGGTAAGTATTCCTCATGGTTCTTTAACAAAACTATTTTATGTATGTTCTTGTTTTATAGTGCTGATAATTTGTATATGCCATTCAAGTGCTAGTAAATGCTATGCCGGACAGTATTGAATAAACATGGAAGTATCCAGTTGTTTGGTCCTCCTCACGTCACATGCACCTTTCTATGGCAGTGGAAACGAAAGGGGTTCGATTGCAATATCCTTGAAATCTACAGAATTGACCAAGGACTTGATTGCAGCCAATAATGTTGAAGAGAAGTGTAAGTTACAAGTTAATGTTCTGCAAATTGTGCCTTGGTATATTATCATACCTTACAATTATTAGTAGATGAAAATCCTCAAACAGTCTCAGATTTATTCTGCTGCTCTAAATATAGAGTTTGATAAGGTGTGCTCAAATTCTTATTTTCAATTACATTGCTCAAATGTAGAGTTCAACTCCAGGAGAATTGGAAGTAGAAAATCAACCTTCGGTGACACTGCTAGTTTTTTGCCCGGGCCCATTAGCACATATATTTGGGCCGGGTCTAAAAAATCTGGGTTTTTTTGGCCCAAGCCCATTCGGGCCATATAAAATTCGGCCGGGTTAGTCCATCGGACTTTGGACCGGCCCATTATTAATATTTTCATTTGTTTGTTAAAAACACAATTTTTTAAAAAAAATTATCAATTAATTTAAAATTTATTAATAAACATAATTAAATATGGAAACTTAATAAGATGAATGAATATACCTCAGAGTTTTAAAATTCTAAAGTTTATAAATTATAAATTCGATTGAATTGAAGGAATAATTTAGAGTTTAATTAATATTCAATATTAATGTAAAAATTATTTACACTTCTATATTCATCCAATCATATTTTAAAAAAAAGATAACTATGAGTAACTAATATATAAAAAATACATATAAAATTGTGATTTTTTAAATAAAAAAAAAAGCTAAAATGGATCAAGCCGGGCTGGCCCATGACACAGGCTAGGCCGGGCTCAAGAATATGCAGCCCAATTATAAATGGGTTGGGCCAAACTGACCCATTTATGTAGTTGGTCCACTCAGGCTGACACCTCTAAATAAAGGTCACAAGATATATTGGATGTTAAGTTTTGCATATGATTTAAAATGAATCGAGTTGACTCAACTCGTTAAGAATCTCAAAACCTCAACCCCATGTATTATACAATATCCCTTTCATAAACAACAATTTTTCGTACACTAACTCCCAATAAATTTAACTAATGAACCGTGGATAGCACAATGTGAATTTGAATTATTGGATCCAAGCGGTTGCTTAACCATAATGTATACAAGGGTATTTTATAGGTAAATTTTCCTCTTGTTGTTTGAACACAGTCGATGTGGGACAGTTAGCAACATGTTTTGTGTGCTAAAATCTGAGCAGAAGTAATAATAATCACAACATAATGCGTTCTCAATTTCCACTTTCTTGCAAAATGCCACACCGTACTATCATTTCTATCTTGTTTATCCACTACAAAATCATTTTATGGAAGAACTTCTAACATTCCACTTTTGATACCAATTCATATTAATGTTAGTTCACTAGTAATTAGTTCCTTGATTGACTTGTACAGTAGTAGTATAATCAATCATTCTTTGTTGTTGTAAGATAAGGAGTCATGGCTGATACCTCATGGCCACTTCAATGAAAGATGTGGCCTTTTCTTAAGAAAATTGTTAACTTATAACGTGAACCATACCATGCCAGATCATAATGAATCCATTAGGCCACTAGCATGATTTTTTAAGCTTATTGCCCACCACTATCCTTCAAAGCATATAGAGGCAAAAATTAACAATTGTTTACTTCATTGTATCTATCTATCATATCACTAACTTTGCATCCTAACATAGAGATACTCTATGCCTCAAAAGCTTGATGACAGAACCTCCTCATAAACAAAAGAAACTAGTACAAAGTAAGGTTCTTCAGTAAAATTCTGACACATAGCTGCACCTAATGCAGATCGAAGTAAAGAGGTAGAATCTCAAAATGCTAACCCTATTTAAATGATGCTTCAGATCGAAAGCCCGAAATTGTTCCAATTTCTTGAAATACATAAAAGTCAAAAGATAATTAACCCTCATTATACTAACAATTGGACAATGGGATTGATCCCCGGATTAGTCGGTTCTTGAACCGGATATCGAGTTTTAAAGAAAAAACATTGGCCACTAGCATATCAGTATTACATACCACCAAAGTAATTATCTTTCATTTAAAATAAAAAGAAAATCATTTCAACTAAATAAACTTCATAATGTGATTCTCCATAAACAAAAGTAAAAGAAATTAATTTGAAAAGTGAGTGAGAAAGGTGAAACTTTTTTTTTTTTTTTTTTTTTTTTTTGAAAACTCGGTATCCGATCAAGAATCGACTAATCCGAGGGGACCAATCCCACCACCCACTTGCGGGGGCCACATTTAAAGCCAGAGCAAGCTCTGTATGGACTTAGCCCACCGAAATTGGCTCCAGAGGAAATCGAACCTGAGAAAGGTGAACCTGGATGCCTCCTTATTGAAATTCTTCTGTTTGACTCCAAACAAAGATTCAAACACCTCAGCCTCCGCACGGCAAAAATACGGACGCTCTGAAAAAGAACAAAACAATATACAAGTTAAACTCCAAAACTAACATTCTCATAAGAAATCATAACATTCAAAACTTTAGAGTGATGGTGTGGCCACTGACCAGAGTAAATGGAACATTTTCTGCTACTCTTTTCATAATGTATACACCATCCATCTGGTCCTATTAAGCTATTGTAGAGCTGAAATTCAATTCATTGCCACATAATCAAAGCATAAATAAAACAATAAACCAATGTAAAAGAGAAATACTAATCATCATTATCATTATAATACACACCAAAATAGAAAACATAGGAAAATGGACCTCAACATCTGAAGGGTCGGTGAAAATTTCTTCAGGAGATGGATAAGAAGGACCTTTTTGAAGCTTACAACAAGCAGCACAACCTTCCACGCAATGCCACGACAATTCCTTCTTCTCGCCGCTGAAACCTGCATTATTTTGCCTTTGTTTTCTGTCAGTTTTAACCGTAGTTGTATGTGGATGACGTGCCGCCGAACATGTGACCAATGATAATGGCGTCAGCACCAGAGTGGTGGTGGTGAGAGATATCATAAGGTACTTATCTGAATTTGAATTGAGTTATATCAAAGTTAACCCATTCTCTGTCAGGTTTCTTTTGTGCTTCAATAAACTTCCTAGAGTCTTCTAGCTCTTATTCTGCGCCTAAATGGGCATCTCAGACAGCCTTAGGTAGTTTAAGATATGGTTCACTGCCGCGTGAAGCTGTGTTCACAGAGAATCTTACTCCATGGTTGAAACTCCTTCCTTGTTGAGATAAAGCTAGACTTTCAGCCTTAATGGATAGACCATCTATTTACGGGAGTTTTTATCATTCACAACCATTGCACCTGACAGCATCCAGAGCTCATTGCAGCCAATAATGTTGAAGAGAAGTGTAAGTTACAAGTTAATGTTCTGCACAACAAAACAATTCCAGGTCCTCCACAACAAAACCAGAATCAAAATACACTTCGGTGAAGACTAAGCAGCTGACTGACTACACAAGGATCACACACCAACACTAAACACTCCAAAAACCCTCAACACATTGCATTTCCTACCTCCCATTTCAGAAGTAATGATTTTTACCATCCCTGACTAGAATGCCAGCCTGAAGCAGAAATGGGATTTCTACACCAGATCTCCCCTAATCTTCTGACTTGACGCCAACTCCTAAAAAAGGTAGAGGGTTAGTCCACAACTTTGATATTGCATATCCAAACCTCGATGATTTTGACCTTATCCAGTTTCAGGAAAGCACTTACCTTTTCTGAAATAGTATCGGTCGAAACATTTTTATCCTGAATTTTTTTCGCATTCTTAGCCTTCCCAATAATCCATAGACAAGCAAGTCAAATTGTTCTTATACCAATTATGTATCTTTCCTACCTTAGACTATTCCGGAGAAAGAATGAGATGAGAACTACAATTGATATGGTATACTACTTTAATCCCCATCCAATCGGTCAAATCCAACCATGTCTTATAAAAAAAAACAGAACACTCAAAAAATAAATGCAATATACATCCTGATTCATGAGTACCGATTTTGTATAGCCCGCCAGCCAAAAACTGCCACTTTTTACGGAACAAAATCACGACATACATCCTGATTCCTGAGTACTGATTTTGTATAGCCCGCTAAGCAAAAACTGCCACTTTTTATGGAACAAAACCACGACATACATCTTGATTCCTGAGTAAAGAAATTTAGCTTAATATAGGACAAAACCAGTATGTTATAACAACTTTGCATGCACAAAACCAGTATATCAATATCGTTAACCTTCAAATCATGTTCTAAATCCACTACCAAAGGGGTATACATCTTATGCTTAAAGTATATACAGGACAATACATGAGTATCAATTATATGAAGTTCCAAGGAGCTAAAATAACATATTTGTGTGTCTAGGCTTTATTCAAGACAATGTTAGGTCAGAAAACAGGATTTTATAATCACAACATTATAGCATTAAAATATCACTTCTTAAAAGATCCACCAATTTTCCAAATCTAGAACCGCTAAAAGCAGAATCAGAGATGAATTATATTTTGGGTCACCATGATATGGATTCAGCTGAGACACATGAAATATAAGATGGATTCTACTGCCCGGAGGCAGTCCCAATTCAAATGATGTGATTATTGCAATAACCTTCTTTCAGGTTTGCATCTTTCAAAGCACATTAAGTAACGTGAAATTGGGAATGCTGCTTTGATTCTCTGCAATCGTATGCTGCCATGAAATTGGGTCCAAAGCCAACCAATGATCAAAATCACAGAGAAGAGAGTGCAGAGTAAAGAGACAAGTAAAACTCACAGGAGTTAAAAACATCAAAAGACGAGAGAAAGAAAGTTCCACACCCACTTTATAGCACTCTTAAGTCTCACATCGATAAAAACATAAAACATTACACATCAAGTTTACTTATAAAATAGTATTCATCTATGCAACAATTTAGATTAACTGGTTGGACCCAATTACTTTGTGTTGTCCACTTGATATATTTATATTTGGTAATACTAGTGTATTATCCTATCTTATTGTGTATTACTAGTCATTATTCCAATTAAGTTGGTGGAAGTTATGTCATTATTCCAATTAGGTTGGTGGAAGTTATAAGTGAATTGTAATTAATTTTTTAGTCACTTGCAACTTCCATCTTCTTTTTTGAGATAATGGAAGGATATACTCCTTTCTTTAAAATAAAAATAAATATATTAATTTAATTAAAAATCTAATACCTTTTGAAGCTTATAATAATTTAATTAAAAATCTAATACTTTTTGAAGCTTATAGCCGATGACTAGTGCTGATAAGCTAATTGAAGTATTAGGTAAAATTAGTGTTTCAACTAGTTTGTAAATGTAAAATGACATAAAAAGACATTTTTAATTCATAATAAGTATTAATAATTTAGTAATTTAAATTTATTAATTTAATATCCTCTCAATAAAATTATTAATTTACTATATTTTGTATGTATATGGAAAGGATGTCGTTCCCCGTTCTCTGGAGGAAGTGGAATACAGAGTGTGTATCGACTGCAACAACTTCGGTCTTAGTTAATGGTAGCCCAACTGATGAGTTCCCCTTGGAGAGGGGGTTGCGCCAAGGAGATCCACTCTTCCCTTTTCTCTTCTTGTTAGCTGCGGAGGGTTTGAACATTGTTATGAAGTTGGTGGTTGACAAGAATATTTTTGAAGGCTATAAAGTGGGGACGCCCTCCTCGGTGTCAGTTACTCATCTTCAGTTCGCTGATGATACGTTGATTCTTGGTGTGAAGAGTTGGGTCAATGTTCGGGCGATGAGAGCGGTGTTGGTGTTGTTTGAGGCTATGTTTGGCTTAAAAGTTAATTTTCATAAAAGCATGTTGGTGGGTGTCAATGTTTCTGATTCCTGGCTGAATGAGGCAGCTTCTGTTCTCCGTTGTCGTGTGGGGAAACTGTCGTTTGTGTATTTGGGTCTATCTATCGAGGGTGATCCACGTCGATTGATCTTTTGTGAACCTCTTATGCGTAGCATTAAATCGAGATTATCTGGGTTCAATAGTCGGTTTTTATCGTTTGGTGACAGGTTAGTTCTTCTAAAGTCTGTCTTGACCTCTCTACCTGTCTATGCTCTTTCCTTCTTCAAGGCTCCGTCAGGTATAATTTCTTCCCTTGACTCTATTTTTACTAAATTTTTTTTTTTTTTGGGGGGGGGGGGGGGGGGGGGGTGTGAGGATCATAGGAAACTTTCTTGGGTCCGCTGGACCACTATTTGTTCACGGAGGGAGGTTGGAGGTTTGGGTGTGCGGAAGTTGAGGGAGTTTAATGCTGCGTTGTTAGGCAAATGGTGTTGGCGTTTGTTGGTGGAGAGGAGTAGTTTGTGGTATAGGGTGTTGGTGGCAAGATATGGCGAGGAGGATGGGAGGTTGGGGGCCGGAGTGGTTCTTCTTAGTGGCGAAAGATCGCTAATATTAGGGATGTGTTAGGTAGTGTCGGAGGCGGCTGGTTTCAGGAGGGTGTGTCTCGTTTGGTGGGAGATGGGGATGATACCCTTTTTGGCATGATTCGTGGTTAGGTGGTGTGCCATTTAGTGTGCGCTTTAGGCGCCTTTTTTATCTTGCGGTTGATAAATCTTGTACGGTTGCTTCCATGTTTTCTGCTGGGTGGGAGGTTGGGGGAGCGGCTTGGAGTTGGAGAAGGGGGTTGTGGGTGTGGGAGGAGGAGATGCTAGGGGAGTGTATTATTTTACTTGGTCATGTTTCTTTGCAGAGTAATGTAAAAGACACTTGGAGATGGCATCTGGATCCTTATGCAGGTTATACAGTTCGTAGCGCTTATCATTTTTTGGCTTCTTCGGACATTCCTCAGGTGGATGGTGCAGATGCTCTAGTTTGGCATAAACATGCTCCACTTAAGGTCTCAATTTTTGCTTGCAGGTTGGTAAAGGATCGGTTGACTACCAGGTCAAACCTGATACATCGCGGTATTCTCTTAGATGCGGATGCGGGTTGTTTGTTAGGGTGCGGCCAACTTGAGACGTCTCAACATTTATTTATTTCTTGTGGTTTTTATGGCACTTTGTGGTGTCAGGTGCGGTCTTGGCTTGGTGTTTCAGGCCCAAACCTCATTACTGTATCAAATCATTTCCTTCAGTTCTCTCATTTCGCAGGTGGAGCTCGAGCACGGTGCTCATTTTTGCAACTTCTTTGTTGATATCTGATCGCCCTTTTGATGTCGGGCCTCAAACCATTCTCGAACTTGATGCATCTCGAGAACTCAGCATTCTCAGCAGTATAATGCGGGAAGAACTTCGCCAGCTCCACGAACTTGGCAGCATACTCTGTCACCGACATGTTTCCTTGCTTCAGCTCAAGGAATTCGATCTCCTTCTTCCCGCGAACATCTTCCGGAAAGTATATTCTCAGGAACTCTCTCCTGAACACAGCCCAAGTCACAACAGCTCCTTCCTGCCCAAGGGTAGGCAGAAGACCAACCCACCAGTCATCAGCTTCCTCAGCTAGCTGATGAGTACCAAACCGCACTTTTTGATCCTCAGTGCACTGCATAACCCGGAAAATCCTCTCAATCTCTTTCAGCCACGTCTGGGCTCCATCGGGGTCATAACGTCCTTTGAAAGTTGGAGGGTTCTTCTTCATGAAAGTCTCCAACATCCTAGCTTCAGCATTCGCACCA
Organism: Medicago truncatula; assembly: GCF_003473485.1. NCBI lineage: Eukaryota > Viridiplantae > Streptophyta > Magnoliopsida > Fabales > Fabaceae > Medicago > Medicago truncatula. The sequence continues at coordinate 136,002 of NW_024340360.1, read as the reverse complement.
GCATTTGCGTTAGGTTGTTGTCCCACAGCTTGGGCAACAGCTTGTAGAGCAGCAGCTAACGCAGCATCGTTTCTTCCATCCATTTCTGATATTCTACAAAAGTAGCAACAACAACATAAGATAGTAATATAAATATTACTAAGACTCGACACGACTCTCTAATTGACCGGACGGACCGACCTGCTCTGATACCAATTGTAACACCCCGTTTTCCCAATATAAAAATTTCTTAAAACATTTATCAGAGTAAGCATCATAAACAACGAGATATCACATAAAACGTAATCCAAAACAGTTAAATAATAATTTAACCAAATATCTTAAACATTGCAGCGAAATTCATATCATAGTCATAAAACGTTTTGGCACGCAGGCCCCATCAAAACAGTTCAGATCATAATCCATAACATTATAAAAATAACATATTAGTCACGTAAGAGAATGAAGCATGGATAACATTAAACCCCATCCCGTTATGTATCAGAGCGACCTAGACGACACAGTGAAGGCAAGGCCACTCACGACGGCAACTGCACACTAAGCACGATCACCTGCAAGTTACCCATACGAAGGGCAACATTTTCAAGCAGAAGGGGTGAGATTTCATAACAAAATAATGTTAATCAAAGTAATTCGAATCATAAATTAACATTAACATCATAAACATTCTTGAATAACTTTGCATATTCAAATAACAAGTATCACGTATTCACATATTCAATCGTCATCAACAGCATAGCATTATGGACATGACAATGTGACAATGCTCTTAGACTCCTTATATGCATGTGGTACCAATCATCATCATAAGTATTAATATACTTTAATCGTGCGGAGGACAAAGCTCCTATAAAACGTGCGGAGGACAAAGCTCCTAATAATCGTGGTGAGGACTAAGCTCAATGAAATGCTATGCATGGTGTGCTCGTGATTTTCGGATATCAAACCATTAACTGATTTGAATCGTCAATCTTTGAACTCTCGATTTTTATTCGTGGGAAGGGAAAAAATGAGTAAAAACCCTCGTCGAGACTTTGGATTCGGGGGTTGGTTACGCGAAGGGAAGGTGCTAGCACCCTAAGCGTCTACGGTATTTCGTAGGAACCTCTTACCTAATTTATCTTGTGCTAAATTCATTGCTTATTTGAAAATTATTACCTAAAAAATCTAAGTGAAAGAATGGGGGGAGAAGAAGTATGTTTTTGGTTATTTTTATTTGATTTGGAAGGATAAAAATCCTATGCCTACATACCCTTAAAGAAAAGGGATCAAAACCAATGTAGTTCACCTAAAAAGTTTCTTTTTGGTGGGTTAGGTTGATTTTAAGATTTTTTGAAAATGGGTTTTTAGAAGAGGAAGAGGCCTCAAGGCATGAGATAAAATAAGGTGAGGTTGGTCGAATTTTAATTACAAAGAAATCAAGTCTATTATGAATATTAATTCAATTAAGCATTTGATTAAGAAAATAAAAAGGAAAACACTTGGGTTACAAACCAAGGTTTATTAAGAAAATATTTTTGGAGTTTTGCATATTTGATTTTTTTGAAAAAAAGATGATTTTTTAAATTAACAGTAAAACTAGCGTAACGTCACAAGAAATAAACGTGAAGTGTCGGTGCATGTGTCGGTGCGTTGTGTTATTACATCAATTCCTAGATACATTCTATGGTCTCAAGAGACATATAATAGAAGAAATAAAACGCGCAAAATAAATTACATCAATTTCCTAATTATACACACTAAATAATACCAATAAAATAAAATGACAAAGTTAAACATGCATGAGATGATTCAAATATACTATATCAATAATATAATGAAAATAAAATAACAAAACGGTAAATAGACAATCAACACGAAGCAAAATATTTTTGTAAACTTTTGGAGTAATTTTTTGTAAGTGAAGGAGGTGCAGAAAGTAAAAACAGAGGTGTAAAAAGTAAAACAGTAGTGAATTTTAAAAACAGTGGGCTCAGACTGGATAAATATGGACCGTCTGATGAATTGGAAGATCTAGATCTAATCACAGGAAGTCTCATCACAGCCACTGGATCAAAGATCCGAGAGTTAAAAAAACGCAAGACTAGAAGGAACACAGTAAGCATATGTATTGAAACACAAACAAGAGAAAACAGCAACCGTTAGATCAAAGATCTAACGGCTTAAAACTGAGGCCGGTTTAAAAGTTGGTTCGGTTCAAAAAAGGATCAAACCGGTTCAAATTGAGTAGTATAAAAGCATATTCCTGGTTTTTGTTTCATTTTTAAACACTCCATTCTCTCTCTAAAATGTTTTGCTCTCCCTTCTTTCTAAAAAATTTCTGAAAAAAAGTGGGAGATGAACTTCATCTTCTCCGGCGAACTTTGCTCCTCCGGCGCGGTGGCCGGTGGTGGCACCACCGCACCGGAGTTTCAAAGTCTTCCGATCTAAATTTTTTTTGCACTTTTGAATATCCTTTTTATTCCTAAGTTCAAATCCACAAACAGAATTTTGAAAACAAGCTTGAATCGTCCTAGATCTACACAAATAGAAACGGATTTTTTTACCTCTTTTTACCTTTTGAAGCGGATCTGAGCTTTAACCCCTTGGTTATGTTGTTTCGACTCCGTTCACTTCTCCTTCCTTCGCGTTTCTGCCTCGGTTCAGTTACGGATACCTTGGATTTTGATGAATTTGCTTTCTGTTCTTCTCGAATCCTGTTCTCTTGTATGCGGTTGTTAGAGGTTTCAAATTCGGAATGAATTGTTGTTTGTGCGGTGATTGTGTTGAGATTGTTTGATGGATTTGGTTTTTGTGATTCTGGAAATTTGTTTATGAGTTGTTGGTGATGAACTTCACGTGTTCATCTTTTACTTTTTTTTTGATCTTTTGGTGTTGATTGTATACGCTGGAAAGAGAAATGGAAATTAGGGTTTGCAAGGGTGATTGAGCGGCTGCCAATGACTGATTTCTCTGTGAAAGTTTGTGCGGCCTCCTTTCTCCTTTTTTGCAGGTTTGATTTTATAGCATTAGGGTTGAAGAGAAAAAGGAAACAAGTTGCAGAAACAGCAACCATGTACTGGATTTGGAAACAAAAATTTGACCCTATGAATCTGCCTGAATATGAGGCGTATGAAAAAAAAAATATTTTTTTGGACCCTTGCTGGGATTTTTTGGACTCATTGACATTATAACACAAAAATAGAAAATAAACTAAAAAAGAGTAACTAATTTAAAATCAAAACTAAAATTAAAACTAATTAAAGATGGAAATTAAATACTGAAATAAAAAGAAAACAAAGAGGGAAGAGGGCCCGACTCGGAATCAAAAATGAGGTACTTCAAAGTAACCTCTCTACCGAAATTTCGTCAGAAATGATGAAAATTCCCGACTTTAAAAAATACGAATAAAATGGGTAAGAATAGAGAAAAGTGGTCAAAATTTGGGGTATGACAGATGCCCCTATTTAAGTTTCTCCGTCACGGAGATTTAAAAAAAATGAAATTTTTAAATCAACGGGTCGAAGAGACTTAAATACTAAGTACACCAATTTTTGACCAGTTGAAATGCTGAGAATGCAATGCTTATGAATATACTAGTATGAATGTCTGCGATGCAATTATGAATGCAAGGACGACAAAAATACATTGACTGGGGAAAAAAAAAACTAAAAAAAAAAACTGATAGATATCACTAGGGAGGAAATATTATTTTATTACCGTTACTGTGGTAAAGACGAACATACGAACATGAGTATCGTCACTTAACTTCACTGAGGTAAAGACCAACATACGGAAGAAAATACTGTCAATTACCTCAACTCGGATAACGACCAACATTCAAAAAGGAAATACCGTCAGTTACCTCAACTCGGGTAACGACCAACATACGGAAAGGAAATACCGACAGTTACCTCAACTCGGGTAACGACCAACATACAAAAAGGGAAATACCGTCAAATACCGTTAGTTACCTCAACTCGGATAACGACCAACATACGATAAGAAAAGGAAATACCGTCAGTTACCTCAACACGGGTAACGACCAACATTCGAAAAAGAAAATACCGTCAGTTACCTCAACTCGGGTAACGACCAACGTACAAAAAGGAAATACCATCAGTTACCTCAACACGGGTAACGACCAACATTCGAAGAAGAAAATACCGTCAGTTACCTCAACTCGGGTAACGACCAACGTACAAAAAGGAAATACCGTCAGTTACCTCAACACGGAGAACGACCAACATACAGAAGGAAATACCGCCAGTTACCTCAACTCGGACAACGACCAACATACACAAAGGAAATACTGTCAGTTACCTCAACTCGGATAACGACCGACATACGAAAAGGAAATACCGTCAGTTACCTCAACTCGGATAACGACCGACATACGAAAAGGAAATACCGTCAGTTACCTCAACTCGGGTAACGACCCACATACAGAAAGAAAATACCGTCAGTTACCTCAACTCGGATAACAACGAACATACAGAAAGGAAATACCGTTAGTTACCTCAACTCGGATAACGACCAACATACATAAAGGAAATACCGTCAGTTACCTCAACTCGGGTAACGACCAACATACAGAAAGGAAATACCATCAGTTACCTCAACTCGGGTAACGACCAACATAAAGAAAGGAAATACTGTAAGTTACCTCCACACGGATAACTACCAACATACAGAAAGGAAATACCGTCAGTTACCTCAACTCGGATAACGACCAACATACAAAAAGGAAATACTGTCAGTTACCTCAACTCGGATAACGACCAACATACAAAAAGGAAATACTGTCAATTACCTTTACTGGGGTAACGACAAACAATATGAAAGTCACCTGTTACCGGTACGAGGATAGCTTACAAAAGTTACCGGGGAGCTAAACTGAATTGCCACAAAGATTGCTCGGTGGGACCTGCCACTTGAAATAAACTTTAATTGGTGACAAACTTGAATCAAACACATTGGGGATGACACTTTTTACGGGATACACTGAAATAAGACACTTGGTAATAATGCAACCATGCATGAATCATATTTGTATGCATGCTATCTATGCGTGAATGAATGAACATGTACGAGACACATATGACAGTACAACGGAAGACTATTGAGACAAGATTTGGACAGGTCCTAAAAGGAAATAGCCCGGCATCGCAGCACAAACACTCGAGAATCTTCAACGGGGACACCAATACAGGAGGTGAGTCAAACACTGATGGGGTAAAGCCCAAAATCAAACCTCTGATGGGAGAACAACCCGATAATCAAACCAGTGATTGGGATACGACCCAATAATCGCACAATTGGATAGGATAAAATCCATATTCAAACTACTAATGGGATACCACCCGATAAACAAAGCACTTATGGGGATACAACCCGATATAATGTCTCAGTTGATGGTTAAGTAATCATTCCTTGGGAATAAAGCCCACCGATCAGAAACCTGGCAGAAGTTGCCATCTCTTAGGATAAAACCCATCAATCAACCATTCTGGCAGAAGTCGCCATTTAAACAAACAGTTGGCAGGAGTTGCCCTCAATCAAAGCATAGGCAGAAGTCGCCATTTCTCGGGATGAAACCCATCAATCAATCATTCTGGCAGAAGTCGCCATTTAAACAAACCATGGGCAGGAGTTGTTATTTGTAAATCAATACAAAGTGATTCTTCCAATCGACCCACTTGAGTTGTGATGCCTCTGTCTTTTTCATTCATTTTTTTGTATATTTTTTTTTTGAATCCCTAATTTTTGCCTGGACCGCCCTTTCGGGTTTTCAATCCATCGGGAATAAATCTTTTGTATGCCCCTAATTTTTGCCTGGACCGCCCTTTCAGGTTTTCAGTCCACCAGGACGCTCATTTTTGGCTTAAGCCGCCCTTTCGGGTTTTCGACTTAGCGAGCCTTTCTTTTTGTATATTTTTCTTTTTGACAGAGGTCATCTCACAGCCTTTGGTCATGCTTACCTTGCAGAGTTTAACTGTTCTTGAGACGATGTTGATGTATGTTTCACGTACACATAAGTTCAAAGAAGATATACCTGTTGTTTATGCTATTCAAATGACATGAAAAAGGTTTTAAAAGAATTTTTTATTTTTTATATATTTTTTTGCTTTAGGTATTAACATCAAAAATAGAAGAAAAATTTGCAAACAGAATAAATGAGAATCTCAAATAAATGGGCATAGGCTCAAATTAATGTAAATGGAGTGGTGGCCGGCCAAAGGCGTGGCTCCACGGATTTTAAAAAGTTTGGAAAATGGTAATTATATGGAAAAGGTACATTGAACACAATAACCACCGTTCTCCCTATCAACTTTGAATTCCACTGTTCTGAGTCTATGATTTGCAGAAGCTTCAGATCGGAAACCGTTTAACAGCTAAGATGCCCTAGATGAATCATATCTGACTTTATGAAATTACCTTGCCATGAGTCGGAAAACTTTTGACGGCTGAAATGCCCCAAGTGAGTCATGTCTGACCAGATGCAGTTACTTTGTCAAAATCCTTAACTTTTGCATAGGTCGCCCTTGCAAGTTTCAACCTATCAGGATAAACAATTTTTCACTCATTTTTTTTTTGTATGCCTCTAACTTTTGCATGGACTGCCCTTTCGGGTTTTCAGTCCATCGAGATGCTCTTTTTCCCTAAGCCGCCTTTTCAAGTTTGCGACTTATCGAGCTTTTTCATTTTAACAAAGTATTTCTTGTCTGCATCGGTATTCACAGGACATACAAGTTTACCACCATTCTTTGTAATTTGGCATCCATTTGCCCCCAGAATTGGGTAGCATATTTTTAAGCACAAAGTCACTTTCTTGACATTCACGGGGACGAGCCTTCCTTGTCGAATACCTGCTTTATCCTCTGTCCATGGCACACTGCAATAACATTTTTAAGTTCAAACAAGATTAGTTTTCATTAGAACTTCCGTTGACAGGACTTTGACCTCCATGTGGCACAGTGCCTTTACATTGAATACTGAGGGATGGCAGGGGGGCTGCCCCTGCTGAAGTGTGCATGAAGTACAATATCCTTGCAAGGAAGATGGTAGCATCTCGTGCCTACATGAAAGTCCTCTTCTGGACAATCTTTCTTGATATTTGCAGCTACGACGGCCAAGATGCCCTAGTAGGCGAGAAATTTCAGTGGAAACTTCTTCATCATCCTCTTCTTTAGCCTTAGATACAAGGAACTCAAGGTCGAGAGAGAGTACAAGGTTAAAGTGTTCAACGGGTTTATTAATGCATGATTTGATTATTGATATAAACATTATGATTATGCAGATATGTGAGAATTTTTTGGTTTTCTGTATTACCATTTTTTCCAGAAAAAGCACAAAATAAAAACAAAGTCGGGATCGAGACGACCTTTCATTAATGATGAAAAAAAACAATAAAAAAAATCCCTAAACAAATTCACTCTCGCCTCGGATGGGAGGAAAGGATTTTTTTTTGAAATAAACATAAAGCAACAAACAAACATATTAATTGAACAAATGAGTAGTAGAAATAAACATCAGCAAAGACCCAATTGCAGCTAAACATTTCATGTATCAACATTAGGCTTCAAGATCCGATAGAGGATTAACTTGCATGTCAGAGTTCAAACTTGGAAGGGTAGGGCCTTATCTTGGATCAACTTCTGAACTTCATTCCTAAAAGCAAAACAGCGCTCAATATCATGACCAGGTGCCCCTTGATGGAAGACACAAGAGAGGTCGGGCCTATACCCAGCTGGCAATTTCTTAGGCATACGAGGATGTGGTCTGGTCTGGACAAGCTTCCTCCTAAGCAAATTGGGAAACAACACTGCATATTTCATGGGGATCGGATCAAACTGTGGTTGTCCCGAAGCTTGTTGTCGAGGCTGTTGTTGATATTGCTGAAATTGGGATTGATAGCCCGGATCTTGAACAACATTGGTGATGGGCCTAAAAGTGGCAACAGAGTGAGAAGACATATGTTGTTGTTGAAGTAGCACTTTTATATCAGGGTCATTGAAGGACCAGACATTATTTTCAATCAACTTCTGAACTTCTTCCTTCAAAGGATAGCACTGCTCAGTGTCATGACCTAGCGCCCCTTGATGGAATACACAGTTGAGGTCAGGGCGATACCAAGGTGGCAGCGGATTCGGCACCCGAGGAGGTGGCAGGGTTTGAACAAGGTTCTTCTTAAGCAAAATGGGAAGCAAATCCGCATATTTCACTGGAATTGGGTCACACTGAGATGCTTTTCGGACCTGATTTTGAGGAATAAGCGGCTGAGAACCCTGAGGCCGTTTCATGCATGTTGGCTGACATAGTAACTGAGGCCTTTGCTGAACAAGCGGTGGATCCTTTGTAGCCATCAATGAAGATACTAGGCTAGTTAACTTCTCTACCTCAGCCAAAAGTGTTGTTACCTCTCCACGAAGCTCGTGGACCTCTTGCTCAAGTCGATCCATTTTTCCTGTTTGCACGAGTGTCTGCATATGCGAGCCGAACTTGGATGAAGACATTGAACGACTTTACTGATGGATTGACCTTTTGCTGGTAGAAACAAAATATGAGATACAGACTAGAAACTATGAATGCAAAGATGATGCATGATATGCTTATGCAAAAATAGATATTTTTTTTTTGAAGGACTTATCAAAATGAATTGTAAACATTGTATAGGAACATGGTTTCATTTTGAACATTGTAAAGACGTTGCAAATGGTTCCTTTTTCAAAAGGTAAGAACGAAACCAAGCTTAGTTAAGATTTTTGAAGTTGTATATCTTGGTGTTCATTCTTACAAGGTCCATATCCGTGATGTTTACAAAAACTTGTCTTAGTCCTTCAATTTTTGATGGAAAAAGTTGTTTATGAATGAATGCATGTATGCATGGTTATGCTAAAGTACATAGAATACACGATGAGGTTAAGTCCACAATGTTGGAGTCAAGGGCAACAACGCCATTTGGTAAGGACTATGGTTTCAAATTGTACCTGTATCACGGGTTCTACCAAGTTCTCAAAGTCCTCGACCACCTCCGAATATTTATCGGGTGACGGGAGTACTCCCATTCCAATTATATTCGTCGGAAAGTCTCGTTTGAGTGTAGTATCGCGTATCAACTAATTCAAGAGTACTCTCGATTAGCCACCGCACTACGTCCTAAAAGGCCAAGATGGGTTAAAGGTGACTAAAGGTCCTCTACTTCAATAGTCACTTGAAAATAGCATGCCAAACATGAGTACTCACGTTGACAACATATACTTCCAAGATCCCTCCGTTGAGTGGGGTTATCGCATGTGCCAATACCGAAGAGTACTCTTGGCATGGAACTATGATTATACCACCGTCCTATCTTAATTTTCCCTCAAGCTCGGGTGTAGAGCTTATCTCACCACTCACGTAACAAGGTAAACATGTATTTACAAAACATAAACAAGTAATAAAGCACAAAATAAAGAAAGTAAGGTGGGTTTAACCCGCGTAGGATCTACGTATCCCCAGTGAAGTCGCCATTTCTGTGCTCGTGATTTTCGGATATCAAACCATTAATTGATTTGAATCGTCAATCTTTGAACTCTCGATTTTTATTCGTGGGAAGGGAAAAAATGAGTAAAAACCCTCGTTGAGACTTTGGATTCGGGGGTTGGTTACGCGAAGGGAAGGTGCTAGCACCCTAAGCGTCTACGGTATTCCGTAGGAACCTCTTACCTAATTTATCTTGTGCTAAATTCATTGCTTATTTGAAAATTATTACCTAAAAAATCTAAGTGAAAGAATGGGGGGAGAAGAAGTATGTTTTTGGTTATTTTTATTTGATTTGGAAGGATAAAAATCCTATGCCTACATACCCTTAAAGAAAAGGGATCAAAACCAATGTAGTTCACCTAAAAAGTTTCTTTTTGGTGGGTTAGGTTGATTTTAAGATTTTTTGAAAATGGGTTTTTAGAAGAGGAAGAGGCCTCAAGGCATGAGATAAAATAAGGTGAGGTTGGTCGAATTTTAATTACAAAGAAATCAAGTCTATTATGAATATTAATTCAATTAAGCGTTTGATTAAGAAAATAAAAAGGAAAACACTTGGGTTACAAACCAAGGTTTATTAAGAAAATAATTTTGGAGTTTTGCATATTTGATTTTTTTGAAAAAAAGATGATTTTTTAAATTAACAGTAAAACTAGCGTAACGTCACAAGAAATAAACGTGAAGTGTCGGTGCATGTGTCGGTGCGTTGTGTTATTACATCAATTCCTAGATACATTCTATGGTCTCAAGAGACATATAATAGAAGAAATAAAACACGCAAAATAAATTACATCAATTTCCTAATTATACACACTAAATAATACCAATAAAATAAAATGACAAAGTTAAACATGCATGAGATGATTCAAATATACTATATCAATAATATAATGAAAATAAAATAACAAAACGGTAAATAGACAATCAACACGAAGCAAAATATTTTTGTAAACTTTTGGAGTAATTTTTTGTAAGTGAAGGAGGTGCAGAAAGTAAAAACAGAGGTGTAAAAAGTAAAACAGTAGTGAATTTTAAAAACAGTGGGCTCAGACTGGATAAATATGGACCGTCTGATGAATTGGAAGATCTAGATCTAATCACAGGAAGTCTCATCACAGCCACTGGATCAAAGATCCGAGAGTTAAAAAAACGCAAGACTAGAAGGAACACAGTAAGCATATGTATTGAAACACAAACAAGAGAAAACAGCAACCGTTAGATCAAAGATCTAACGGCTTAAAACTGAGGCCGGTTTAAAAGTTGGTTCGGTTCAAAAAAGGATCAAACCGGTTCAAATTGAGTAGTATAAAAGCATATTTCTGGTTTTTGTTTCATTTTTAAACACTCCATTCTCTCTCTAAAATGTTTTGCTCTCCCTTCTTTCTAAAAAATTTCTGAAAAAAAGTGGGAGATGAACTTCATCTTCTCCGGCGAACTTTGCACCTCCGGCGCGGTGGCCGGTGGTGGCACCACCGCACCGGAGTTTCAAAGTCTTCCGATCTAAATTTTTTTTGCACTTTTTAATATCCTTGGATTTTGATGAATTTGCTTTCTGTTCTTCTCGAATCCTGTTCTCTTGTATGCGGTTATCAGAGGTTTCAAATTCGGAATGAATTGTTGTTTGTGTGGTGATTGTGTTGAGATTGTTTGATGGATTTGGTTTTTGTGATTCTGGAAATTTGTTTATGAGTTGTTGGTGATGAACTTCACGTGTTCATCTTTTACTTTTTTTTTGATCTTTTGGTGTTGATTGTATACGCTGGAAAGAGAAATGGAAATTAGGGTTTGCAAGGGTGATTGAGCGGCTGCCAATGACTGATTTCTCTATGAAAGTTTGTGCGGCCTCCTTTCTTCTTTTTTGCAGGTTTGATTTTATAGCATTAGGGTTGAAGAGAAAAAGGAAACAAGTTGCAGAAACAGCAACCATGTACTGGATTTGGAAACAAAAATTTGACCCTATGAATCTGCCTATCTGCCTGAATATGAGGCGTATGAAAAAAATATATTTTTTTGGACCCTTGCTGGGATTTTTTGGACTCATTGACATTATAACACAAAAACAGAAAATAAACTAAAAAACAGTAACTAATTTTAAAATCAAAACTAAAATTAAAACTAATTAAAGATGGAAATTAAATACTTAAATAAAAAGAAAACAAAGAGGGAAGAGGGCCCGACTCGGAATCAAAAATGAGGTACTTCAAAGTAACCTCTCTACCGAAATTTCGTCAGAAATGATGAAAATTCCCGACTTTAAAATATACGAGTAAAATGGGTAAGAATAGAGAAAAGTGGTCAAAATTTGGGGTATGACACATGCACTCTTATGAACAAAACATCGTAATCAACATATCAACATGCATCCAATAATTTGGAGCTAAACTTCATCATTTCATCATACTCATATACAATATGCACTTAGTTAAATAACGGCAGCAGCATAAACAACTCACATAACAGGATGATATCATTATATCAATAGCACATCAATTGCATCATAATTAAACTTTCATATCTTACATAATTGTACAATACATTAGTTCGTGTTCAATTAATATCAACATATCTTAAACAGCTTTACAGACTGCATTAAACGTCATCATTAGGTCTCATTATCATAAGGGGGTTCACTCTTGATCCAAACGTGCGACACAGGTCGCACAAACACTCAAGACACTCAAAGCTGGAAGTGCTCGCGAGGCGAGAGTTCTTACTCGCCATGGCGAGTACCAAACAAATCCCAAACTAAAGTTGTTATGGGTCCAATCTTGCCCTACATTCAATCCTAATCATTACTAGGTATGTTCAGGCACTCAAAGGCATTCAAGGTCCAGCTAAAAAGGTCGAAACACAAAATCTAACATGCTCTCTGCCTTAGCTCGCTATGGCGAGTAAGGTTGCTCGCGATGGCGAGCGATACCAAAGGAACTCGCGAGGCGAAGGGAAAGGGCTCGCGTGGCGAGCGATGAGGATCATCACTCGCGAGGCGAGGTTCATAGCTCGCCGTGGCGAGTGATGAATGTGGCTACGGCCAGGCTTCCTATTTTCACAAAAATCCGACGATCCACATGGTTCTAAGCCTAGTATTGATTCCAAAGTTTGTCCTAAACATAATCTAAGGTCCAGGAACACTTTTTACAGCAATCTAATCAATTCCTACCGTTTAATCATCAATTTTAGGGTTTTGACCTAATTCCAAAACTTTTCTAAATCAATCCTAACTTTGTCAATTAATCATCAGAATTACAACAACTAACATTATTGAATTATTAGTCTCACCCTTACCTTGTATTGAAGAAATCGCAGCACTCTAAGGTGGTTCTCCCTTCTCTTGGCTTTTTCTCCCTTTTTCTCCAAAAACGTACGTACAACAATGTTTTTCTAAAACTAGGTCTAACCTTTATATATCTCCTCTTAATTACTTATCTTATCTCACTTTCTCCCCACAAAACTATCTAAAATATCAAAACAGCCCTCAACTAAATATTTTATATTATTTTCAAATCTTTATTTTATTTAACAATAAAATAAATCCCTTAATCTTATCAAATCTTCCAAAACTCATAACTTATCACAATATCAACTAAACCATCAACATAAACGTAAATCATTCAAATCGTACCATAATCATGCATATATTATATAAATATAATATAATCGCCTAAACTCAATTTAAATAAACAATTAACGAAAGTGGGCGTTATAGTTTTGAAGTATTTCTTTTTCTTCTTTTATCTCAGAAAGTTCTTTGATTAAAGAGTGACATCTATTAGTTAAGAAGTTTGAGTCATATAAGAGACTATCAATTTTATTTTCAAGATCTTTATATAAAGAATCAGTTTTATAGATAATTACCTCTTCTTCATCATCTTACTGAGCCATCAGTCCCATGTCTGTATCTGCATCTTCTTGGGGTTCTGATTCTTCCATGTCATCCCAAGTGATCATTGCCTTCTTCTTGAATGGAGGTTTTCTTTGAACTTTCTTGATGTCAGGACATTCACTTTTGTAGTGTCCAGTTTTGTTGCATCCAAAGCAGGTAACTTGACTTTTGGCAGCTTCAGTTTTGGTGCTCATATTGGTGTTTGGAAACTTCTTTCTGATCTAATTTCTTCTTAACATCATTCTTTGAATTCTTTTAGAGATTAGTGCAAGTTCATCTTCAGCTTCTTCTTCATGAACTTCTTCTAACTCTTGTGATTCTTGCACATCATCTTCAGCAGCTGATGAGCTTTGCTGAGATGCTTTTAAGGCAAGTGTTTTTACCTTCTTCACTGGTTTGTCTCCTTGAAGTACAACTTCATGAGCTCTCAATGAACCAATAAGATCTTCCAGGTTCATAGATTTTAAATCTTTGGCCTGGGTGATTGCAGTGACCATAGGTCTCCACATACTTGGAAGACATCTCAGTATTTTTCTAATTCTATCATGAGTAGAATATGCCTTTCCAAGAGATCTCATTTCATTTACTATTGTAGTAAATCTGGCATACATCTCATCAATGGTTTCATTTTCACTCATTTCAAAGACTTCAAATTTTCTGACTCCAATGTCAATTCTAGTTTCTTTGACATGAGATGTACCCTCATGATGTATTTTCAGGGTATCCCATACTTCTTTAGCATTTGTACATTCATCAACTCTTTCACTTTCTTCCATGGTTAGTGCACATGATAGAAAGAGTCTAGCTTTAGAGTTTAGTAATACCTGAGCTTTTTCATCTGTTGACCATGCACTTTTTGCTTTGACAACTCCTTCTTTGGTTGTTGGAACAAAGTCTCCATCTGTGATGACTGTCCACATATCATTGTCTTGAGATCTGAGAAAGAGTTCCATCTTTCCTTTCCAGAAGTAGTAGTTTGATCCATCAAAAAGTGGTGGTCTATTTGAAGATCCTCCTTCAGCTATGTACTTGACTTTAGACATACTTCCTGAATCTTTTCTCTAACACTTGTTTAAGTGTTCAAACCCTTAGAACCTGGCTCTGATGCCAATTGAAGTAGATAAAATAGTCACAAGGAAGGGGCGGTTTGAATTGTGACCCTTTAAAATTTATCCTGAAACTTAAAAATGATTCTCAAGCTGTCTACTTGGAATAGTTAAGTTAACTTTCTGACTTCAGAACGTTCTGAAGTTCATATGCAGAAACAGATTAATAAAGTAAATGTGCAAGTGTGTGTTGTGTGAACTATAATTAAAGAGTATAGAGAAGAAGGAAAGAACACACAGAGAATTATAGTGGTTCACCCAACGTGGGCTAGTCCACTCCTCACAATCTTGTGAGAGTTTCCACTATGGTGCTTGAGATAACCTCTCAAGTCCTGCACCTTACAATCTTTGTTCACCTGAACAATTACAACTCTGTATTCTCTAAGCCTCAGCAGGCTTGCACCTTGTTGCTAAGTTAACCACTTAGACTTTTACAACCTTTGCTCAAACTAACACTTTAGTACCCCTAAAGCTAGATGAGACTTTGTTACAATTTGTATGGAGGTTGAATGTTTGTTGAATCAAACAGAAGAGAAGAGAAGGAAGAAGTTATCTTTCAGATAACAGGGTGTATTGATTTGCACTAAGTAAACGAAAGCCTTAGAGATTGATCAATTTCAGTTTTGCAAAAGCTTCAAACAATCTTTGTTGTTTTCTTGTATGCTTTGCAATGGTGCATGTTTTGCTAATGCCTTGATCTCTATTTATAGAGTCTTTGGGCTCATATAGCCGTTGTAGGATGTCCAATGGTGTTATGCCATGTGTCCTGGGTCCCACAAGTTTTAACTTGAAAATATGGGCAAACATTCTGATCTCTGATGAACATCAGAATGTTGTTGTGTTCATGATGATCTTCATCTGGGTTCATCATGTATGAATGAACACATGAAGTTCTGGGCGTGTCATATGCTTTTCATATGAATTTCTGGACAACAATCAAGGTATGGGCTTTTCCACATACATCAGAATGTTCCTTCCCCAGATTTGCCTTGGGACCGGTGCAGGAAGATTTAGTGGGATTCTGCATCTTCATGCCCATGCTTTGAGGGATTGTGTGGTCCTTGTACAGTACCAACTCCCATACGTGTCTATCTCTTGTTGAAGATGACAGATCTGCTTTGCTTTTGCTTTTTGCTTTTCACCTACTGTACTGTTCATAGAGTAAGCATGAGCTGAGCTGAACATTCTGACCATCAGAATGTTCCATCTGTTTCACTTAGGATGATTTGTAAGACTACCATTTGATGTAATCAAATCCTAATAGTGTAACAATAATGAAGAGCACTGATTTTAACATCTAGGATGATATTCCCTTGTGGAATATTCCTAGTTCATCAATGTTCATAGTCTTAAATGAACATTGAATGCCTTCTTTGACATAATCCTTGTATATGCCTTTATTGCTTGATTGATCCATGCAAATGTACTTTCCTGGACATATACCCATGCCATATGTGCCGTGCATGACCTGGATCAAAGTTCTTGAGACTCTTGGCTTGTATAAGAACAACCTTCTGATCTCTGCTTGAACATTCTAATCTTCAAGCAACATTCTGATCTAACTTTCTGACCTCAGTGTTAGATCATGAATTCAAATGTCCTTTGATTTCTTGATTCTTGATATGATTTAAACCTTGTTCCTGTCTTAGTAAAACACTCAAGAACACAAGTTAAATACCAAGGAATTAATCAAAGTCCATTAATTCTCTAATCATATTGGTTTATTATCTTTAAAATTAATTTAGGGATTTTGCCTCAACAAGGACATTGTGTGTTTTAACTGCAATGGAGAGGGTCACATTAGTTCACGGTGTACTCAGCCTAAAAGGGCGCCGACTACTGGTAGGGTCTTTGCTTTAACTGGTACTCAGACGGAGAACGAGGATCGCTTGATCAGAGGTACTTGCTATATTAATAATACTCCTTTAGTTGCTATTATTGATACTGGTGCTACGCATTGCTTTATTGCTTTCGATTCTGTTTCTGCTTTGGGTCTTGATTTGTCTGATATGAATGGAGAGATGGTTGTCGAAACTCCAGCTAAGGGTTCGGTGACTACTTCTCTCGTATGTTTGAAATGTCCTTTGTCTATGTTTGGTCGTGATTTTGAAATGGATTTAGTTTGTCTACCTTTGATCGGTATGGATGTGATTCTGGGTATGAATTGGTTAGAGTACAACCACGTTCTTATTAATTGTTTTAGCAAGTCAGTGCATTTCTCTTCCGTCGGAGAGGAAAGTGGTGCAGAGTTTTTATCTACTAAGCAGCTAAAGCAACTGGAACGCGATGGTATCTTGATGTTTTCGTTAATGGCTTCTTTATCTATTGAGAATCAAGCAGTGATTGATAAGCTACAAGTGGTGTGTGATTTTCCTGAAGTTTTCCCAGATGAAATTCCTGATGTGCCTCCAGAGAGAGAAGTTGAGTTTTCTATTGATCTAGTTCCTGGAACGAAGCCGGTGTCGATGACACCTTATCGTATGTCTGCTTCCGAATTATCTGAGTTGAAGAAATAGTTGGAAGATTTTCTTGAGAAGAAATTTGTTAGACCAAGTGTTTCACCTTGGGGAGCGCCGGTTTTGCTAGTAAAGAAGAAAGATGGTAGTATGAAGTTATGTATTGATTATCGACAGTTGAACAAGGTAACTATCAAGAATAGGTATCCACTTCCGAGAATTGATGATTTGATGGATCAGTTAGTGGGTGCACGTGTTTTCAGCAAGATTGATTTGAGGTCAGGTTATCACCAGATTAAAGTAAAAGATGAAGATATGCAGAAGACAGCTTTCAGAACGCGTTATGGTCACTATGAATATAAAGTTATGCCTTTTGGTGTTACCAATGCACCTGGAGTGTTTATGGAGTATATGAATCGCATCTTCCATGTATTTTTGGATCGGTTTGTAGTTGTGTTCATCGATGATATTTTGATTTACTCCAAGACTGAAGAAGAACATGCTAAGCATCTGAAGATTGTCTTGCAAGTGTTGAAAGAGAAGAAACTTTATGCCAAATTGTCTAAGTGTGAGTTCTGGTTGAAAGAAGTGAGTTTTCTTGGCCATGTTATTTCTGGTGATGGTATTGATGTGGATCCGTCTAAAGTTGAAGCGGTATCGCAATGGGAGACTCCTAAGTCCGTTACAGAGATTAGAAGCTTCTTGGGTTTAGCTGGTTACTATAGAAGGTTTATTGAAGGGTTTTCCAAGTTAGCTCTTCCGCTAACGCAGTTGACTTGTAAAGGTAAAACTTTTGTGTGGGACGTCGGGACATCCATTGTGAGAACAGTTTCGGTGAATTGAAGAAGTGTCTGACGACTGCTCCAGTGTTGATTTTACCGAAGTCAGATGAACCTTTTGTGGTGTATTGTGATGCGTCCAAGTTGGGTTTAGGAGATGTGCTTATGCAAGAAGGTAAAGTGGTAGCTTATGCTTCAAGACAGTTGAGAGTTCATGAGAAGAATTATCCTACGCATGATCTCGAGTTGGCGGCCGTAGTCTTTGTATTGAAGATATGGAGACATTACTTGTATGGTTCGAGATTTGAGGTGTTTAGTGATCACAAGAGTTTAAAGTATTTGTTCGATCAGAAGGAATTGAATATGAGGCAGCGTAGATGGCTAGAGTTGCTGAAAGATTATGACTTTGGTTTAAATTATCATCTAGGTAAAGCTAATGTTGTTGCAGATGCCTTGAGTAGGAAGACATTGCATATGTCCGCTATGATGGTCAGAGAGTTCGAGTTACTTGAACAGTTCAGAGATATGAGTTTGGTTTGCGAATGGTCACCTCAGAGTGTGAAACTGGGAATGCTGAAGATTGATAGTGAATTTCTGAAAAGTATCAAGGAAGCACAGAAAGTTGATGTAAAGTTTGTGGACTTGTTGGTTGCTAGAGATCAGACTGAAGACAGTGATTTGAAAATCGATGGTCAAGGTGTGTTGAGATTCCGAGGAAGAATTTGTATTCCAGACAATGAAGAGATTAAGAAGATGATTCTTGAAGAGAGTCACAGGAGTAGCTTGAGTATTCATCCGGGAGCTACGAAGATGTATCATGATTTAAAGAAGATTTTCTGGTGGTCTGGTTTGAAGCGAGATGTGGCACAGTTTGTGTATTCCTATTTAGTTTGTCAGAAGTCGAAAGTCGAGCATCAGAAACCTGCAGGAATGATGGTACCTTTAGATGTGCCAGAATGAAAATGGGATAGTATATCAATGGATTTTGTGACGAGTTTGCCGAATACTCCTAGAGGGAACGACGCAATTTGGGTTATTGTTGATAGGTTGACGAAGTCGGCTCATTTTCTACCGATTAATATTAGTTTCCCTGTTGACCAGTTGGCAGAGATTTATATCAAGGAGATTGTGAAGTTGCATGGTGTTCCTTCGAGCATTGTATCAGATAGAGATCCAAGATTTACTTCTAGATTTTGGAAAAGTTTGCAAGAGGCTTTGGGTTCGAAGTTGAGATTGAGTTCGGCGTATCATCCACAAACAGATGGTCAGTCGGAGAGGACAATTCAGTCGCTAGAGGATTTGTTGAGAATTTGTGTTCTTGAGCAAGGAGGAACTTGGGATAGTCAGATCGAGTTCACATACAATAATAGTTATCATTCTAGTATTGGAATGGCACCTTTCGAGGCTTTATATGGTCGGAGATGCAGAACTCCATTGTGCTGGTTTGAGTCAGGTGAAAGAGTGGTCTTAGGACCAGAGATTGTTCAGCAAACTACTGAGAAAGTTCAGATGATTCAAGAGAAAATGAAAGCGTTGCAGAGTCGACAAAAGAGTTATCATGATAAGCGTAGAAAAGATCTTGAGTTTCAGGAAGGAGACCACGTATTTTTTAGAGTCACTCCTATGACTGGTGTAGGACGTGCATGGAAGTCAAAGAAGTTGACCCCGAAGTTCATTGGTCCGTATCAGATATTGGAAAGAGTTGGAACGGTGGCTTACCGAGTGGGTTTACCACCGCATCTTTCGAATTTGCACAACGTTTTCCATGTGTCGCAACTTCGGAAGTATGTTCCGGATCCATCATGTAATCTAGAGTGACGATGTGCAAGTTAGAGACAACCTTACGGTAGAGACTTTACCGTGAGGATCGATGATCGTAAAGTGAAGACGTTGAGAGGCAAGGAGATACCTCTCGTGAGAGTCGTTTGGACGAGAGCGACTGGTGAAAGCTTGACGTGGGAGCTTCAGAGTAAGATGCTGGAATCTTATCCAGAGTTGTTTGCTTGAGGTAAATTTTCGAGGACGAAAATCTTTTAAGTGGGGGAGAGTTGTAACGCCCACTTTCGTTAATTGTTTATTTAATCGAGTTTAGGCGATTATATTATATTTATATAATATATGCATGATTTTGGTATGATTTGAATGATTTACGACTTTATTGATGGTTTAGTTGATATTGTGACAAGTTATGAGTTTTGGAAGATGTGATAAGATTAAGGGACTTATTTTATTGTTAAATAAAATAAAGATTTGAAAATAATATAAAATATTTAGTTGAGGGCTGTTTTGATATTTTAGATAGTTTTGGGGAAGAAAGTGAGATAAGATAAGTAATTAAGAGGAGATATAAAAGAGTTAGACCTAGTTTTAGAAAAACATTGTTGTACGTACGTTTTTGGAGAAAAGGGAGAAAAAGCCAAGAGAAGGGAGAACCACCTTAGAGTGCTGCGATTTCTTCAATACAAGATAAGGGTGAGACTAATAACTCAGTATTGTTAATTGAATGTAATTATGATGATTAGTTAGCAAGAATTAGGATTGAATTGAAGAAAACGAAAACTAGGTCAAATCCCTAGAATTGATGATTAAACGGTAGGAATTGATTAAATTGGTGTAGAAAGTGTTCCTGGACCTTAGATAATGTTTAGGACAAACTTTGGAACCAATACTAGGCTTAGAACCCTGAGAATCGTCGGATTTTTGTGAAAATAGGAAGTCTGGCCGTAGCGACATTCATCGCTCGCCACGGCGAGCTATGAACCTCGCCTCGCGAGGGATGATCTTCATCGCTCGCCACGCGAGCCTTTTCCTTCGCCTCGCGAGTTCTTTTGGTATTGCTCGCCATAGCGAGCAACCTTACTCGCCATAGCGAGCTAAGGCAGAGAGCATGTTAGATTTTGCAATTTCGACTTTTTACTTGGACCTTGAGTGCCTGAACATACCTAGTAATGATTAGGAATGAATGTAGGACAAGATTGAACCGAGAACAGCATTAGTTTGGAACTTGTCTTGTACTCGCCATGGCGAGTAAGAATTCTCGCCTCACGAGCACTTCCAGGTTGGAGTGTTTTGAGTGCTTGTGCGATCTGTGTCGCATGTTTGGATCAAGAGTGAACCCCCTTATGGTAATGAGACCTAATGATGACGTTTAATGCAGTCTGTAAAGCTGTTTAAGATATGTTGATATTAATTGAGCATGAATTAATGTATTAAACATTATGTAAGATATAATGAAATATTATTATGCTATTGAATTGCAATTGATATATTGATATCATCCGTTGTTGTGACTTGACTATGCTGCTGCTGTTGTTTAACTACGTGCATAATGTCTATATATGATGAAATGATGACGTTTAGCTCCAAATTATTGGATGCTCATTGATATGTTGATTACGGTGATTTGTTGTTAAGAGTCCATGCATTAGCATTCATTGAGCTTAGTCCTCACCACGATTATTAGGAGCTTTGTCCTGCGCACGATTTATTAGGAGCTTTGTCCTCCGCACGATTAAAGTATATTAATACTTATGATGACGATTGGTACCGCATGCATATAAGGAGTCTAAGAGCATTGTTGCATTGTCATGTCTAATATGCTATGTTGTTGATGACGATTGAATATGTGATTACGTGATAAATGTTTATCTGATATGCAAAGTTGTTTAAGATTAATGTGATATTAATTATGATTCAAATTACTTTGATTAACATTATTTTGTTATGAAATCTCACCCCTTCTGCTTGAAAATGTTGCCCTTCGTATGGGTAACTTGCAAGTGATCGTGCTTAGTGTGCAGTTTCCGTCGTGAGTGGCCTTGCCTTCACTGTGTCGTCTAGGTCGCTCTGATACGTAACGGGATGGGGCTATATGTTACGCATGCTTCGTTCTATTACGTGAATAATATGCTATTTGTGATATTGAACTAACTCTTTTGAGATTATTTTGATGGGGCCTGCGTGCCAAAACGTTTTATGATTATGATATAATTTCCGCTGCAATGTTTAAGATATTTGGTTAAATTATTATTTAACTGTTTTGGTTTATGTTATATGTGATATCCCGTTGTTTATGATGCTTACTCTGATATTGGGAAAACGGGGTGTTACACTGCCCATGCCAAGCCAAGGCAAGGTGGCATTTTGCAATTCGGGAGCCAAACGGGGGTTTGCTTTTTCGTTTCTTCGGCTAATGATGTAACACCCCGTTTCCCAAAATCAATTTAATTATAATTATAAAATCAGAGTTCAACACCAAACGGCATGTCACACCACTATACAAAATTTCTTAAATAGGATAAAACTATTTAACAACATCTTTCATAAAACTCCATTATCCAACAATAAACCTTGGCACTAGGCCTCAACATAATAGTTCAACAATAAACAAAGGCTACATTAACTTGTTCCAAAAATTGATACATAGGTAGAAATTAAACTATAAATCCCATCCCACGTATCAGAGTCCTAGACACTTTGAGCCACCACCAACTACTCAGGATCACCTGCAAGTTACCCATAGGAAGGGCAACATTTTCAAGCAGAAGGGGTGAGATTCACAACAAAATATAGGTAAAGAATGCATCAATTGAATCTAACACCCTATCAGATAATTCATCAACAATATTATATAAATATCATCATTTTCACTTATCATCAACAATATTAATTTATAACCCTCTCAACAACATATGCAACCCATCACCACTCCACTAAGACTCCTCTAAACACCCATGCATGTGGTACCAAAAATCAGGGCCGTGACCCACACCGCTGTCGAATGGTTAAAGCATTCTCATTAGGACATAAGTCCTCACCACTAACACCACTTTGAGTAACTAGTACTCCACCACTTTGAACGACCGAGCGTTCCAAAGCCGAAGCTCTCCCACTGTTATGTTTATGCAACTAATCCCCTTGAGTATATCTACATACCAACCAATCTAACATATACATATATATGATTCACCATCCAATTCATAACATTTAAGTGAATTTTAATTAAATACAACATACATTCAGTCAGCATCTATTCATCACAACCAACCAGGACATCCAGGGAAATATATATCAACATACAAGCCATGCTTAATTCAACAATATAAACCATCCAAACAACAACAGAAATCAAACCAACAAAATACTGGGCAGCTCGCCTCGCGAGCACATCTGCTCGCTATGGCGAGCTCAGGAAACCAGGTACTCGCCATGGCGAGTTCGAGGCGAACTCGAGGCGAACAGAAATATGGTGCTCTCGGGAAAAATGATATTTTTCTCACTAAATCAACCATTCTAAGCTCCCTAGTTATCTTTTTAACCTAAAATTTGCTCCAGTCATCCTTATAATCATCTAGGTACATAGTACTACCCAAATTACGGCTTATAACAACATTTTAAAAATCCAGATTTTCACAAGGCTACTCGCCATGGCGAGTTGTATCACTCGCGAGGCGAGCGATGAAGTTGTTCACTCGCAATGGCGAGCATAGGCTACTCGCGAGGCGAGCGATGAACTTCTGTACGGGCAGAATGCAGGTTTTTCCCAAAAATCCCATTCTTCCTCAATTCACTCCCCAAATTAGTTTACAGATATGCAATGAAAGGTTTTATGCACTCAGAACCCATTTCTAACCCCAATTCAACGATTCCTACACTCAGAACCCATTAATCAACAAAAACCTAACTTCTCCCAATTCTCACATAAACCTGTTAGAACAAAATCAGAATTCAGAACCTATAAGATTGCGGTAAACCTCACCCTTACCTTAGAATTGCAGAAATAACACAGCAGAAATCGGTTCCCAAGTTCCTCTCCCTTGCTCTTGGCTTTCTCCCAAACTTGTCTGTTTTCACGTAAAACGTTTCTCTGGTTTTTCCTTTCTTAACTCCCAACTTGTAACTCCCCTAATTAGCAAATAACTCCCCACTAACTATATTAATTATAACATAACCCCCCAAACTCTAATTAATTATATTCTCCACTTATTCTAATTATTCAATAAAATAAATCATATAATAAATATATATACACCACATAAATCACCAAAAACCATATAAATGACACCACATAATAAAAAATAATTAAATAATGATTAGAGCGTTACAACTCTCCCCAAATTACTGAATTTCGTCCTCGAAATCTTACCTCAAACAAACAACTCAGGATATGAATCCCTCATCTTACTTTCCAGCTCCCAAGTCAAACTTTCACCAGTCGCTCCGCCCCAAACGACTCTCACCAAGGGTATTTCCTTGCCCCTCAATGCCTTCACTTTCCGATCATCGATCCTCACCGGCAAGGTCTCAACCGTGAGATTGTCCCTAACCTGTACATCATCTCTCGGAATAACATGCGAAGGATCTGCTACATACTTCCGGAGTTGTGACACGTGAAATACATCATGCAAGTTCGATAGATGTGGTGGCAAGCCAACTCTATATGCCACCGTCCCGATCCTCTCTGAAATCTGATACGGACCAATGAACTTCGGAGTCAACTTCCTCGATTTCAAAGCACGTCCTACACCCGTCATCGGAGTAACTCTTAGAAATACATGATCACCCTCTTGAAACTCAAGGGCCTTTCTCCGCTTGTCATGGTAGCTCTTCTGTCGACTCTGCGACGCTTTCATCTTCTCTCTGATCATCTTGACTTTTTCTGTAGTCTCCTGAACCAAATCCGGTCCCAACACAACACTCTCTCCTGACTCAAACCAACACAACGGAGTCCTGCACCTTCGACCATACAAAGCTTCGAATGGTGCCATTCCTATACTCGAATGGTAACTATTGTTGTAGGTGAACTCTATCAATGGTAGATGACTATCCCAAGCTCCACCCTGTTCAAGCACACACACTCTCAACAAGTCTTCCAATGATTGGATCGTCCTCTCCAACTGACCATCTGTCTGAGGATGATAAGCCGAACTCAGTCTCAATTTCGAACCCAGAGCGTCCTGTAAACTCTTCCAGAACCTAGAAGTGAACCTCGGATCTCTATCCAACACAATACTCGAAGGAACTCCATGTAGCTTCACAACACTATGTATATAAATCTCAGCCAACTGAGCTACTGGATAACTGATGTTGATAGGAATAAAATGTGCCGACTTCGTCAACCTATCAACCACAATCCAAATCGAATCATGTCCCCTCGGAGTGTTTGGTAAACTTGTCACAAAATCCATAGAAATGCTATCCCATTTCCACTCTGGTACATCCAACGGTGTCAACACTTTAATTCTTCAGCTTACACACTTTAACCACGTTTTCAACTTACAACTCATTTTACACCATTAAATATTTCGAATTTGATCTTGAGTCAAACAGATAAAATGTAGAGAATTTCGTAAGCTTTCCAACGAGTTAAAGATCACCTCAAACGGACATCCAGAGCTCCAGATATAGCCAAAACAAGACAGACATATCACGACCTACGAAAATAAAACTTTGAACCCAAAATTAATTTGGTTCTTTTATTCCACAATGACTTTATTATTCTTGTCAAGAGAGATAATTTTAGGATCACATCATACTCTCCCTCTTCAACAGAATTCGACCTCGAATTTATAGCTTGAATACCTCCTGGGTCAAAAATAAATCTATGGAATCCATCACATGTAACTTTAACTTTAGAGAGCTCTTCACTTTTATTGGAAGAATTAGTTTTCTTTTCATCCACTTTTGATTTATGGACATGATCATCGTTCCAAATCACATAATTTTCTTCCACCTGTTGAGAAAAAGTTTCTTCATTCTCTTTGTTTCCTTCATGACATAAAGAAATGTTAGGCAATTGAATAATATTAGAAGAAGAATCCCAACATTTAAAAACACAAATCAACTTAGAAGAAGGTACTAATGTTATAGTAGGCCAAAACTTCCTAACATTTTTCTCTTCCTTTTCCTTCTCATTCTCCTTTTCTTCTCCTTTTTCCTCTACTTCTTTTTCGTCACTTTCTTTTGTCTCTTCTCTTTCCTTTTCACATTCTTCTTCGTGAGTTTCCTTTACAATGAGACTCTCTTTTTCTTCAATATTTATTTTTGGCTCTATATAATGATTTTGGATTTGAAAGAGATTTTCCTCTAGTATTTTAGAGATATCAGCCATTCCTCTATCAATTATTGCCATCATTTTCTCTCTCCTATTTCTTTGTAACTCTTTAAGAGGAGAAGAAGGACTTGATCTCCTCTTGATATCCTCAAGCATTTTCTCTCTCCATACTTTATCAAAATATTCTATTGAAGCTTGGATTTCTTGAGACATTTTTTTTTTCTTTCAAACTTTGATGTAGAACAACAAAAATCAAATAAATTAAAAGGATAGAAAACACCTGATTTGAACCTAAGCTCTGATTACCAAATGATGAGTGCCACGAAGCCGTCGGAAGCAAATTAAGAATAATGTTGATGGAAATGGTGAAAAGACTAAAAATGAAGAAATGGAATGGATAGACAGGGACGCCACACTTTCTAATCCAAGAAAGTGATAAGTCTATGGATGCGAGGATCGCCACAAGAAATATAATTTCTTGATAAGATCAAGGATGGTTCAATCCAGAACCACAAGAGACAAAGCTCTCAATACACATATGTGTAAAATTCTATAATATTCAACCTTTTTTTCATATCATTTTCGTGCTCTATTTATATGAGCTTATTACATGATGATTTTGACTCTAAAACTCTTAGAAAATGAAAGGAAATGCAACCACTAATTACAATAATGTTTTGGTGGCTGATTAATGCAAATAAAATGTTACAAAATGACTCTCTAAGTTGGTGGCTAATCAATGCATGAGGAGGTTACATATTCATTTTCACATTGATTTGTGAAGGCTAATTATTTCTAGACGTTACAATTCCACAAACACCTTTAATTCTTCAGCTTACACACTTTAACCACGTTTTCAACTTACAACTCATTTTACACCATTAAATATTTCGAATTTGATCTTGAGTCAAACAGATGAAATGTAGAGAATTTCGTAAGCTTTCCAACGAGTTAAAGATCACCTCAAACGGACATCCAGAGCTCCAGATATAGCCAAAACAAGAGAGACATATCATGACCTACGAAAATAAAACTTTGAACCCAAAATTAATTTGGTTCTTTTATTCCACAATGACTTTATTATTCTTGTCAAGAGAGATAATTTTAGGATCACATCACTGGGGCATGGTTGGGGCTGGCTGGGACGCGCCCAGGCACCCCAGACACTCCCCAACAGGCTGCTCCCCCCTAATTTGCCCCATTTTCATCAATTTGAGCTGCTTTCATCAAATTTTTTTGATAAATTGGCCACTTTTGATGAATTTGGGGGAGATTTGGTGGGAAAGTGGGGGAGAGCTTGCCGTTCTTGGCCTGGTCAGCTACAGGCCAAATCATGTCGGGAGGGGATTCGTAGGCAAAAATCTCCAGCGCACGCCCACGTTATCGAAATTTTTGTGGTAGGCCAAATCACGCCGGGAGCAAGTGCTCGGGCCAAACCATGTCAAGGGGCAGAAATTCCTCGCGCGCGCCTGCGCACCCGTATTATTAAGGTCATACCGGTTGAAATTTTTGTTTCGCGGCCTGGACTTGACCTTCCCCTGCCCATGCCAAGCCAAGGAAAGGTGGCATTTTGCAATTCGGGAGCCAAACGGGGGTTTGCTTTTTCGTTTCTTCGGCTAATGACGCTTAAAATATTCGCAGTTAACGATTCCCGCCTGCAAAATTGCCAAAATTTCTCGCTAGAGGTCATTTTGATGTCCCAAACATGCCTGAATTTTTGGGGAATAAGATTCGTCCCGTGGACGGGTGCTCATTTGAAAACAAAGTTGCGATTTTGCGCGTTTCGGTCGAAAAATCAAAATAAATCGAAACTTTGTCGGTTTTCTACGAAACTTTGCAGATCCTCTAAATATATTTTTATTGAGGTGTCTGCAAAAAATCAGTTCAAAATTCGATTTCTAGGTTGATGTTTTGATTTCACGCTTTGTTTACTTTTTGGCGCGTAAAAAATTCATATTTAATCCGTCCCTCGTCGGAAAATTCTAATTTTTTGTGTGAGATGTTGTTTTTATGTCCCTAACATGCCTGCAAAAAATCCCGCAAAAATTCAACCTCTAAGTCACTTTTTCGGGACTTTATGCCTGCAGGGAAAATTCACCCATTTTTCTACAAAATTGGAAATGGCACATCAAGCATATATAGGGGGAGCACCTTGCTGGGGCATGGCTGGGGCGCCCCCCCAGGCACTCCCCAACAGGCTGCTCCCCCTTAATCTGCCCCATTTTCATCAATTTGAGCTTCTTTCATCAATTTTTTTTGATAAATTGGCCACTTTTGATGAATTTGGGGGAGATTTGGTGTGAAAGTGGGGGAGATCTTGCCGTTCTAGGCCTGAGCAGCAACAGGCCAAATCACGTCGGGAGGGGATTCGTGGGCAAAAATCTCCAGCGCGCGCCCGCGTTGTCGAAATTTTTGTGGTAGGCCAAATCTCGCTGGGAGCACGTGCTCGGGCCAAACCACGTCGGGGGGCGGAAATTCCTCGCGCGCGCCTGCGCACCCGTATTATTAAGGTCATACCGGTTGAAATTTTTGTTTCTCAGCCTGGACTAGACCTTCCCCTGCCCATGCCAAGCCAAGGCAAGGTGGCATGTTGCAATTCGGGAGCCAAACGGGGGTTTGCTTTTTCGTTTCTTCAGCTAATGACGCTTAAAATATTCGCAGTTAACGATTTCCGCGTGCATAATTGCCAAAATCTCTCTCTGGAGATCCTTTTGATGTCCCAAA